>NC_022009.1:120062843-120116507 GCF_000317375.1 Microtus ochrogaster
AAGAGCTAGCCAATAAGAGGCTGGAACTAATGGGTCAAGCAGTGTTTAAAAGAATACAGTTTCCGTGTAATTATTTCGGGTAAAGCTAGCTGTGCGGGCGGCTGGGTGCTGGGGACGCATCCCACCGCTCCTATTTCAACAGGGTGTAATATAGTCAATTGGCTACAAACATGTAGAAGTAGGAGCTGAAACCATCTTTAGTCTTTTAGTTTCTTTTCTCAATATTTGGCTACAGCAATAGAAATATGCCTTACCCAGGATCATAAAGCTAAAACTAGATACAATCATTACAAGAGAAATTTATCCTTTGTAAATATAGACATTTAAGTATTTATTACTATGTTATCAAATCAAGCCCACCAATACATAAAAAGAAAGTCTTCTCACATTTATTAATTAAAAGACAGCTTCTTAAATGTCTACTGCTTGTTTTTAATGCTTCAATAATTATTAAGATGATTTTTCAAATAGGTATCTGTCATTATTTACACAATCATGTTCTCTTTTCATCTTTTGTGTGATTGTGCTTCACTAGTTGACTTAGGAATGTTGACACAACTATGCACTGCACCTAGTATTGAAGACAAGGATTGGCACCCCCTTTCTCCATCACTATTCAGTGGATTACTAGAATTTCTACCTAGTTTAATACGAAAAGGGAAGAGAAAGCAGGAATATGCAGAGTTAATGGAGAATCTAAACTGTTTGTTGGCAGGCAGTACTATTATCTAGATATATAAAAGCCAGTAAAAAAAAAATCTGTGAAGAATTAGTGAATACAGAAAATTCACTGGGTATAAGGTCAGCATTTAATACTCAATTATTTTCCTGTATATAAAGGAAGAAATTTAAATGGTAAATATCAAAACTAGAATATAATAATTAAAAATCTACTAAAGTTGCATGTAAGAAAGTAACCCAGTTTTAAAATGGGGGAAAACAATCTAAACAAATGGCAGTGCACATGGCCAGAGAGCAGAGCATCTGTAACCATGGGTAACATCTGCCTTGAAGGAAATGTGGATCAAACAACAATGACATCCTACTGTATGCCAAGAGAAGCCATTGAAATCCAAAATGGGACAGTGTCAAACACATGTTGGTGGTAAAACAGGGGGGGTATCTATTATTATGTCATGAATGACCATTGCTATAGCAGCTTGGGGGGATTATGGTAGCTTCTTTATAAGGCTAAACAAAAATCTGACAAGCAAATTACACACCAGTTCTATTTAACTGACTTGAAAATTATCATCACAAAAGACAAATACATAAACATATATTATCTCTATTCATAAAGATAAAAAACTAGAGGTTCACAAAATCTCTTCACTCATCTTTTAAAAATAAGTAAATAGATAAAGCATACAGGTCACAAATTGGCATTCATTCAAAGCTGCAGTCAATCCACAATGCAGCCTGAGTAAGTTTTAAATGCATATTGCTGATTTAAAGGAACCAGTCTGAAACACAGCATAATATTTCACTTACGAATCCTGGGAAAAGCAAAACTATAGAGAAATAAAAAGATCAATGTTTATATAGGCATTAGAATGGAGAGGAGGCTTAATTTAGCGAGGCACGTGGAATTCTATTGTGTTACTCTTTTGCATGGTAAATAAGATACACGTGACAATAAGAATTTGTCAAAACATAATTTTCTTTCATGCGAAGGCAACCTTACTATATGCAGATAATCAAAGAAAATCAAGGAGGTCAAGTTACTAAATGTAATACAGACTGTGATTAAAGCAGGGGAAAAAAAAGAACATGGAGTCAAAACATACTTAAACATGAAGGTAAATCCTAATCTGAAGAGCTTTCTTGGAAGTACATTTTACGTACAAGGAACTTCCAATTGCAATGTGAAGATGAAAATATGTTCTGATCCAAAGACTTTATAAGAAAAGGAAACACAGAGGGCGGTATAGAGACGAAGAGGGAGAGGGACAAGAGAGAGCGAGACTTCATGTGACATCTAATGAAAAGCATGTGTTACCAACCATGTAAGGAACATACACCAAGGGTCCTGGAGCCCGGAAAGGCGTATGGCCCTGCCAATGATGGATTTCAGATTCTTAGCTTCTAGAGTTTTGAGAGAATAATTTCTATTATTGAAGGGCACTTTGTAGTAACTTGTGACATTAGTCAAGAAAGCTGGTATGTGCAGGTTTGCACAGTAGGCTACACCAGTGGAGAAGAACCTTTATGTTGTCCTCGTCTTACTCTGCGTGTTGTTTCCTTTTGGTGTGGGACTGTCAGGATGCTGATGGCTACAGGAATATTTGAATGAACACTTTGATTTTTAAACTCCCTTCAACCCCACACTGGGTTGTCATCTCCTCTCAGGCCTATCTGTCCCTCTTATCTCTGCCCAGCAAATTGTTCTATTTGGATGAAGGGCTTTGCATTTAATTAAAAATTCTTTTCATGAGTAAATTATTTTTCCTAAGCCTAAGAGCCCACTTGTAGCTTGTTAACCTCATTAGGTCCGTGAGATCACTTTGCTGAAATGTTAAAGCTCCACTCATTGACTCATTTGACAAAAAGTAAAAATGCTTACTGGTCAAGCATATAAAGGATTCACCATCTTTATATCTTTACCTGGTCAAAACCTGGAAACGCTGGCTCTGTTCTTTCCCAGGGGTGGGAGGGATCTGCCTTCTATTCTAGTTTTCTTGACATAGTCTCTTATTTCTCAGGCCCATGCCGTGCCTCAGCTATTCCATAATAGTCTCCTGGGAAAAGGGCCAGCCTAATTGCCTAGCTCTTAGAAAAGAAGGCCTGAGAACATTGGCTCTTTCCCTCTGTCATTCCTCTGCCCTGGCCTAAGGAACTGTGAGATACAGTAGATAAATACGAAAGAAATGAGTTTCTTCTTTTTTGTTTGTTTTTTTTTTTTTTGTTTTTTGAGACAGGGTTTCTCTGTGGTTTTGGAGCCTGTCCTGGAACTAGCTCTTGTAGACCAGGCTGGTCTCGAACTCACAGAGATCTGCCTGCCTCTGCCTCCCGAGTGCTGGGATTAAAGGCGTGCGCCACCACCGCCCGGCAAGAAATGAGTTTTTAACTATGAGAATAAGAGAGAGCCTTTTCAGCAAGTGACTTGAGTTCATATAGTGGAAAAAATATGTCACAGCTCTGGAAGAGAGGATCATTGCAAAGTTAAAAACCCTGATTTTAGTCAAGACTGTTATGCCCAAATTCATGGGTCCCCACAAAAGCCAATAAAGGAGACCCCTGATTGGCTGACATTTATCTAGGGTTTCCTGGTGACCCTGCACTGGAGGGTGTTTCTATCTATAGTCCTTGGAATGCCAGGAATTTCCTTTGAAAGATCTGTTCTTGGGTGGGGGCCGGGTGATCTCAGCTTAAGGTTCCTCCTGCCTCTAAACAACTGAGACACCAACCACTATTGAAATTCATCCATGGCCAGACTCTCAGGTGATAATTGTTGGAGGAAGTAAAGAACTTCCTTTGGGTAACCTGCCCAGACTTAGATTATAATGGCTGGCCCTCACAGAGACGAGGAGGGATGGAAAGTTTTGTGCAAAATCAATGTCTGCAAGGCCAGAGCAGACCGCTGTTGTGGGTGAACCAGAAGTCATGAAGAGTAAATAGCAAGGCAGCGTTAAGATTCCAATAATGCAGGTCATTACCTGCCCAGAAAACTAATTGCAGTAAGCTGTTTAGCATTTGCTTCTCAGTAGTGTTGAAGAAAGCTCAGAGTGTGGCACCACCTCTCAAAGTCCGGCGGGTGGATGATGGTGCACACAGCAGCCAGCCTCTCTCAGCACGCGCTTAGTCTCCTAACTCCAAAGCTGCTTATTTTCATAACAATACATAAAATAATATTTTTGTATGCTTGGTGAGCCAACATTTCTTTGGTGCCTGTAATATAACAGATGTCAAAGTAATGTACAAGTGCTCCCTATTACAATGCAGAGAGAATGTGCATCAGAAAACAGCACTGATTATACGTGCAGGCGCACTCAGATCAGCATTCATCTCTGTGTGCACAGTAACCATCACCATTCACCCCACTGCAGGAGAGTCGGGCAAGAGTCCTTCTCCCCTTCTAAGTATTGTACTCCTTAATACCTATTCATTTCAGTAAGGGTCTCTAAAACCGCTGTTCTGGAGGAAATCTGATTACCGGGAGTTTACCAAGCATGCTTGCTGCTTATTTTGATCTGGAATGATCTCTAAGTTCAAAAATTTGGTGCTACTGAAAGGAGGAACTTCTAAGAGGTGAGCCTAGTGGCCATTTATGGGTCGTGGACCTACTGTTCAAATAAAGGGACCAGCCAGTTGAAAACTAGAACCTCTGAAGCCATGAGACAAGTAAGTCTCGCTTTTTGGTGAATTCATTAGCCCAGGTTTTTGTTATAGACAGGCAAAGCTGATGAACACACTGCACAGTCATTCACTGAACAGAGATTAAAACACACCAACTAAAAGAAAAGGTTAATCAAGCAGGGCAAGTATGGCCATAGAGGCAGCCTTAAGCCCTGACATATTTTCAGCAGGCGATGGCATGGTGCTAAACGTCAATCTGATAGAAGCTAAAATCACCTGGGAAACGGGGCTCTGCACATGCCTATGGAGGATCACTTTGATTCTTTCAGTTAACATCGGAAGACCTATCTTAACTATAGCTAAGATCGTTTCTTCTGCAGGAGATTCAGAACTGAGTAAGATGGAGAAAGTGAGTTGGGCACCAGTATGCATTCATTGATCCCTTCATGTGTCTTGATTGCAGATATGATGTGACCAGCTGACTCGAGCTCCACAGGTCTTGGCTTCAATATGGCAAATTCCACCCTGGACCTGTGAGCCAGAATGAACCTTCTCTTCTTAATTGCTTTTCTCAGAGTATTGTCTCACATCAACAGAGGGTTAAAAGAGTAGCCTCAGAGACTCTCACAAGGAAATCAGTAGTGAGATGGGGAGCAGGCTTGCCACCCTGCGTTTTTCAAGAGACAGGGCATGAGCTAGCCCTGACTTCACTGCATTTCATTAAGCAAGATGACTTCCTTTCAAAGACAACTTTGAGAGAAATATGCACAGCATAGTCAGCCAGTAGCATCCACAACAACTGGAGTCCAGCCCTTCAGTCATGCAGAGAGAGCTGGCAGAACTGGGTGTCATAGCTTTGGCTTCCTCCCAGGTTTTGTGTTTTTCCCCCTTGGGTATTTATGCCCCAGCAGACACTGTTCAATCTTTCTCTGTCTCCACATGGCCAACTCTCTGCTTTCTCCCCAACTTTTCATCTTTAAAGCCTTTAGTTCTTAAGGCTTCCTGGCCTAATTAAAACCCTACTTGAGGAAGAACACTGTAATACAAAACAGCAACCTTCTCCAACTGCAGACTTTCCTGGCAATACCAAGGTCCAGTTGTCCATAGCGGCAGCTTATTGATCACAAAGGCTAGATTGAAGGTCTTGTTCTCTGTCTCATTTCTGTCCTCACTGATAAAGTTTTATTTCTCCCCCATAAAATAATTCTGAGTAAATCCTGGTTTTAGGGTCTGTATCTTAGTCACTATTCTATTACTGTGATAAGACAGTATGAACAAGGCACTAAGAAAGGAAGAGTTTATTGTGACTTACAGTTTCAGAGGGCTAGAGTCCGTGGTCATCACACCAGGGAGCATGATAATAGGCAGGCAGGCATGGCGCTGGGGCAGGAGCTGAGAGTTTACATCCAACCTGCAAACACGGAACAAAGAGAGCTACTGGAAATAGCGAAGGTATGTGAACCTTCAAATCCCACACAGTGTGACTCGGTTCCTCCCATTTCTCTTTCAAACCACCAATCTGCTTGTTAACAAGCTCAACTAAGAGCTCACAGAAAAGTAAATGGTAGGTGGCAACTTAAGGTAGTAATGAGGAAGAAAATAAAACAATAATTTATAAATTAACATAATCTTAGAGTAAGACTAAACTGATATAGTTAACAGCCAAAAAAAGATATGTCAGAGATGAGAGAGAAATACCCACATTTCCTCTGAGTGGTAACTCACACGGGTCTTGTTTCTACTAAGATATTTTAACAAAAGCTGGCCTATTTCTAAAGTAACAATGACAGTGACATTTTATAGACAGTACAGTCTATTTCTTCGTATCTTACATCTTTAAAAATATGAATGCGTGCGTCTCAGAGAAAGACATATCTATTCAGTGAACATTTATTCTTTTCTTTTTGTCTCACTTCTTGCTCTCCACCCTAATTCCATTTTCTCTTTGGAAGACTTTCCCAGAAAAATAGCCTTCACATCCCACCATGAAAGAGTTCTCTCTGTCCTTGCACAGATATTGAACCGATTAATCAACTGCTTCTTCCTGGATTATGAATCTGAATCAGTGATGTCTAGAAAATGGGTCCTCTTCATGAACACAGCATTTGGATGGAAATCCTTGCACAGACTCACAGCACTAAAGGTGGATCCTGCAAGCCAGGTTCCTAAGATTTCACAGCAGGTGGCTGTCTCCTAAAGAGTGGTGTTCTTCTGCCCAAGTCTATGATTCTCTAAAGTCTTTTTGGTAAATACCATATGAGTTTACAGAGTGGTACTTACAAATTAATGAGTGGTACAGAGCAGCAAGGAGACTATCAGAAAATGATGGTAAAATGGGAGTTATTTATCTCACCATGGTGGAACAGAAATCAATATTACTGCAAGATGATTTAGAGCCCCATGGTCCTCATATCTTCTCAATATATTCTATTCTATTGCAGTTCTTAATTTATTGTTCCCAGTCAAATGATGTTTGTGTTTTAAGTCCTAAACTCACAAAAGTTTTATGATTAATCTGTATTTTGCTTTATATGAAATATTTATTATAAAATTAAATATTATTTTATAAACCTGACCTATATTCTAAGCATAAGCTTTATAAATTAATATTTCTGAATTTGTCCAATGTTATACATTTGAAGATATTTCCATTTTCCCATCATTTTAATTTTAACTGCATAAAGTGGAAAACCCTTGCAGAAGAAATTTCTAAGCTCACTAATATAATATTGTGAGAAAATTAAAACAAAGTACATATTTTAAGATCAATCTGAGACAATGATCATTCTATATAAGTATTATCCAAAATAGTAACTCCCCAATACATTCTCATTTCCAAGTCAAATTTCACATGTCCTGTTTTTTTAAAATATGTAAAACAGGAGAATCTTTCTACCTTTATTAGAAGGCTAATTCTCAGAGGAACATCTGTGTATCCACCGTGAATGTGTAGTCAACTGTGCTGTGATAATCGACCCAAGACACTCTCCACTCTGTTCTTATTACCTGCATGGCTTCTCGGGAAATAGAGTGGTAAGCAGAGATTATTTGAACCATCATATTTATCTTCATTTTTAAAGTGTTCAGTTTCATTTTTATGGAACAAATACTTCTGTGTTTCCTCAAAGACTTAAATCCATTGGTTTAAAAACAAACATGGGATAGTGTCTGGGTTAGAAAAGACAGAAGTGGAGACCCGAGAGCACAGCATCTAACTGAGGAGTGAAGTTCACAAAGTAGCCAATCCCTAAAAGAAACGCAACTACGGTAAAAGTCTGAAGGTTCACAGTCTTCTGCAATTCACAGGATGGCACTGGGTACACAAACTGGCCAGAGCAGGTAGGCAAAGAAAAGAGCTCTCAAGACTGGAATAGGTGCCCTTATACAGGAAACCCACAGGGCTGTCCTGCCCTTTGCACCAGGTGACAACATGTTATCTTCTATGAGAAAGGAGCACACAGCAGACACCTAGTCTGCTGACACCTTGTTCCTTGAACTCTCAACCTTCAGAACTGAGAGGAGGGAATGTGTGCTGTTTATAAACTATCCTGTCAATGGTATTTAGTTGAAGCTAAATACCAGAGTGAGTTGAAGCAAGATGGTCAATACATATCATGGTAATTCTCTGGGGAACAAATTAATCATTAATTTGTCATTGGATAAATCATCACTTCTTGTGTCTAACTTTCACAGTGCCAAGGGAGGAATGCTTTTGTGGTTGTAAATAACTAGGAATGTAACCTCTCTTGACTGTGCTACCAATGGACTATCAAAGCTGCTTACACCGAGTAAGCTGGCATATCACTTCCCAAACTACATACCTTAGAAGACCTCATTTGGCAGTCTGGTTCAAGAATGGGAAATTGAAACCCTAGCTTTCCATATCCTTTAGGAAAACCCTAAATGTCTTTAACAAGTCATTCTAGATTCTGCCAGATAAAAGTACTATGGACACATCAATTATCAATAAGGAAGTCACCCTCTGTAGCAGTGAAGAGGGAAGCAATCACATTTGTATCCAGTTCTGCAACATTTTCAGGAAAGCACCTTCAGCTCCAGGGATACTTGCCTCTTAGAGGGGATGACATGTAAGATGAAATTGGTTATTTAGTAGTTTCTATCCAGTGGAGGAAGAGTGTTCAGAGGAATAGTTGAATTGAGCAAAATAACCTTACTACATATTTTTATGTAAAGAAAGTAATTTTTGTTGGTGGGAACACAGCTGCAACTCAGAGAATATCTAAAAATTTGTTCAAAAGGTCAGGCCATCTGTGAGTGAAAATGATACGCATCACTGTGACGTTACAATAATTAAGCAGGCAATGAGACACGCAGGGCCATTTCTCGAAGGTCATTTTCATACCATTCTAGACGTTACACTAGAGTGGGAGCAAAAGAGGTCTTGGTACCAAAGGCAATGACCACCCAGATGAAAACGGCAACCACCCAGATGAAAACGGCCACTCCAGAAGTGGCCCCTTGAACATCAAGCCTCAAAAGATAGAACACCGGGAGTGATTTTCCTAGGCAGAAACAACAGGTCGTCAAAGAGCCCAGGATATATGCTAAGATAGTAACTTTTTTGAGTCTCAACATTTTGTAGGTGACATGTCTGATTAATTGTCCTTTTAGCCTTCCGATGTAAAATTAAATTCCTGTCTCCTCTAATTAACTATTATAAGGGATAAAGCTGTTTTCTCTATTTACAGGTTTTATTGGCTCATTAACAACTATTATTATAACATTAGTTCCAGAATTTGTAAAAATGAGATTTAGAAATGTACATAATTAAGAATAACAACTATACCTCTTCTACTGGTAAGAGTCCTTTTTATCATAAACCTGTCATCATTTACACAAAATGTATTATTTATCCATAAGATTACTGCACTATCATGTCATATTATTGCAAAATTTAATGTTAGGAGGCATCCCTCAGAACAACTGATTACCCCCATAATATCCATGTCACTATTGCACCAATGGTCACCTGCTGTCAGACCAGTTTCTATGGTAACTCACAGGGTTTGTAGCTGAGTGATGATGTGGGATGTCCTTCTGTATATGTGTTGCTTTTATTGGTTTATGAATAAAGCCGTTTTGACCAATAGCTTAGCAAAGTAAATCCAGGCAGCAAATCAGAACAGATATATATAGAGAGAGTAGGCAGAGTCGAGGAGATGCCATGTAGCTACCTACCAAAGGAGAAAAACATTGTGGGATCCTTGCCGGTAGGCCACAGCCTCATGGTGATACACAGATTAATAGAAATATGTTCATTTACGATATAAGAGCTATCTAGAAATACACCTAAACTATTAGCCCAAAAGTGTTGTAATTGATATAGTTTTTGTGTGATTATTTGGGTCTGGGTGGCTGGAAACATGCAGTCTTCTTTTACAGCACCAGTGTCATGTGTTGTCAGGTCAGCTTCTATTGTAACTCACAGGGTTTGTAGCTGAGTAAAACTGTTGATTACTGTACCAGATAATTTCGTGTCAAATTGACATAAGCTAAAGTCATCTGCAAGGAGGAAACATCAATTAAGTAGCCTGAATTAAAATTAGATCATCACATAAAAAGACATGAAGTTAGAAAAGAGATTTGATGAAAAAGGAGGGTTTCAGCCACAGATGGAGGAGGGAAGACAGATGGCAATGGGGGCTGAAAGGAGGTGGTGAGAGATGGAAATAGGAGAGAAAGAATGGGAAAAGAGAGAAAGTTATAGGGGACAAAAGTGATAAATTCATTATGCATTTGTATAAAACTATCAAATGATAAATGAAGAAAGAAACATAGCTGAACACATGTCCTTGTTGTATGCTTGAGCCATCTTTGGGTGTATACCCAAAAGTGGTATTGCTGGGTCTAGAGGAAGGTTTCCTAATTTTCTGACAAATCATCATACTCATATCCAAAGGGGCTGTAACAGTTTGCACTCCCACCAGCAATGGAGGAATGTTCCCTTTACCCCACATCTTCTCCACCATAAGCTATCATCAGTGTTTTTGATTTTGGTCATTTTGACAGGTATAAAATTGAATCTCAGAGGTTTTTTTTTTATTTGCATTTCTGTGATGGCTAAGGATGCTGAGTATTTATTTAATAGTCTTTTGAGAGTTCTGTTTATGTCTGTACCCTATTTTTATTGTATTATTTGTTTTTTTTTTTTGATGACCAATTTCTTGAGTTCATTGTATATTTTGGAAATCAGTCCTCTGTCTGATGTGGGGTTAGTGAAGATCTTTTCCCATTCTGTAGGCTGCTGTTTCATCTTGTTGACCATGTCCTTTGCTTAATAGAAGCTTCTCAGTATCAGGAGGTCCCATTAATTAATTTTAATTAATTGTTGCTCTCAGTGTTTGTGCTACTGTGGCTGTATTTAGGAAGTGGTCTCCTGTGTCAGTGCATTCAAGTGTACTTCCCACTTTCTCTTCTATGAGGCTGTGTGTGGCTGCCTTTATGTTGAGGTCTTTGATCCATTTTGACTTGAGTTTTGTGCATGGTGATAGATATTATTCTATTTTCATTAGTCTACATATTGGTATCCAGTTATGCCAGAACCATTTGTTGAATATGCTTTCTTTTGTCCATTTTATATTTTTTGCTTCTTGTCAAAAATCAGGAGTTCATAGGTGTGTAGGTTAATATCTGGTCTTTGGTTCAGTTCTACTGGTTCTCCTGTTTATTTTTATGCTAATACCAGGCTGTTTTCATTATTGTAGCTCTGTAATAGACTTTGAAATTATGAATTGTCATGCCTCCAGAAGTTCCTTTATTGTAAATGATTGTTTTAGCTATCCTGATTCTTCAATTTTTAATATGTGTATATACACTATGCTTGGGAAGAAATATTATGAAACTTTTTGGACCATCTGGAAATTTTCAAGATATTGAATTATCTGAGACATAATAGAGAAATCCTGGCACACCAAATGGTAAGGAATGGTGAGGCTATTATTCAGAACTACTGTTTGGTGTTTCTTCTAGTTTATTTCCAACTTTCTTGTCCAATTTTTAGGCTTTGAAACACAGAAAACTACAGTAGGATTTTGTAAACGATTTAGCTAAATTCTAAGTCATAAAACTAAGTTTTCCTCCAAATCATTGAGCCACCTTCAAATCATCCTCTGTCACATAATTTCTAACTTTAAGTACTTGAAGCGTAAGAATTACTAATGAAGTACTTATTCTTGGGGCTGGAGAAAATGCTCAGAGGTTAAGACCATTCGTTTCTCTTGCAGAGAACTGGGTTTCAGTTCCCAGCGTACATGTAGTGATTCACCACTACCCAGATCTCCAGTTCCAAGGGATCTGGATGCCTCAATCACCAGTCATGCACATAGTGAATATACATACATGCAAAATTCTCATGTACGTGAACTGAATTAAATTTTTAAAAAGTAGTTATTCTGTTTTTGCCTCTCTCCATCTCCTTACAATATACTCCATCCTGTACCTGTTGCAAGATAGTAATTTCTTAGATCGTTGTCTATGAAATAAGCTCCTAACCATATCAAAGTAATCATGAGTAAAACCTGGGAATATTTTCTCTGGGAACTGCATGCAAATGTTTCTAAATAACTGAAATGCTTGAGTTGGGATTTCCTGTGTTTCTGCTTTAAAGCCATTTCCAAAATAAACGTGTAGCCAGTAGCAACCTCAGTGCCAACAAATGTGCATGACTCAATTCAGCTGAGTACAACAATCCAATTACTTACAATAATCAAAGAAGGAAGATGAGTGGGAAGATTTAAAACTGTGCACAATCCCCACACTATATTTGATGCTTTCCACCCTGGGAACTTTGCAGACAGACGTAATTATGTGACCAGAAAGTGTGCCCCAGAAATCCTGGCTTAGGTGAGGAAAGCAATTCATTTAAAGTCAGAGAACTAGAGCTAAAGTAACCAAAATACCTTCTCAAAGTAAGAAAGGGACAATGTTACTAATTAAGCTAAGTTTCCATCAGCTCAAAATAAATTCATTATCATTCTGTATTAGTAAAATAATTTAAAATAATCAAACTCTAAAGCTATATTTCTTAGTAATCATGCTAACAAGGATGACGTTGTTCTCTTTTCTCCCTAATTTAATTATAACATGGAAGTATGAATAATTTATACTAAAATATCCATAGTTTTACTAAATAAGGAATAGCTTATATAACAGTGGCATTTGGGACATAAATATTTTAATACATGATCTCATTAATTAAAAAGATTTATGGGATTTTATAGAGTAAAGCACAGACAGAATACTGTGCTCTCAGCACCACAGAAGGAGTTAGTTTCAGAGCTAGGATTCAAACTCAACTGGGTAAACATTGTGATGAAGTTCTGTCCTCCATGGACTGTGAACAAATGCACCTCCTCAATCCACCACACATACCTGGAGCCACTCTACAAGTACATTTGATCTTTTCATCTGAGAGTTCATAGACACACTCATGGAAGGCTAATTCCTGTATTTTCTGGAGAGAATGCAACAACTAGAGACTCCTTTCAAGATAAAATGATGTACATTTGAGAAACAGTTCACTCAGCTTTACTCATTTATTAATAAATACTACTAAATACTACTAAATACCATCCCCTCTCAGTATAGACTCCATCAGTAACATTAAAGCTGAAATAACTAAGAACCATGTAGTGCAACCTTTCAAATTTATAGAGAGGAGAATCCAGCCGCATGGACAGCTTAGGCACCTTTCCATTTAAAACGTAACTCTAATTGCTGTGTCTTTGTCCAGGACGACTTTTGAGCACTTGTACACTCTTTAATGTTAGCTGAGGTTTTAGCAAGTGGGAGAGATAAGGGATTTTGCCTAATTGACAAATAACGCCTCAGAAATAATCCTCATGCAAACAATACAGAAAATTTATTTTATTTCAGACAAATGAAATGTTTGTTTCAACAAACAGAGCTCTGTTAAGGGGAGGCTGATTCTCTCTGATTTTCCTCCTTAACACACCTTTCAAACTTACCATTCTCCCTCCCTCTCTCTCTCTCTCTTTCTCTCTCTCTCTCTCTCTCTCTCTCTCTCTCTCTCTCTCTCTCTCTCCATTTCATAAATGCACTTCTGAGTTTCCAAGCCAGTTCCCTTTGTTCTATCTTCTCCAAGAATTTGGCAAAACCTACTTGGTAGAAGAAATAAAGAGGAGGAATATTCCTTTCTATAATTTAGCTGCCTAAATATGTCATATGGATTTTTCTGTTAGCTACTTTGAGATTGATTTCAAGATCTACTTTTACTTTTGATACTTGTAGATTCAGAAACTGGAGAAATGTAATAAGAAATGGGCTAAGAATAAACTTCTCAAGATATCACCTCACTTCCATTTTTTTTTGTTGTTGTTGTTTCTAGGTATTTTGAGAAAGATTTTCACGTAACCTAGACTGGTCTCAAGCTCTCTGTGTAGTTGAGGATAACCTTGAATTTGTGATCCTTCTGCTTTTATCCCTCAAGTGTTAATATTGCAGGCATGTACCATCACACCTGAATAAGACACTCTTCTTGATACCATGTGGCTATAATCAAATCAATTAATCTTCTGCAAGATGGAATCTAACTGTAACCTGGAGATAATTGCACTTGTCCACTTGTCCTGCTTACCTCACATGGTTGATTTGAGATTGAACTTGATAATGAGTGTAAGATGGTTTCTCCAGCTATTGGTCACTGTCAATTAAGTTATTCATTTATCCAAATTTTTTTTTAGCTCAAACTTATTATATCAACTCAATCTGAGGCACTAAACACATCAAAATGACTTAAAAATATAAATAATTGGTCTCAAGGCCTAACGGAGATATAGAAAATAGAGAAGTATGTAATTAAAATTGTGATCAACTGAAAAGAAGTTATTGATGTGGGATTCCCCTCTGTATTCTGTGAATACCATTGGTTAATAAAGAAGCTGCTTTCAGCCAGTGGCTTAACAGAATACAGCCAGGTTGGCAACGATATATAGAGAAAGTAGGCAGAGTCAGTGAGATGACATGCTGCTGCTCTAGGAGAAAGATCTTAAATAATTAGAGAGAAGATAAGAGATCTTGACTGAATAATAATAATGACAAATTATATCACAGTGACATAGTGTGTGACTCTTTTGGTCAGCAACAGATGAGAGCTGTCCCATAAAGCTAAGCCACCTAATGATATTGTAGCTATGTGATCTTGCTGAGTACAGTATGTGATGTTTTCATAATGATAATATAGGCTATCAGTTCAGCCCCCAGAAAATGCTCCTATCATTAAATGAGATATAACTCTACTATTAATAAGTAGTTGGTATTATTTTAAATACCTACATGTATTAATACCTCAACTGGAAACCCACCTACAGTGTAATCCTCCTGATATTCATAACAGGTGAATAACAGACTTACAAGGTGAGACACACAGAAATATCAAATTATCAACTCAAATATACACAATATATAAAAAGTAAAAGGAGAATTCCAATCCCCTGAGCTCTTACAGGACAAAATTTATAGCCAGGCCCATTTCCAAAACAATGATTTGTGTTGTATTTGCCCATGTAAATGGAAGAATTTCCTGATTCTGAATATACACTTGGAAACAGAAGGCACTTTGAAGTTACACAACAAACAGAAAGAGAGGATAATGATTTCCTTTCAGTTATCTAGCTGGACACGGGCAGACCAAATTCTAGGAGACAAAGCTCTGTCCTAGAGCTTGTCCACATCTGTGATTCCAGATGGCATCTGGAGCTCAAAGATATATAATTGAAGAATCAGACTTCTCTGACAGTTTTTCCTCAAATCCAAGAGTTTGTATCCCATTATGATCAGAGACCATGATCACAGTCTATGGGATTGTACAGGCCTTGGCTTGCGTGTGGCCCCCTGAGCTTTATTGTGACTTTGAGTTGCTCCTTGATGGATAGTTTTAAATTTCTTTTATTTTTTGTGATTATAATATAAAATTATATCACGTTCCTTTCTTTTTCTTCCATCCAAGCCCTCCCATATAGTCCTCCTTATTCCTCTTTAAAATTCATGGCACCTTTTTTATTAATTATTGCAGCATAGGTACATGTAGATATGTATTTCCTAAATACATAAGAACAACCTGGTTTCTAAATAAATCTGTCTTATATATTCCCTTGCCAAATCTCTAGCAAAGCCCAAATTATATGAAATTTACTGATTAATACTTACATATTTTCACATGAACAGTATCATATTTCTCTCAAAGGCATTTTATAGATACAGAAAACATATACTATATCTAATCAATCAATTGGCCATATTATAGGAAATTAAATTATAAGCAATTCCTACTGAATTTATTCATTTTTAAATTACTCTTTTTTAATTATAAATTGTTTGGCCTATTAACTCAGGCTTAATATTAACTAGCCCTTACAATTTAACCTATAATTCCTATGTTTAGCCACCTGGCTTGGTACCTTTACTGCGTGAGGCATTCTCATCTTGCGTCCTGGGCATCTGGCTGGCTACTGCATCTCTCTCTGCCTTTCCTCTTTCCAGACTTCTTAGTCTTCTCACCGTGCCTATACTTCCTGCCTGACTACTGGCCAATAAGCATAAAATTACTCTTATATCAAAAGCCAGCTTTTGGCTGGGGAGATGACTCAGTCAGAAACACCCTTGGAGCATAGACACAAAGGTCTGTCAATTCCCGTAGCCAAGCATCTTCAAAAGTTCTCTCATTCAGTGTCTGTTCCTTGTGACATTATGATCTCAGATAAACTAGAAATAACAAGTGCCAAGCTGCAGCTTGGTATTTCCTTTAAGGAAATTTTGATCTGGACCCCATTTGAAATTTAAATATTATATCCACGTGACTCGCTCAAACAGGCTTATGGGCACTATGTGCATTTGAGCAAAAGCTGATGGTTTTAATAACATTCTTTAGAACATATAAAGTGTCGCTTCTATAGTGTCCAGAGGGGACCTTCTAGATTTAGTACTTTTTACTGAGTTAATTAACAAGATCCATATCCCATTATAATAAACCTCTTGGCAAAGGCAGCCAGGAGTCACTATCTTATTTTAATAACCACAGTCTTCTCTAACAGCTTATCTACCACCGGAGCCAACCCTACAAATTTTACACCCTGCTAGTGCTGAGTGTGCAATGTCTTTAGACAGACCTTGCTGCTCTCTAAATCTGGATGAATTGGAGACAAACAGAACATATGTAAGTGGTTCAAGGAAGAATTTGAAGTTGGGAATATTAAACAGATGATGCCAAATTGCATTTTTGTCAGCCTAAATGGGCCATACTGTGTACTCATGAGTGACACACATTAGCACATGAGTGAGGCCAATATATCTCCTATATGATCACTTGTATGCTCAGCAGATATACAAAAAGTCCAAGATGCATTGAAATGTATTTTAACATTCATCTTTCTAAGAGGTTTTTAATTTTCTTAATCTTATGAATAAGTGACCATCTGAACCCAATTGTTTCTACTCATCTATTCAATATTATCTTCTATGCAAAAGCCTTACATAGAAGAGAACCTACACAGACCACTATGAGTTTATCACTGGCCTTAATGATTACACTGACTTTATATGATCAAAGGAATCCATCAAAGGGATCCATTTGCCTAGGAGATAAGCTTATAACATTCTACAGAAATAACAAAAGGGAGAATTAGAAGTTTGATAACGTTTTATCTTTCCAGGCATATAAAACCTTTCAGGAAGAACAATTCCTTGCAAAGAGAGCTGCTGTTTGGAGAAAGGATTTCTCTATTTCCCCCTGACAGGATAGCTCTATTGCCTCCTGTCCTTGGGACTCTAGTAAGAACTAACCTGGGAACGACAGAATGGCCATAAAATAGAAAAGGTATCTTTCACTACTGAGGAAAGAGGACTATGCTTCATTACAAAGTAGGGCAACTAAGATAAAGAGTAAGTCTCCCTTAGCCTAAGGAGGTAATGAGGAAAAAACAAAGAGACTAGGAAGACAAAATGGACAGATGCCTGCCCTGGACATCCTTCTCCAACAAAGTTCCACAACATCCTCCCAGATGTACCAGGAACTTCCTTCCCTGGAGTTCCACAGCCCCCTTTCCTAAAGATATACTGCCTTCAATCTGCAGCCAATTTCCTTGGAGTTCTACATGAGGAAAATGTTCTGCAAATACCTGCTAAGTCCATTTGATTTATCACGTCAGTGAGCTCCAGCATTGCTCTGTTTAGTTTTTGTCTGGATGACTTGTGAGAGTGGAGTGTTGAATCCACCCACAGTTACAGGCTAAAGGTTAATATGGGATTTTGGTTGTATTAGTGCTTCTTTTATGAAGTTGGTTGCCCTTGTATTTGATGCATAAATACTTAGGATTGTAATATCCTGTCAGTGGAGTTTTGGTTTGCAGTCTATTGTATCAGATATTAAAATGGCTACGGGAGATTGCTTCTTGGGTTCATTTGCTTGGGATACCTTTTTCGATCCTTTTCCTTTAACATCTATTCCTGCTGTTAATGTGTGTCTCTTTTTTGGAGTAGGAGGATAGATCCTGTTTTCATATCAAGACTCTCAGTCTGTCCATTTTTATTGGGGAACTGAGACCATTTTGTTGAGAGTTGTTAATGAGAAGGGTTTGTTGATTCTCATTATTTTGTTCTGGTATTGTGGGGTTTTGTTCCCTCTTTCAATTAGCTGGTCTGAGATTATCTGTTCCTTATGTTGTCTTGGGTGTGGTTAATGTCTTGAAGTTTTCTTTCTAGTTCCTTCTGTATATCTGGATGTATAGATAGATACTGTTTAAATTTTGTTTCAACATGGAATGCTTTTCTTTCTGCATCTATTTCTATTGAAAGTATTTTGGGTATAGTAGTCTTGCTGGCTTCTGTGGTTTCTTAGTGTTTGTAGAACATCTGCCCAGGTTCTTCTGGCTTTTAAAGTCTCCACTGCAAAGTCAAGTGTTTTTCTAATGGATCTTCCATTATTTGTTACTTGGTCTTTTCCCCTTGCATCTTTTAATATTCTCTCCCCATTCTGTACATTTAGTGTCTTGATTATTATGTCTCATGGGGAACTTTTTTGGGTCCAGGCTGTACTCTATATGCTTCTTGTGCCTTAACAGGCATCTCTAGATTAGAAAAGTTTTAAAATATTACTTATTGAAAATATTTTCTGTGCCTTTGACCTGGCTTGGCTCTCTTTCCTATTAGTTGTAGGTTTTGTCTTTTCATAGTGTCCCTGAAGTCTTGGATGAATTGCTCCTGAATATTTTAAATTTAACCTTTTTTTTTTTTTGACTCGAGTATCCATTACCTCTACCTTACCCTCAGAGTCTGAGATGTTCCCTTCCTACTCTAGTATTTGTTGAGGTTCACCTCTGAGGTTTTTGTTTGCCTTTCTAAATTTTGCATTTCCAGTCTTACCTCAGTTTGCGTTTTCTTTAGTGCCTCTACTTTTACTTTTTCATGTCGTAGACTACTCCTCTCATTTCACTGTTAGTTGTGGCTTCATAAATTTCATTATTGGATTAATTTATTTCTTTAAGGTCCCTGAACATATTTATAATAGCTATTTTAAAGTCCTTGCCCCATGCATCAGATACTGTGTTTAAATTTTGTTTAAATTTTCGGGGCCTATTATTGTAGGATTCCTGGGTTCTGGAGGAGGTATACTTTTTTGGTTGTTACTGATTACACTGTTGTGCTGGTGTCTAGGCATCTGGGTTTGGGGTGATTGGTTTTCTAGGTGTTGATATCTTGGTTTGTCTCTGTTGGGCACAGGTTCTATTCCTTGGTTCCTGTTGCCCTGTCTGACATAGATCTGTGTGCTGGCTGTGCACTAGAATATGTGCTGGTTGTGAGTTGCTTGGTGTAGCATGCTTTTGAGTCTCTGCCATATTTGACCACAGGTGGTCCAGAGTAGAATAAGTTTTGAGCATTGGACACTTACACAAAGGAAACAATGATCTAAAAGTGGATGGATGCTAAAAGAGTCTATAAGAATGAAGAAATCTGAGTCCTCCATGATATCTGGTGGGGTCTTCAGAAAGCAGAATCAGAGAGAGTGTCCATACATGTGGTCTACAGGGCTGGGGATGAGACTGGGAAATTGGAAATCTGAGGACAGGAACATGGATAAAGATCACCTACCTGCTTCCCAGGCCAAAGTAGAGGAGGCTGAGTCCAACAAGAGGATCTGTGGAGTCCCTTGTCAGCGGAGGCAGTAAAGATGCACATGTTCCTACCATTGTTCTGCTTCAAGGCTGGGGATGAGACTGGGGAACTCTATATAAAGGACAGGAAGGGGAGTGGAGCTCTACCTGCCTGATTCCCAGACAAAGGGCCCGGCAGCATTTCAGGGCAAGAGTGCCTTCAGGTGTTGGCAGGTAAGACAGAAGGAGAGGTAGGAAGGCTGAAGAGTATCTGTGGACTCACTGGGAATAGGAGTAAAAAGAAGTGGCCTCAGTGGGTCGGCTGCTATAGGGCTGGACTTAAGACTAGAAAATTGGAGTTGGAGGACAGGAACTTGATTGACGATCAACTGGATCCCAGGCTGATGTGCCCAGTGAGTTTCCAGGCAAAGAGTGTCTCTTGTTGGTGGTGGCTGAAACTAAGTGATGGAGTGAAGGAGGAATTCTGAAGGAGAAGACCTGTGGGTTCACCTGTGTTGAATGACAAAACTTTTCATGGGAAGATGAAGATGATTCTCTCTCTCTCTGTCTCTGTCTCTATCTCTGTCTCTCTCTCTCTCTCTCTCTCTCCCCTCCCCCACCCTTGAGACAAGGAGTCCACAACAGAACAAAGTATGGAAAATGTTCAGGTTGGTGAATCAGTGAGATTTATTTGGGTTATTTAAAGAAGTATGATGAGGGATTATTACAGAAACAGAAATGACTCAAAACCTCAAATGACATCAAACCCATCCCAGCATGAGTGACAGTTCACAAAAGCTGGGAACCTGGAGCACAGTGTACAGCCTGAAGACAGTTTGGACAGTTTGGCAAAATTGGATTGTGTAGTTGTTTTGTTTTGTTTTGCAATTTTATTTTTAATTCAAGAAGGTCGATAAGGTTCAGAAAAGCTATGCAAAAGACTAATCATAATTTTAATTTAAATGTGTCTTCCTCCTGCTATTTCACAATATGCTTACTCACAAGCATATTGAATGTGAGTATGAATGTTGTTTAGCAGGCAAACTTTTGAATAGATTTTTGAGACGCTGTAGAACATTCTTTTCTGTTCTTAGGAGAATTGCTATAACCACATACCTAAGAACTTTGAACAATATAAAAACAGACTACCTCATGGGCACACAGAGATAAAAACACACTATCTTCCTGAGCTTTTTTTAGGGATTAGGTAGAATCATATTCCAAAGACTTTGGGAATATACAATGCTGCCTAGAATAGGTTATAAAAATCCATTTCTCATATTACCAAAACTTTATAACTTTGAGATGTTCACATTCAGAATTTTATTACAAAATTTCCAGAAACTGAAAATCTGGTTTTGATCCTAAAAACATTCACATGCTTCAATGAATGGTAATTATTATAGTAAAACATAAACACTTAAGCCCCCAGATAGAAGACTGGAATATATTATCAACAAAGTCTGAACAGATCATTCTGGCATAGCCAGTAACCTATTTTATAAACTGACACACTTTTAAGTGCTATCCAGAGGACTCAGTCTGACGTCTCAAGGATGCATATTCATGGGAACAGATATTTCACACTTAAAGCACGATACATTTCTCACAAAATACCCCAAGCTTTTCTTACATATTTATGGAGCAATTTATATGAATAAAAATATACATCCCAAAATTTCTAACCCATTCTAACTACTACTCTAACCAATGCACTATAAAGAATAGGCAGAAAAAATAAAATATATGTGACTTATAGTGCAAAAGTCACATTTTTAGAATGACGAATATGAATTTATTTGGATATTTTAACATAAAATATTTTGTTTTAATAAACAAAGATCACCACCAAACTTAATTGGTAATTACTTGAATATTAAACTTAGGGCTTATAATCTGCCCTACATCACAGAGAAGAAAGGCATTTACAATTCTAAGGAATCTTATTAGCCCTCCTAAGAAGGGAGAAGCAATGCAGGAACAGGTTTTTCTGATTTAGGAGAATGAAGAGGCTTCAGTAGCCTCTGAGCTTCACTGTGTTGCTGTGGTAGAAATGAGGGCTGCACAGGGAGTTTCCGCCTTCGACAGCGGCATGCTCAACAGGAAGAATGTGCTTATTCACATAGGTGTCATTTGTGCCCCAATTTAAACAAATTTTGTTTCATACTTTTAAAATCATTACAAATAGTGATTACTTCTTCTATGTTTCTCAGGAATTATTTTCTTCTCTCTAGAGAAATACATACATATGAAATCTGGAATGAGTTAGAGACATGTCACTAGGGCCCACAACTCAGCCAAGAACTGTGTGTGTTGTTTGTTCTTATAATTTAGATTGAATCCCAAGAAATGCCTAGGGCCACAGATTTCCCTGATATAACAAGTATTCATAAAAGGAAGTAGTGGATTTCTCGCTCTGAAGCCTTCTAAACGCAATCTTTTTCTTTGTTTGTGGCTGCGGACAAATGGCTTTGTCAATAGATAAGTGAATTACAGGATCCAGCTCCACAGTAATGAGAAAATACCACAGCTGGTCACCACCAGCTGTTATTAGTGGGCATCACAAACGGTTCTAGATGATCTCTGATGATTCAGTTATGGCCCCCACCCCATTTCAAAACACAAATGATAATTCGATTATTATGGATGTTGCTTCTTAAGATGCTATTCACCAATACATGAGGAAATCAGCTCAAGGAGCTGCTGCCTGGGTTGTGCCTCCTTCTCACGATGCCATTTGTAGCAGGAGAGCCAGTTTGAATACCCACCACCAAAGTACATGCACAACAGGTTAGCAGTGCATCTGTGTCTCTTTGACTGTTAGGGTTGACTCTGTGAATCATGATACAAGTGGTAAAATTGGAGTGTATGGAAAAGCCACATAAATGTCACTATGAAGCACAAATGACTCAATTCACAAGACAGGTATATTCCCAGCAATGGTCATCATTATCCGAATTGTTCAGAGGTCATTGGTTTGTAGAGAGACAGCATGTGGTGAGATTTGTTTATCTGCCATGCATTTTTCATTTACCGGGATTGAGGAAACAAGTGTGTGTGTGTGTGTGTGTGTGTGTGTGTGTGTGTGTGTGTGTGTGTCTATGTGTGTGTGTGTTCAGGTTTGAAATGATATATACAAACAACCAGGCTAGCAGGTCATGTTTGTACTGGACTCAGCTGGTTATATTTGTATATTGATGAGTGCACATGTATACACAAATATACAAAGTAAAAGAGACTATCATTCTGAGAGTGGGGAAAATGGAAGGGAATTGAGCATGAGAAGCTAGGAGATGTTGGTGGAAGGAAAAGTTTGAGGGAAAAGAATGTAATTCTATTTCAATTAAATCCATATTTAAAAATAAAAATAAAGTCTGAAAGAGGACACAAAGAGCAGCCTTGACTCACTAGACAGTGCTAGCACACATTAACAGTTTAAGGAAGCGTGGTAGTGACAGATGCAGGCTCTCCTCTGACGTTTCTCTGAATTGGTCGGTTTGTACTGAGGCACAGGTTGGAAGGCGGCACTGAGGAGACAAACAGGCCAGCAGCAGAGCCAGGCGGCAACGGAGCCAACTGTGGACAACCAGACAGAGGTGGAAAGGGAAGTTAAGAGGCCATAAAAACGTACGAAGCACGGCAGAAAAGCTGAGGCCAACAAAAGAGAGCGAAATGCAATAAAAATGAAGGTGACAATCACCTCAGAACAAAATGCTTCTCCATGAAAAATAGCTGTCTGCAGCACAGCTGAAAGGCAAAGTGCTTTAAAAACCCATGACAAGAGTATCTTCTCCCTAACTTCTTTAAAGAACACCTTGCTGGGCAGTGGTGGCACATGCCTTTAATCCCAGCTCTCGGGAGGCAGAGGCAGGCGGATCTCTGTGAGATGAAGGCCTGCCTGTTCTGCAAGAGCTAGTTCCAAAGCAGGCTCCAAAGCTACAGAGAAACCCTGTTTCAAAAAACAACAACAACAAAATCTTAAATCGCCAAGACAAACTCTTATCTGTGTAGAAAGGCAGTTAATTGTACAAATTCCTCATTCAGAAAGAATAGAGAAAATAGCTCACCCACACATGGAAAACATAGACCTCTTCAGAACTCAAAGGCCACTGTCAAAATCAGCATCAAGAAGCTGTCCCTCCTCAGGGTCAAACTATCAAAAATCCAGCCACAGCTATTAAGGCAAAAAGGGGACTTCTGTTCACAAATGGCATAGGTGAAAATTAGACATTCATTCTGTTTTAAAATAATTACAAAAAATTTTAAATATTTTTGGAATTGTTATTCTGAGAAAAATACAAAACTTCTGAATACAGAGCTAACCACCCCCCCCCAAATCCACTGATACTTTGTTGTGCCAAGCTATGGAGTGGGAGAGACACCATGGGACACAATAGGACGCCACCTCCAGGCAAGGCCCACAGACATCTTCCCACCAGCTATCAGCTCGATGTCCCTTGGGGTGCCCACAGAAGCCATCTCTTGACAGGAGCAGAGCCTAAAGTCATTATCCACAGATCTGAAGGAGAACTCTCCTTTTCTACCACTAATCCAAACCACACCCCACCCTGGATAATAGGCAAGCAAGATTAATATCCAGTGATGACCTGTAAGATGGAATATAACTTTCAAGGCAGATAGTAGAAGGAACACAGACTTTTAATTCTAGAGATTTAGCCTAGTTATATTTAAGGCTATGCTAACTAAAATATTAGGAAGAATGAGAATGATACAAAAATAAATTATAAAAATATTACTGAACATTTCTTTATTTTTCTGAACATTTCTATATTGGACTATCTTACAAAAATTTGAAATCATGTTTGTCCACCTTCAAACTGCTTACGAGACAATAGGACTGCAGTTGACTATACTCATTCCATGTTTATTAACTCTTTACACAATTCCCTTGTCTCCCCTGCTCCCATCCCATCCCTGTCTGAACCTTTCCACCCCAATACACCCCTTCTCTGTCCTTACTTGCTTTATGTACCACAGTCCTTCCTTGTTTTATGCAAGCCCCACCTGATGCCACCTGCCTTTCAGAAGTACCCCAAGGGAAAGACACAGCAAACATGCACCGTATGTATTTTTGGATCCAGGGTTTCTCATTAAGTATAACACGCTTCCATTACCAACCATTTATCTGAAATTTGACCTGAAAAATATTATAATCTGTTTTTCTTTATAGCTGAGTAATTATGTACCATGTCTTCATTACCTATACATCAGTTGATGGGCTTATGGGATAATTCCATTTTTTAGCAATAGCAGATGGAGCTATTGTGAGCGTGGCTGTACAACTGTCTCTGTAATGGGACATAAATTCCTTAGCAAGTATATCCAGGAGCTTGATAGTTGGGTCATACAGTAGATCTGGTAATTGAATTAAAAAACACAGAGGGAGTTTGAAGGCAGATACAAAGCAAAGTTAGACAATGCCTATCCTAGAATGAGTGGATCACCAAACCAAAACCTCAGTGGCAACTCTGGGATACCTTTATAGGAGATGTTGGTCAATGAGAGCCTAAAACCTCCCTGCAACCATCCAGGCCTTTGCCCTTCATCTGGTTTGCCCATCAACACTAGCTGATACAGCCCTATTGCTGAAGACACTGCATGCCTTGGGTGCAAGGCAGATAACTCAAGATGCCACTTAGCTGGTAGCTTACTGCAGGCTAACTAGTTCCCACGGTGCCAGATGGCACTTAGCAGACTTCTGGAAGTGTAAAGGCATTACCAATTTTACCCAGGTGTAAACTCTATGAATGAGAATACCATTCTAACAGGCATAATGTCCCACAGGTGCAGGAGTAGCCTGGAGTAACCAGCCATTCCGTCGTGCATTGAAGGCCTTATTTATCAGAGGGAAAAGTCTTGGTTTAGGGGTCTTGACTGATGCTGAGCTGAATGAACACAGCGTCAAACGACCTTCTCCATATCTACATGTAAAGCCACGGGCAAAGCCTCCTCCAGACTAAAACAGAGAAACCTCTCCCTGCATTGAACAGAAGAGACTACAGGGAAGCTAAGATTCTGGAGTAGGGAGAGGAATAGAATCTAGTTACGAACAGGGTAGGAAGAGAGTAATAAGAATGTGTTCTATCCACATATGGATTGTCAAAGAAAAAACAAACACTATTAATAAAAATTAAAACAAACAAAAAATTGAATTAAAAAAATCTTACCTAAGGAAATTTATGCAAGACATTAAATTTAAAAGGCAGCACAAAACTTTTAAGATGAATTATGATCACAAGTTATATATACAGTGTAGATTCAGTTATTTTAAAGTGTTGGAATTATGAATAACTTTATGCTGTTTTCACCAATTATTCAAAGACTTTATATCAAATATTTGCTATATTAAAAATATTCTAAGCATGTCCATTACAAGAATGGGGGCAGTGAAGAAAGAAGCAGGGAGAGAGAGAGAGAAGGGAAATAAGAAAGAAAAGCTCAAACTTCATGCTCGGTTCACTGCAGCTTTCTGTTATACCAAGCTACCCCAGCACACAAGCCGGAGCTTCTCAAGCAGGATGCTGCAGACAGGTGCAGACGAGCTGAGATAAGCATCCCCCAGCCCTGGACAGCGTGACACCTTGCTATGGAAGCAGCAAGCATACATACAGGTCACCAGCAGTCTTGCTGTTGAGCCTGGTGTTCAGGGCGTGGACAGATTCTGTACACATAAACACAGTCTGATCACCACTAATCCTCATGAATACAACACCCTGGCTAGAGAAAAGGAGTGAGCCTTATACACCCATTTCCTGCATCCATACAGAATGCCTAGGGCGCTTACATTAAGGAAAGGCGAACTGGGGCTGGAGAGATGACTCAATGGCCTTCTTCCAGAGGACCCGGGTTCGATTCCCAGCACCCACATAGCAGCTTGCAACTGAAATCCAACACCCTCACAGACATATGTACAGGCAAAACACCAATGCACATAAAATAAAAATAGGTAAATTACTTTAGAAAAAAAGAAAATGTGAACTGAAAACATTCCCAGCATCACAGGACCTAAATTAAATCAGTACTAGCTAAAAAATTATTGCAATAATATGCATAGTAAATCTAGTGTAACTATGTTTAATTAATAGAGACTAAAATAATAGGTTCATTCTCTACCTGGAAAATTTGCTGCCAAAATCTGGCAGGAGTTTATTTAGCATTTCATTGTGAAACATTCCCCGTCACTTAAATCAAAACAGACATTTTACGATACCTATATTTTTATAGGTAATATTTATTGTCTATTTAGTGGGACGTAGAATCACCATGGAAGCAATCTATGGATATATATCTGAGCGTCCTTCCAGAAACTTTACCTGAGCATGGAAGACCTGCCCTAAAGGCTAGCAGCACCACTCTATAGGCCAGGGCCCCAGGCTGGATAAAAAGGAGAAAGCTAGGTTAGTACCAGCATGCCTTGCTCTCTGCTTCCTGCCTATGGATGCAACATGATCAGCTATTGATGCCGCCATCATTCCTTCCCTTCGAAGTCCAGGACAAATAAGCTCTTACTCCCTTAAGGTTTTTTTAAAGTTTACTTACTGTTATTATTATTATTATCATTATTATTATTATTATCATCATCATTATCATTATTATTATTATTATCATTATTATTATTATTATTGGGCAGGCTGTTTGTCACTGCAATGGGGGAAGCACCTAATACAACAGTAAATGTGTAGACTTCAACAATGTGTTAACGGTCAGAAAGTGACTGATAAATGAGTCAGGTTTTCCTTCCCTTGGCAGTGTCTTACTGGCACGAATGAACCATCTGAGGATGAAATATTTCTTGTAGTCCTAGGACACATACTAAAACTTCATAGGGCATCTGCATTTGAATGATCCAGAGTGAGAAAAAGTGAATTTAAAACTCTTTCTTAACCTTCCCCACTGCCACAAGATGTTACATGAATTCCCAGGAGTACCTTCCTAGTCCACCAACACGTGATTGTGAGTGAGTTCCAGGAGTCCTTTGGCCCCGTTGAATATACTTCATTAAAATAATTGTATACTAAGTGCTTTGCTGAAGATAAAAGAAACTATAGCGGTATTACAACTCACTGCTGCAAGCAAAGACTAAACAAGCAGAATTGTGCACTGAAGTGCAGGTCTTAAAAAGAATTATGAACTACTCTTCCCCCTCACGTGCGCCACCAAGAAGATAAAAATCATCAAATCTTTGGTTTTCATCGCACTTCTCAGACATTACGGCTAAAGTGCTGCATTTTTGGAGTTTAAAACTCAGGTAAATTTAAATTATTTTCAGGAACTCTTTCCTTCTAGCGTAAAAACAGAAATGTATTAAAGCGCAGCTTTTCTGCCTTGGAAATGTGCTGTATTTTAAAGGCCGTAAAAGCAGAAGCACAGAGCTTGTCGAGTTGATCAGTTCTAAAGAGACGGGGACTGATAGAAGAGTCCTGGGCCCATGAGGTCAACTGTTGCCTGCCCATTGGGCCAAGGGAACCCCAGCAGAGCCAGCCCATCAGAGTGAGTGCATTTTGAATAGAGAAGCTATCACCCAGTTTTCTGTCTCTAGCAACTTTCTCTTCCAGTTTAGCACCTGGTACTCTGCATCCCAGAGTATGGGCTGGTCTGTATGGCAATGTGTGCACCACCCCCCCGTTGGGTGGGACTATTCACACATCATGTCTATCACTGTATCATCAGCTCTAGACACTGTGTTGGTACATGTGAGGCTCTAAATAAATGTGTACAAATAATTTAATGCATGCATGTATTCACATATCCTATAGGTAACTACTGAGCAAATGGGACAGGTAAATAATCTTAGGTTAGCCCTATCCCAAGCACTAGGATTAAGAAGAGTGGAGAAAACATGAATAAGATGAGGAATAGTGTAGCAAATACAAGCCAGTAGCTGGAAAAGGATCTGGGAGAGGGAGATGCCGCTTCTCAAATGTCACAGCAGGATGGAAAGCTCTGTTTTAGGAAAAGGAAGGACCCTGAGGCTCTGGTGTAAGAAGACTAGGATCATTGATGTAAGATGTCCCAAGAGGTCTCAGCACAGGCCTTGGAGATTGGGAGGTGGAATTGAAGTTAAAAACTGAATGCTGCACCTACTTGGCAGGTCAGTGCACAATTGAAATGGGAATGTAAATCAAAGCCTACCCCAGCTAGTGACTGGATAGTGAGACCACAAGCTGGAGTGTTAGTGGTTGTTCATACATTGGTGCATACGGGCCTGGAGAAGCTTTAATCATGGAGTCTTTGGAACTTAAGTTCCTGGAAACCTGAGGTTGGTCAGCTTTGTTGCTATGGCTGCTTGAAAATGCCAAACTTTCAGCTGAAATGAAACCAGAAGTAAGTTTTTCTGTTAGTATTTTAATAGTTTCATGTTTTAAGATAACACATGAAAACTCTGTTTATGAGTAATTGAATGGTAAGTTTTAAAAGAGAAAGTGGTAACTATTTGAGTACTCAGTCCCCAGAAAGCAGCACTCTTTCAGAAGGATTAGGAGGTGTGGCTTTGTTGGAATAGCTGTCAGCTTGTTGGTGGAAGTGCGTGATTGTGGGTGGCTTTGAGGTTTCAGGAGCCCGCACCAGGAGAGTCTCTCTCTCTCTCTCTCTCTGTCTCTCTGTCTCTCTCTCGGACTCTCTCTCTGTCTCTCTCTGTCTCTCTCTGTGTGTCTCTCTCTCTCTGTCTCTCTCTGTCTCTCTCTGTGTGTCTCTGTCTCTCTCTCTCTCTCTCTCTCTCCTCTTTCTCTAACTCTCAGCTACTGCTCCAGCACCAGTCTTCCAGTCTGCATGCCATAGTGCTCCCTGCCATGATGATAATGGACTAATCTTCTGAAACTGCGAGCAAGCCCTCAACTAAATGTTTAATTTTATAGGAGTTGCAGCGGCCATGGTGTTTCTTCACAGCAACAGAACAGTGACCAGGACAGAAACTGAAGTGATGCCTCTTTTGTACCACGATGGTGACCGTGTGTCCTATAATTGTAACATTTTTCATCACAAACCAAAACAGATACACAGACAAAGAAAAGGAGAAAACTAAAGACTAACTCAAATGTATGAAAAGAGCATTTGCTAAAAATAACACAACACAACTGTCTAATTAGAATGGGGGGGTAGTGTCAAACTTTGAAACATGAACTCAGAGATGAAATTCTGATTTCATACAGTGCAAGTGTAAACACATTTGCTCTTGTGGAACGCAATCTGGCAGAGTATGTTCAGATTCAGGCTGCCTGAGCCCTGCGCTAGAGTTCTCTCATTTGAGTAAGAAATCCAGATAAATGCTCTCTGGAGGCCAAGGTTTTCCAGAGTGCATAATTCATGATGGCTAGGGACTGGAGCGACCCTAGAATTCATCAAGGCGGACACGAGTGCTAATATGTATTTGATGAGTGTGGTTGGTGCCAGGCTGTTTTTCAGCATAGAAATTATATTACATCACAGGGTGACAAATCTGAAGTGCAAAAATAAAACTAAATGGAGTACAAACTCTAGAGGACCAGAGCATCTGTGTGAACTAAACTCCATATGCCCAGAAACTAGCACATTTCAATTTCGCGAGCACTAAGAACTCTTGGCAAACGTGTGGAATACATCAGGGTCGATGACAGACGCAAAGCATGAACAGGGGAAGATGGAATGGCTATGAGAGACCGCTGGAAGGGGCCAGTGATGGCACCTGCTGGGATGTGGGCACTGCATCCACACCATCCTCCTACCTTCAGGTTTGACACAGGCACAGTATCCTTACCTTCGCGTCATAACGCAGACACATTTTCATTTTAGACAAAAAAACCACAAATACAGATTGTGTATGAAATCTTGTGTGTTGATCATGCGGTGTGTGGACAGAGTTCCCAAGAGTCAAGACTGATTGCAAAGCAAGGAAGATCCCAGCCATTTCCGGATGAGTGGTCAGCCTGTTACTTTGCATTCATCTCTGCAACAAGATCGGCTCTCTATCATTCCTACCTCACCCCTAGGTGTTCACACTAAGTCATTATTGCCGAGTGCATTGCTCTCTTACTCTGCTGCTGTTTACTATGTAGCCCAGGCTATCCTGGAACTCCCAACTCCTGCCTCAACATTTCGTGTGCCAGAATGACAGGTGTGCTCTTTCTTGTTGATCTGTAGAAAATTATCCTTTTGAAAATACTTCAGGGGCTTTGGAAATTCAGGTTTTAGAAACCTCATCTCTTAAAATAAAATTTTGATCTCTCTTACATGTAAAATCAAATGTTTCCTTAGGAAATTTTATGTAACTCTTCACAAGGTTGAAAAAAATTATATACTAAAACACGCCAAAAATTATCAAGGCATCAAATTACACAGAACATTGACAAAATCAAGAAATAAGATAAAATCCCTTGTCAGAGTTTTTTTTTTTACAACACAGATAAAAGAGCAATCAAATATAAAAGTCTGAGTAGAAAACCAATTCCAGAAGTCAGATAATAATAAACTTATCACTATATTAGAGTCACAAACTTATATACACTTTATTGAAGCCCACATACAGAATTTTTTTCAGAAACCTTCTCATATAAAATACATTAATATTATATAAAGTAACTTCATTTTTACTGCCCAAAATCTAATCCGAAAGGTATGAAATTATTTTTTTATTCAATTATTTGGTTTCATTCTTAGAATCTTCCACTGGGCTAGTACATCATGATCACTTATAAACGGTGCTGCTTATTTGGAAGACCAGAGCAATCTGCGCTCATCAATAAATAAATGACAGTATTTGCTCCCCTTCAAAACAGAGTGACAGTATCTTCACGAATGACTATGTTTTTCTGTGCCTTGAAACTTCGGACTTCACAGAAAAATAAGTCGCTTTCATTCATCCTTCTAAACACTCACATGGCTGAGAGAGCCATTCTAGGGTAATCTGACTCATCCTAAAGCCATCCCCATGTGGTGTACAAACGCTATGTTTTGAAAGCCATCCACTGTATGTCACTGGGGAGTGATACAATTTATGGCCTAAGAACACAAAGTTAAAAGCTTGAAACCATTGTACATTTAAAATCCTTATTTCTGCCTAACATTGTTCTACCTTTTGTCTGTGGGGGAAAAAATGTAAAACAGGGAGTTCTGAGGGGAAGAACTCTGTCCCTTTCCCTTTGCTTCCTAGGGTTAAGAGGCAGGAGCAACACTTATCTGTACTCAGAAGCAACGCTAAGGAAGCCACCTCAACCCACTGAAGCCAAAGTCATCAGCATCAACATAAAGACTCAAGAAGAAAGGTGGCAGTAGCAAGAATCTGCAAAAATACTTCAGGAAAACATAACTAAGGAGACATAAATCATAGCCCAGTGAGGACTGAAAACATGAGAGGATGAAGAGCTGTCATAACATTTTCGCTGCTCTCAGTCCAGGGAACCCACGTCCAGGTAGAAGCCAGATCCATGTCTTAAAGATACTCTAATACCAACTTCCCAGCACTGTCTGCAGTGAGCCAGGAAAAGCACCCATAACCTGAAACTATCTCCCATAGTTAACTGCTCACGAAGGAAAGTAGTTTCCACTAACAGCGTATCTTTGCATATAAACCTTTAAGGTCATGCCCCACGAGAAGATGTAGATAGTCAACCCAGAACCAGCTCAATGGTATTTTTGAAGGTGTTTTTTGTTTGTTTCATATTGCTTTGTTTGAGCTTTTTGCTTTTTATATCAGTAGTCTTTTCCTTGAATACTGTGGTTTCTGATTTTGTTTTTTTTTATGATTTCATGTGTGTGTGTGTGTGTGTGTGTGTGTGTGTGTGTGTGTGTGTGTGTGTTTGTGTGTGTGTGTATTTCTTGTGCTTTTCCTGGTTTTTTAATTTCTGGTTTAACCTATATTGTGTGTGTGTGTATTTCTTGTGCTTTTCCTGGTTTTTTAATTTCTGGTTTAACCTATATTTTATTTTGGGGATTCTGTTATTTTCAGCTTTCTTGAAGAACATTGTTTTACAGCCAGGTATATTTCCTGCTGAGTATCCACATGTCTGCGGCGTTTTTGTTTATTGCAGGCTTCATGTTCTAAAAGTCTCTGCATGTTTTAAAACATTAGAAATCATTTCATTTTAAATCAGACCAGTCACAATTTCTTTTTAATATGTGTGCTATCAGCATGCATTACTTGTATACATCAATGAAGTTAAAGGTGATAATTCCATATGTGTAGACAGTTGATACTGATAAAATCCTTGAGCCCAAATGAAGCAATACATGCCTTTATAATTTCCAATGGCCACTAATATACTTTAATTAAAATCTTCTTTTATGGAAAAGCATGCGGGGCTCAGGACTGTACACGTTAGGTACCATGAACCTCTATTACTACCCCTAGAGTTATTTTATTAATTGTTTGAGATAAGCGGCTATTTTTATGCAGCAAGTTTGAAGTATCTAGACTTTAGACTTCAATACTGCACTCTTGTTTGATCAATAGCAATAACAATCAATTGTTTGCTAACGTAACAAATTATTATTGAGAACATAGAAGGTACATTCATTAAAAATACATAAAATATATGTTTGAGTTGAACTATTAGTAAGCAACTTGGAAACTGTACTTTAAAAATGTATTGGGAACAGGAAGGTTCTTGAGCCCACAGATCTCCAGGGAAACCAGGAATATTAAAATTCAACAAGACCTTTTCTATTTTTTAAATTTGAGTATATTATTGATTTTGATTTTTGAAAATATGAAACAATTTCAGCAAACAGAGGCGTGCTGTGACCACAGAACTGTCACAGGATCTAGCGAAGCTGGAATGTATTGCTTCTGATTATGCTTGCAGAAATCTGGTTTCACATCATTTGTAATATAATAAAACATTGACTTCTACTGCGCTGGCCCGACAGGAACTCGGCACACACTGAAGTACCCACTTCCCCACGTGGAAGTGTAACACAATGTCAGCCAAGACTCTCATAGGATAGAAAAGCTTGCTAGAGTGTCAAAAGTTATAAAATTAGAACACTCCAAAAGTCACTTGAACTTAGTATCATCCTACACATTTATTTTTGGAGACATGTGCTCTGACATTGATGGTAGACCCAGTGTGTCTAGGGCCGTTATATGCACTGCCCCAGCTCTGAACACTTCCCTAGCACGCACTACTGTTCTAGTCCCAGGTCTCCAGAGGACACAAGCATGTCAACTCACCATGTTGTTAGTGTCAAGAAAGGTCGTGTAATGACCATTATGCTTGAAGGTTTCCCAGACTCCACTGAAAGTCATAAGAAAGAATGAAAACCCAGAGTAAAAAGTGAGTAGATCCTGCAGAAGAGGCCTAGTAGAAGCGAACCAAGAAAACTACAGGCTGTCTGGACAGGAGACCTCAGCAAGGTGTCCGTTGGTACCAGACAGACAGAGCTCCCCTAGGACAGGAAGGCATCATCTTCATAGTGCTGCTAGACCAAGAACAGCCATCTGAACTAAGAGTTTCTTTAGCATTCAGTCACAGGCATGTGCACAGCTGAAGAGGCCATTAAAGTTAGGTTACACGAGCTGTGATGTGACCATAGCTTGCTTAGTCTCTCATGAGCAACATTAAGGACTAGTTCCCTTAATGGGTACAGAAAATCAGTTCCTTCTGGATAACTAATATTAGCTTGCACCAGCCCCATCACGGAGAGCATGGTGGCCTACTGACATCCTCATCCCACTGTTTGTTTCTCAGTTGCTTTTCTTGTCCCCTTGACTTGGCAAGAGTCTCAGGAACAAAACGAGATCTTTAAGAGACAGGAATCTTGAGGCTTGGTCCTTGCCTTTCTCAGGGATCACACAGAAGGGCTATGAAAAAAGTGGAAGCCAAGATAAAAGACAGAGTTGCTGGGAATGCACTGCCATAATTCTGGTAAATACATCTTTGCCAATACAGATGAAATATCCATAAAGGGACTGAACAGCTGCAAGATGACGAAATCGAGGTAGCTACTGGCCTCCATCTTAAAGCAGAAGCAAGGCAACGAGTGAATACCTGCCTTTTGGTTATCTGAGGAAGAAAAATGGAACTCCACAAGAGAGCGATGGGTCTCTAACGTCAGAGACATAAGGAATGACAGCAAAGGTGCACTTCCCTGGCCAGGACAGGCTACAAGCTGTCAGGAAAAGTTAAGCCAGAGAGTCCCAGTTAGCCCATCCCTCTAGTTGATGCACTCTAGTGAGCCTGAGGACAGGAATATTGCAATCATAGGCTTTGCCTGTATCACTGAAAATTCTTTGCTCAAGAAGGAAATACTCTGGGCAGCCACCAGACCCCAGCCCAGAGAATATGTTCCTGGAAAGTAGTACCATCATGAAAGCTGGTGTCTAGACCATTCCAATGGAAGGATGGAGAAGGTATCTGCACTGTCTCTGCCAAACAACCCCAGAACCACCAGTGCTTATTCAACAGGCCTGAGGACCATGCCTCTCAGTTCCCACATTGGAGAAGCTATACAGCACTTCTGTGTCTTGTTTAATCAGGACCTATGAACACAGCTACCATCAAAAGCCAAGGCCTTGGGAATTGTCCTTGATGGAGCCTCGGAACACGTCATTCTGCTGCCTAAGGCCCTTGAATCACAAGAGCTTCTGCCAGGAACTGGAAACAGATGATCTGGCAGTTTCGCTGTTTTGTACGCGGAAAGGAAACATCAACATATCAAAGAGATACATGCACACTCATGCTTCCTGTAGCACTGGTCACAGTAGCCAAAAACATGGAATCAGCCAGATTGCTCATAAGTGGATGAATGAATGAGTTAATACAGCCTATTTACACAATGAATTAGGAACTAAAGACAGACAGAAATTAGACGATAGATACCAAAATACAGTTAAATAGTGTTCTACAGCACAGTAGGGTAACCAAAGTCAATATTAAAAAAGAAAAATGGCAATATCAAAGGTTCCCAACCTAACTGAAATGTTACATGTTCAATAAAATAGGAATGAGACTGATTGTCTTTATTTTTATCATTATACATGAAATGCAAGTGATGAATCGGCATACTTCAAAAATATGCATGGATATAAGCAATTAAAATTGTTTAAAGGTGATTAAGTAAAGAAGTTTCAAACTGACACGGAATATTAAGCATTGAAAAGAACAACCTGTATGCTTAAAAGCACAGCAAGGCTCAAAAGCTTTATGCTGAGATGAAGGCACACACACATGCACACCACACACACAGGCACACACACAAGTCCTCAGAAAGCCAAAACTAGAATGACTGACAGCTGCCGAAAGTGAAGGAAGAGAACTGACTGTCAAAGGAATGTTTTGGATAAAGGCCACGCCCTGGTCTTCGCTCTGGTGATGGCTAGGCAAGTGTGTGCACTATTTTAAAGTTCATCAGCTGCACACCAAGAATTGAGCTGATGACACTGGAGTCAAATTGCACTTCAACTACAATAAACAAATGGACATAAATGAATAAACAAATAAATGAAATGGAGTATGGCCTGGAATTTATGTAATGCCAATTAAGATGATATTATAAAAGTTAGATAAGTTATATGATATTAACTGCTGTAGAGAGGAATAAGGCAGTCAGGAGAAGTGGGGCCAGTGTAGACATATGATGGAATATTAAATTGTGACTACAGTGTCACCAAAATGGTGACAGTTGAGCTAACTAAGTTCAAAAGCAAGTGAGGTGAATATCCTAAAACCCCAGCATTTGAGGGCTGGTGGTACAGGCAGAAGCATGGGAGACAGAGGTCAGCCTGGACTACAGGACACCCTATCACATAAAACAAAACAGAAAAAGTGGGGGGAGAGGGGGGGTAAGAGGGAGAAAGAGAACACTTATGGAGAGATTTGATAGGAACATAATCTGGTGAGTCTTCTAACATAGTTATCAATAAATGAGGCTTCTTGGGCACCAGAAAAAGGTAGAGAAAGTGAACAGACAATGAATTTAGCACGATAGTTTCGTTAGACAAAGGCAAAACTGATCCTAAAAACCTAAGGAGGTGTTGATGGGACTTTTTGGTCGCTATTTTTGACAGAGAGCAAAATGTGTTTGTTTCTTATAAAGATTTTCCAGACAAACACAAGCTCAAGCGTAGAGGAGAAAATGGAACGGAATAAAGGGCAGCTCTTCCCCTCCCCCTCAGGACAAAGACTGGATAAGGAAGGCTGCAGCTGAATGCTTCCTCGTCTGTCTGACCTGGGGCTTTTACAGCGGAAATGGCTATTTCTTAGAATGTGGCCATTGCAAGTTGACAGATTTATCTGCACAACATGCTGTACCCTACTGAAGAAAGAACTAAAGAAAGAAAATGTTAAGCATAATCCCCCAAAGATGAATCCCTCTCTGGAAGAACCTAGAATGCAATTCCTATTCAGATTTTATATTGAATCTATACCTCCACCAATAGCATGATTTTGTTCTATCAATTAAAAATAATAAATTAAGTCTCCAACTTAATGGTTGAAGTATGTGTGCCCTACAAGGAAGAGGAACAGCGGGGCCGAGGGAAAGGAAGCATAGATTCGTACTGATTCAGACTCACATGGTACACCATCAAATATAGACCATCTGTAGGAAGATATAGGATGTTTTTATTTAAAGAATTAAGTCACAAAAGCTTAATTTTGACAGGAAGCAAGATATGGGTTGTTTTTTTGTTATATTTTTAAAACAAATGCATGGCACCATCCTTTTCCAGCCAAATAAAATATTAGAACCTCTTGCATAAGTGAAAAGAAAGATGGTTGACAGTTGAGCCACTAACAGACATCTCTCCTCTCCTCTTCTTCTACCATCATTTCTGTTCTGTTTTCTCTTCTCAGCTTCTCTGATGTTTATGCCAGTGGCTGTTGAGAATACTGCTTTCTGTAGACAGTGCTGGGACAGCTAATTGCCACCCAGGCCTAGTGAGGAGGATATGGGATGCTTGGATCCTGGGGCACCCACAATTCATCCTGATCACAGCAATAATCAAGGCGGAGATCACCTGGAGCGCTGGGGGTTTAAAGTCTGAAAAGCGTAAGACCTAAAATCCCCTGAAGAAGAAATCGGGCTCTGCCGTGCGACTGGACAGACTTCAGAGCTCCGTTTGCAGACACCAGTCTATCCTCCCCACGCTAATCTTCACAAAGTACCGCTTGCCTGTCCTCATTCCAGGCTCCCACTGAGAGCACTCTGCTCCCTCCTGGGCTCCGCACGAGGAGAATCTAGTGACTATATTAAAAGTAAACTGCGTGGATTCTGGAAAGAAAACCCAGGGAAGCAGGAATAAAGTCCCGTTATGCCAAGAAACAGTTGGTGCACAGGAGATGAGGATAACTTATTTTCCAAATTTAAAGGAGTAGCTTTTGCTATTAAAACTATATTTTCTAAACAAAATTTCCCTGCAAAGAGCAGCAAACTATTTGGTTAGAGACATAATTTAATTTTATCATTTAACATGTGTTTGGGCTTAAATTTGTTTTTTAGAGGGCCATAAGCAGAAATATTTGTACATTTTCCCAGGTGGGATAAATTTTTAATGTGCCTGGGCTATTCTGAAAGCTACCTGCATGTTCCCTAACAGCATATGACTTCTGAGATTCCGAAGCAAATAAAGCAGTATTTGTTGTTGTTATTTGTTTTTGTTTTTCCTCTCTGAAAACTACCATTGTTCTATGGTGCCTGAATTTGGGCAAATGGAAGAGGCCCCTTCACACCTGCCTGGTTTTTATATTAATTAGTATCCCCCTGAAAAGCCTTTTTCCGTGACTTCTGTTTTGGGTTTTTTGCTGCTGTTGTTGTTGTTGTTGTTGTTGTTGTTGTTGTTGTTGTTGTTGCTTTTCTGGATGCCTTGATAGAAGTTAAAAGTGGATAAAGCATGCTCTAGTGTGTACCTCCGTGGCATGGCATGTTCCTGGCAGGCAAGACATCCTGGGCTCCATGTCCAGCACCAAAGGAAGGCAGAAGTTGGACTGACCACTCTGATGACACCCCCTGAGAATAGGCCACGGTATGTAATTTTTACAGGAAACCTACGTTAATGAGAACAACCGAATCCCACACATGAAAACCACATTAGAAAAAACTATCTTCTTGTTTGTACCTTTCCCCTTCATCTTTTTCACTCTTTTTAGTATTTAGTTAGAAAATTCGGCTCCTATTCTGCCTTGCTGTCCTTCCCAGGCCATTTCTTCCTCTGCCTTCCCAGACCGAATGTGATCTCCTGCCGTCTTTGTCCCAGTCCTCCATAGGCAGACATTTCCTTGCTGCCTTCAAATGCGATTTTTGAGAACATATTCTCCTCAGGATCCACCCATTATTGTAATTATCACCCCCTCCCCCCCGCTCCCAGTGGTGAATCCTTCCTTGTCTTTCCTACAGAACAGCATTCTGCTCGTTTCCTCTCAACCTTTCCTGAGTTCTTGCTTTCAGCAAAGTTTTGTTGCTTTTTTAATCAAGAGAAAAAATCAGTCTTATGAACCATTGGTAGCCCCTCTCATGTACATACAGACAGAATGCTCCATTGGTCCTAAATATTTCTATACAAAAGTGCACAGGAAGCCCCAGCTTCTTACAAGGAGAATCAGCATCTATTAGATTGTAGGAGTTTAAGAGCTAAGAAGAGCTCTTGAAGGCCATCCAGTACCATCATTCTTCATTTCTACGGATGGAGGAAAACAGGAAGCAGCAGAGGTTGACTCTTTCCATGCATCAGGGTTCGTCTTTTATATTGCTTTTCCTGTTATTATTAATATATATATATATTATATGTTATTATTACATTTGCATTATGTATTTCTGAGATCTATCCTTATATATCACAAGAGTTAAATATTCAATTTACTGTCTACACTATTTGCCAAGTCTTTCCCCCCACCAGTGCTGACCCTAAGGAAAGAAAATAAGGAATTGCATGATTGGACACCAGACATCTTCCAAGAGCTTTATGTCTCATCTCATTTAACAGGCAAATTTTGACAAAGTTAGGAAATCAAAGTGAACCTCAATGACAAGTCATTACCTGCCAAGGTTCACAATCTATGAAAAGACAGAAATGGAATTTAGATCTAGGATTATTTCGACTCGGAATCTGTTTGGAGCTTCTGTTTTCTGGCTTGCTGTTTTTCCCTGTGTGTGCTCCTGCTGCTGCTGAGGACTGTCTGGAGACAAATGTCCACATTAGATATGCTTTAGTGTTGACATGGAATCTGGGGCATCATGTATGCCAACCACATAAATTCAATGCCTCAGTGAGATGACTGGCAATTCCAGAGTTTCCAAGCAAGGTGGCATTTTGCTTTCTTCAGTTCTGATCTTTTTGGCTCAGGTCCACATCCGTCTTGAAGTTATAGGCCACCATGTCAAAGCAGTGATGATTGACAGCCTCTTAGTGTGATTCTGGTGTGTTTTTAATGATTGCAGTAGCAATGTCAGATTCAGATTAGAGCGAAGGTGGAAGACAGTGGCAATGATTTACATAATTAACTTAAAGGTCTCGGCTTTAAAACTAATAGCCATCATTATTTTTAAAGGTACCTGCTAGGATTCATTCCACGAAAAAGACTTCCCTCTTCTGTAGTTTTAACCTTAGTGACTTTAGTTTCTTTTCATTTTCTTCATCTCCTTCCCCAAATCCTTCACCCAATAAGGTATGATTCATCTTATATGATACAAGGGTATCTGCTCCTTTTCTGTATCAATAACATTAGGTCCTATTCCTTCATCTGATTCTATTATGCATGTAAAGAGTAATCAAAACAGAAACAAAAATTAAAAAAACAAGTCCTTGCTAAATATTAAAACATTATTTACATTATACACTTGAATGTTTTGGTAATTTACCATTATGGACTAAATGTCTCGTGTCTTTGGTGTTTGATCAGGAAACTAACACAGACTCTCCAAGTCCTCCTCAGTCTCAGAATGCTCCATTTGTCTTGAAGTGACTCCTTCATCCTGTACCCAAACAGCAGCCTCTATACAGACCCCTGGTGGGGGGGGGTGGGTAAACTTGTGTGTTGTACAACTATGCAAAGTTATAGTACCTGTGCTGCACCTCTGAGTCATAATATGTGGGTTATTTTTTGGAGGGGTCTGTTTTGATCATCCACATGACCCCCATTACAGAGACACCAGGCAAGGTGTGTATTGAATTAAATTGAAGTGACATTTCATCACAGTCTTATGGTTTTCCTCTGATGCTCAATTCTCTAAGGAAAAGAACTTGAGTTTGAGGGAAAAAAAATAATTGGAAAAGAGTGGAGAGATTGATAGCAGTTAGCAATGCCATCTTTTATTCGCGATGGTTTGGGGGTCACCGAAAAGTTCAGAGATAAACCTAAGTTCTCAGAAGTTAGAGGGAAACTAATGATCAAACAATTGTGGCTGAATGTCCACTGTATGCCAACAATTGTGCTGTGTGACTTACTTTGTTTGCCTGCAGCATAACCTTTGAGTATTTGTTATGCCCACTTTAATAATAGGAAATGTATATTTCTTAGAGCCCCCTGCATCTCTCTGCAGGTTATGCATTCCAGACATAGTGGAACTGAAATTTGAACCTTTGTGTGTTTTAAAGTCCCATGCTTTCTCATTTGCCCAAGCTCCCTTGCTAAACATAAATTACTCTACACCGGTACACAAAATAGATCTTCATGCAAGCCAATTATCTAAAAGAGAGTTACTAACACTGCTCTCCACAGAGGGTTTAGACTGAGACACTCGGTAAATTGGTAAATTTATTAAAGGCTTCAATCCTGAAGTCTGTCTTGTCATCTCATATAAATAACACAGCCAGCTGTGAAGTCTGTAACAGCTTGAAAGTAATGAGTCTTCATTTTCATAAGCCACGGTGACTGGAGGAGCTAAAGCTAGGCACAAGGTGCACACCCCCATCTTCAGTCTAGTAAGTCAAGGTAGGCCACTCCCACTGTGATTGTTCTAGACAGAAACATAGGCAGTGATTGAAAACTCACTTAGACCGTGATTACTTCTTTAGGGAATAACACCTGGAAAAGAGGAGCTTATTACAGAATCAAGATCTCCTCTTATGTGTTCTCTGTGACTATAGACACACCAACTTCAGAAGCTTTGGTCCGTAAGAAGGTCTTCCTGTAAATACTTCACTAGGGGGTAAGTTAATCCTGGATCACACGCTGGTTGCCTTCTGATGCGTCCAGCCGAAGTCCAGACAAAGTTCAGAGCCTTGAGAAAAGTTTCTATAGAAACTATCCATTTCAGACGGGAAACAACAAAGAACATCTTCAATTGTTGGGTGATTCACATGAGGAAGCAGAGGCTAACAGAGACTAATTAGAGCGAGGCATTTAGCTCAATGGTACAGTGCAGGATTAGCATTCAGGATGCCCAGGTTGGACCCCAAAAATCCCCTCATACACACACACATATAGTAAATTGACTTGGCTGAGATTGTTGATTCTATAAGAGATAATTGGTCTTAAGAATTCCTAGAGTCTTTCTACTGTTTGGAACTGCTGGATAAGGCTGGAAATGGCACAGCCCCAACTCCTGAAAGCCAAGCAGCAGGAGGAGGCAAGGGCAAATTCAGTGAAGGTAGCTAATCTGATTAACATCTGATTGCACAGCAAGCCAAAATGATTTCCTTTAATGCCCCAAAGGCGCCAGTAACTCACATCCAATCGTTACGTTTAAATGTGTCTTTCATCTGTACACTATCTTCTCTGAGCATCCCATCCTATGCTTGTTTAGTTTAATATTCTGGACAGTTTTTCTGATCTCGGATTTGTATAATCACACTTCTCAATGATGTACACGCCTATACGGTTCTTCATCCTGCGGAAACAAATTTCAGAAGAAGTGAGGCCGTATCACTAACTCAGCAGAAATCTTATCTACTGCTTCGTAAAAGTGGCATATTAATCTAGTGTGAAGAATAAACAGATTTGTTAAATAAAGACATTAACATCAAATAAGTCCGCTAATAGTTTTCAAAATAGGCCTGCATGTTGGAGCCAGCCAACTATACCATATGCTCCTATGGTATATGCTCTCCCCCAGGGTCCAGCAGCTTCCCTTCTACTTCTTTTTCTAAAGAACTGTAAATTACAACAGTTGGGTGTATGCATTTTTCTCAAATGCAGTTTTGAGATCACCACTTCCACAGACATGCTCACCCCGCATGCCCCATTCTATCTGCTTCCAAGTCTCCAAACCTCCATTCCTCTTGCCTCCCTATACCTGGCACACTTACACTCATTCTCAGCTTCTGTCCGATCTCAAAGACCAGCCTTCTTAAATCACCAATCCCACCCAAATGGTATAAAGCATAGGAAATATTTCCTGTGACCTTTCTCAAACTTGTAGACTGTCAAAATCTCACCCTCCTTCTAGCCTAAGTAGGACTCATCATTTCTGTCCCTTTACTGACATTTAGGAACCACTGGATTTAGTACATACAGGGAAAATAGCTCCCAGGGTGTATTCTGGCCTTTGACATCATTGATTGTGTCTTGGACAACACTGTTAATGCAGTTATTCCCTGTAAGGAAAATGCTGGCAAGAAATATCAATGCAATAAAATAAGGCCATGGATGAAATAAGAAATGCCTTTGGTAAACAGTAAAGTATCCTTCCAGGAGGTAGAAGGAGTTTCCAGGCCAAGAATGTAACTATCATGCTAGACTCTTCCAATAGCATCATCTCCTTCCAGTGACTGAGAGGAGAGGTCACTTACTCCACATCTCTCAGAACTCTTGCTCTGGTGCTAAATATATTGCTTGCTCCTTCACTGCCTATCATTTATCTAGTTATTTATCTTTTAGATCTAAGTTCTCAAAGCTTTGTTTGATATTGTGCTCTATGATTTCCAGTGCTAGGCACAGCAAACTATATTTCTCACCTAGAGGATAAAATCCTGCGGGTTTTTCCAGTAATGATAGTAGAGAGAAGAGAAAGAGCTAACTTCCAGTCTCGCTATATTTATTCTCAATTGCCCATGTTGGGCACACCCGTCCATCTTCTTCTACCACCTCTCTCTGAACGAGCCTCATATGGCCCTCATATGGCTGTAGGAACCGGGAGAAGCTGGGTCTTCAGAGGGCTCAGCAACAATCCCCTGTCATTTGAGTGGCACCCTCTTTCCCAGTGCCATAATGTCACATCCACAGGATTCTTTGTACCTCAAGTCCTTTGTTCTCTTGGGGCAAGGACAGTGCTATTTCCTACAGTTACTAACTCTACGCTAATCTCTGTATTTATGTCCATGTTTTCACTAAACCTATTCACAAATTATTCATGCTAGAATAAACATCTTGCTTGAAATAGCCAAGAAGAATTATTCTTCTTGTGGGAAAATAGGCATATTATGTAAATGTTAATCGAAGGGAAGCTGGCTTGACTTATTAAAAGGATAGGTTAGAACGTGAAAGAACAGAACTGGAAATAGATTTTATTCATAATGATGATATAGTATGAAAGTACAGTTGTGAGTGTACCTAATACTGTGTGTTTGAGCTCATAAAACAAAATAGAACTAAAGAAAGTTCTAGATAAGCCCATGATTATAGGGATTTTTTTTTGTTAACATATTTGAGAAAGAAATAGAGTGAAGGGACAAAAGGGAAGCCAAGATTTGCATGGACTGGACACCCCTGTTGAAGGAGGTGGTGGTCAGGGGGAGACAACGCTGAGCAAGACACCCCTGTTGAAGGAGGTGGTGGTCAGGGGGAGACAACGCTGAGCAAGACACTCCTGTTGAAGGAGGTGGTGGTCAGGGGGAGACAACGCTGAGCAAGACACCCCTGTTGAAGGAGGTGGTGGTCAGGGGGAGACAACGCTGAGCAAAGAGGTTGGGATCCCTTTAGCATCTGGGCTAAAAGAAACACACATCTATAACACAGCCAGTGAAACATCAGAGACTGACTGGATTTTGTACATATGTTGAAGATTGAGACAAGTCTTCTTGACTTAGATAAGGGATACGAGAAAACAATGGGATCAAAAGTCATATACCTAGGTCAAAGGCAGGGCTCCCTGCTGAATAGAAAGCATAACCTCAGATAAAACCCCACCTGTAGTCTGGAAATTTACCATTTAATGTATCAGGCTATCACAAACCAACGGAAAAAACTAAGAAGAAAGTTATCTTTGTATTATAACATGGTCTTATCCAAAACCAGGCTACACATTTGGTGTAGGAAATCCTACAGCCAGTAGTTACCCGCCCACTGGGGCGTGGCCTCTTATACTATTTATTTCGATGTAGAGCATGTGTCTGGCCTCTCTTCAGGCTGCAGGATTTGGTTGCTGTTCTCTGTTCCAGCAGATGATTCTGATTTGTGAGTCTACACCTAAATAAATAACCATCTATTATTCTCAATTCTGAGCTAGTGTGGGATTTCTTTTAAGTGTCCTTGTTGACACATTAACTTTTGAATTCCCCATATCTTACACTAATATTGCCAAGCTAAATACAGTTTCCTAATGATTTCTGTTAAAAAAATATTTAACAAAACATTCCTTGCTTCCTTCTAGTTTGGGTGATGTGCAACACTTTATATGCAAGCACATGAATTAAGAAGGCTAGTTACTAATAATATTGTCAGAAATTGTTAAACTTCAGACAAGCCAAGCATCCCCTTGTCAAACAGAGTTGGATGAGTTGAGTCTCTTTGGCTGACGGGCGCTGCTGATTTTGCTATCACAGAACAGTACTTCAATGATGCACACTGCTTTGACGTTTTATCACTATGATCTTGTTTTTACGGCCGCTGCCTCAAAAATTTCCCATCTGGCCATTAAACCCACAGTATCTCATTAAGGGTAAGGATGCCGGCTCCATGCCATCGTGACAGGCAGTTTCACTAAAATTCAGAGAAGCAGTATATAGACACTTCCTCAGATGTGAACGATGATAAATTCAAAACCAAACACAACCCTGCCTGAGTCAACACTGCAGGAAGGGCCTCCTCACTGCCAAGAGTCAGAGATTTGGAAGAACACTTAACAGCAACCTCCTTTTCAACCTTCAAAACACAATGACTTCCAAAGCTGGTCTGTAAATTTGCTCATCTAGTTAATAACTCTAATGAGGTATGTGGAAAAGAAAAAAATGAATTTATCCAAAAATTAAACAGTAATCTCTTTTCTAAACAGCAAAGACATTCTTCATAATTACTTTAGGTTCCTTAATACAGAAGACTTTAGTAACAATTAACGGACTAGTTTATTCTAATTGGCTGCGTTTTTGCTATTTACCAAGCCAGGTAAGATTTAAACATTTGGCTTCAGCCTGTTTCGAATGGCTTTGAAATCCAGCATTTCCTTTGATACTTGTGTTTAACTTCATGCCACAGAGCTCCGTGGGAGGGGCAGACACGTCAGCAAGGCTCTACTGAGAGCAGCCCATCTCATGGGGAGAAAGGCAGCGGTGATGCTAAGCCCAGTATTTTTCCCAGCACCATTCTCAGGCCTTTTTTCCAGCACTGATGAGTCTTCAGCAAGGGTCCTCTGCTGATTTGCAAGCCGGCAGTCAGCATCATCCATCCTCTCCCTGTTTTATATAGATCTAGACATCCCTACTTTTTCTCTTCTTAGCACACAAGACATGTAATAGTGATTAACTAGAATGTAAAGATCTTTAGTTTTATGCATGGATTATTTCAACAATATGTGCTATTTCTTATTAAAAATGGATGGTGAGTAAAAACTTAAGTCTCTAGACTGACTTAAGTAAGGGCTTCAACCAAGCAACTCTACATAGGCTACGAGAGTGGGATGCAGATTAATTAATGCTTGTGCTGATGAACCAGTTGTGGTCCGGTGGCAGCCCAGATCATAAATTATTTCTCTGGACCGGCATGGAGGTGCGGGAATAAAGACACAACTCACATGGCTTTATCGGGAGGGAGATTCTCAGTGATTTCCCATGAAATTCTGAAAATTCCTCTCCTTTATTCTCCAAACAGCCTTTTATACCAAAACGTAAATAGAGGGGGAAATTCATTAACATTCTGTTTCCTAGGTAACCAAGTAAATGTCTCTGGTCATGTCTACACCCTTGACCACACCTTTCTGTGCCCATTTTGTCATATCCTCCTATTTTCTGGCTATGTATGCTAGCTCTTTTATGTAGGCCTGAATTAGCACCTCTGTTCGGACATCCTCCAAATTACAGAGAAGGAGCAGAGCAGCATCCTGACCCTTTGTTAGGGTAGTCACAGCCTGTCTGGAAGGCTACCTCAGGTGCAAACTCTGGCTTGAGAGTCTGGCTGCTATACCATAGAAATATGGGCCTACGTGAGCCTTCAGAGAAGAATGGAAGAGGAGGCTAGATCAGGAGCGAGCTAGTCCTTGTCCGAGGCAGCCCTCTGCGAAACCAAGACTTCCGTGTTCTCCTAGCACAGATCTTGGGCTCCTTCAAGTCATTTGTTTCCTAAACTTTACCCTTTAAGATTTTTAGTAGTCTATAGTAAACTGGTTGGCCATTTTTGATGTTTTATACCAAAGTGTTTGTCCATACTATAAAGTAATTGGTAGAAAAAAAAATATTATAGATTCCAGAAGCCTTGTCAATCCTAGTATTTAAGAAAAAAAAGCAGCATTTATCAAAATTATCAAACAATAGTGTACAAAAATAACTTAAACTCATCATTAAAATAAATAAATGAAACCTCATTACTACCTCTGAGCTGACTCGCCTGAGTGCTGAATTAGACAGTTCAGCCCAGTCCTCCTTAAAGCAGTACATGGTCAGATTTGTCACTGTATTTTGGCAATTGCAGCAGAGAGTGTCAGGTCAGCCACTGGACTGTTTGCCTTACATTTCTCCGGGAGGTGAAACCTCTTCACCGGATCCTCTATTTAATCATCCCCAAATCCCAAGTTCTATCTTCAGATCCCTGTCCTGATTTAAAATAAAATTCATCTTTTCGTGTTCAGCGTGAGTTTGCCTGGGGCTCGACTTAGAGATTTATGAAGAGCATTTACTGTTTGCTTGCTGACACTTCAGAGTGTCGATCCCCAGAGGCAGTATCCACAAGGCTGCAGTGTGTTGAGAGGCAGGGAGGAGATGGATTGGAGAATAAATTCACATAGCAACGCAGCACCCGCACCCTGGGAACCAAAGCAAACATCAGGAGACTGAAGAAATCTCTTGGATTCAAGTCGCACATTGCACATAAGAACACAAGGATATCTGAAGTGTGCACCGTGCTCCCATGTGCCTACCGCATCCCGTGTCTGCATTTTAGACATGAAGTGGGAAGAACGATGATGGAAATGATGAGCCTCCTTTTATGTTTTGGGTGTTTTGCTTTGACTTTGGGGGGGGGTGTGATTTCTAATTAATATCCAATATATTTTTTGCTAATAATAGTTTCCTTAACTTCTCATTGGAACTCAGTATCAAGAAGTGAGAATAATGGCGGCTTTCCACAGCCAGAGGAAGTCCTGAACTTTAAATTGCATTAAAAGAATTACAGAAGCAGGTGTCAGAGCGTGAGGGGGTGGGGCTGTGACTCAGTGCGGAAGACTGAAAGACAGCCCAGGCTCCCACTGGCACCAGTAGAAATAGTCAAGCAAGTTTATCCCTGGACTTCAACACTCTCTAAAATTTCAATATTAAATAAGCCCTAAACTTTGCCCCACGCAGACATAGAGTCTAGGATTCTTTATGTCCTAGTATGGCTTTGAACTCCTGCCTCAACCACTCCCATTCCTAGGGACTATCGGTACACACTACCACACCGAGTTATGTAAGGCCTCTCCTCTGCTGACTTCCGAGACAAGCAATTCCCTCTCCCTCCTAACCTTCCTTTTAGGTTCCAACTATCCACCCTAATCATGAATCTTCTTCAGGGTGCTAATCCCCAGCCCTAGAGCTTGACTGTAAAAAAAAAAAAAAAATACATTCCTACATTTCTTGATAGGATTTCTATACCCATGAGAGGACCTCAGCTTTAAAAGTTCTAGCCCCCATCCCCCATGTTTCATCTCTCTCCTATCACTGCCTGAATAATTATATACAGAATGTTTTTCCAACCACCACTTAGAGATATACGAATGACAAGCACAGATGACCATTATCTTGGTCTCCAGGTCCATCCTATGGGCATCAAATTGCCTCCATGCCTCCATTGGTGGTATCTGTGTGTTCCACAAGAACTGCAATCCCTACTCCAAACAAGAACACACATATTTGTTTATAATGCACACGTCAGAATTCAGATGCTAGCCACATTTGCCATTCCCCACATTCCCCAGACTCAGAGTAACTCCAGACTTTTCGGCACTGTGTTAACTCATGACAAGTCTAGGTAGCTCAGATTTTAAATGTCATTATTTAGTTTGTTTCTTAGTTCAAGACCCTACAGACATTCACTTGGATGACTGGAGTGTCCTCCCAAGTGGCTACCAATGCTTCATCAAGGGACTTGAGGGTCTTCTTTGAAACATTTAATGCAAGAGACATCTGATGACGCTTGATACACTTAAGGAAATGAAAAAGTGTTCACTCCTTCGTTGATGGTTTAGTGGCTTAGCTTTCTTATGCTTCCAGGCATGCAGAGAGAACACTTAGTACAAGACCCAGAAGAGGACATTTGAGATACCTCTCGACCTCCTTAGATAAAGAAGGGCAGCCTTCATTCCATTTTCAAGGCCTTCTTCTACACTGAGTATCTTATCGTGACCGGCTTACAGGGGGCCCTGTCACTCATCCGCTTGTGCCCCTCCATTAGCCATTCCTACAATGCTGAAAGCAATTGCTGTGGCATCCTAAGCCTTCCCTTTTCTGCTCTCTGATGGATCTCCTTGGCACTAGGAATTTTTTTTCCAATTACAAAATTAATGCCATCACAAACTTAAGAATGAGCTCAATCAAGTGGGGAAAAAAGCAAGTCACCAACATCATGTGCTTCTCCTTGCCAGTCACAAGCTAAGAGCCAATGCTAATAGGCGTGTCATTTTTGCAGCTAATCAAAGCAGTAGTTTGTCTTGCAAAACACAACAAAACCCACTGTATTTGAACTCACACAAGTTTGTACACATTTTCCAACGTGACATGAACAGAACAGCAGCATGAGTTTACAGTGAGGGTCCCTCAATCATATCTTTGTGTATAACAAACTGACACTAAACTCCTCAGGTTTCATTAAGAAATCTGTTTATTCATTTCACCCTGTCAGGACTTAGAAATGGATCTCCACTTTTCCTTCTAATGCCCTCAGGACCTATTCACATAAGGTTGGCCCCAGGGCAGAAGCAAACTTTTCTTCTACAGATTCTGTCTTGAGAATTCATTTCCAAAGTTTCTGAAATGCTTTGTAGCTATAGAGATCACTGTTCAAAGAGAGGTCAAAAGCTCAGTAAGTGTGTGTTGCTCTTCCCTAGCCTTCTAGAGACTGGATCTGTCTGCAGGAGACTCCATGATATACATACACCCTCTGCCTGCGAACTTAATTTCTAGTTTATGGCCTTTTGGGGACATTCCTCCTCACTCACATTAAATAAGATGGGGTCAAATGAGAGTAGCAACACATTCTTTATACATAATCTTGACAATTATACCTATAAAAATTGTAGACTTCCCTTAGAAGAAAAATACTAGTCACCTAAACATGTGAGTCCTTATTCTGGCATCCTGATTTTTAAAGCACATGGTCCATTTTTCTATGGATTATGGATTTTAAACCTATCTGTGCAAACTGAAATTTAGATGTTTTCTTTCTATGGTGTTGGATGCCAAAGTTTATTTTAATAAGCGTGGTTACATTTCATGCAGCAATATAACAGTTCTGAAACACTCCTCCTTGCAAATGTGCACTTCTCATTCTCCCTCTTTATGACACTTTTTCATCAGTTGCCACCTCTGCTCTTCAGTGAGGGAGCCAGTACTTTGCTGTATCTGAGCATGGCCAGGAACCATCTGCACTCACGCTCCCAGTTCTAAGGAAACACACTCGTCCTTATCCCAGCATGTCTCTCCTGGACACGGGGCACTAGAATTGACCCGGATGATGTGTTCCTCACTATGCTTAAGTGGGTGTTTGAAATAAAATCTAAAATTAGAAGACAGAAGTGGAGCTACTTTTGATGTGATTTTATAACACAGTCAGTTCAGTATTTTAAAAGATGCATGCATCTGAATACACTTAGGATGCTAATATTCGAAAACTCATTACCAGTCCCACAAACACTATTTGTCACTATAACCCAAGCGTATTTTGATCACTTCTTTGTAGGACATTGGAGCTATGTCTAATGAGATTATATAAACAGCATTATTATTTTGAGACCGGGTCTCAGTATGCAGACCTTGTGACCATGTAATTTGCTGTGTAGACCAGGCTGACCTGGAACTCACACAGATCTACCTGCTTCTGCCTCCAGAGTGCAGGGAATAAAGGCATAGGTCACCATATCGGATCATCATATCGGATCACCATATCGGATCATCTAACCCTCTTTAATCTCAGTGATAAATGTTATGAAATGTCTCTATTTCATCTATATATTTTAGGTCTGGAGATGGGGAAACAACACACTAACAACATGGAAATGAACAAGGATGTGCGAAGCCTATCAATCTGTTCCATATCTCTGTGGATATGTAAGAAAATCTGGCCAGCCTGAAATGTGTCAGTGAAAACGTGGATGAAGAGGTAACATGGACACCGCCCAGGAAACCCTAAGGCAGGATCGAGAGCGTCCCCAAAATACTGTCATTTTCATAGCCACACCAGCTTGGAATTTTTGATTACTAAAAATATTTCAATATGGAAATATTAGTTAGTGACTAGATATAATCTCCTAAAATTGCACATCAAAATTGATAATTAGAATCATAGTTCATCTTAAATCAAACCAGTCCTCTTGATCTTCTATTCTTAGACACAAGATGCTCAGTGTGTCAGAAATGAACAAAAAGCTAGGCTGCCTGGCACCGTTTGCAAGTCAAAGTCACAAAGGCTGCCTTCTCTTTTCCATACCAGACTGTTTTCTTGCTTGAGAATGGAGTCGGGGAGAACTACCGGACACATTTTCTTTTTCAAGGATTCTTTTATTCTGACACTTCTCAAGCAGAGAGAGAAAACAATACCTTTCTTCATCCCCCTCCTAGAAATTCTGTGATTTTTTTTTCCATCAGTCTAGAAACTCAGCTGAAAGTCACCTTGAGCATGTGTGTGCATAAGGAACTATACTTCTGTGCTAAAGGGGTGGGAGGCATTTCACTATGAAAACGTGTGTGTGATATTCTAGCTTACCTCATATAAATATAAAATGTGCTGTTAAATTTCTAGGCACATACATTTTAACGTAAGATGAAAGTCAAGAGAGTCAGCGACCAAAGGAAACAAAAGCTTATATCCCAATTCATGTTTTGTTAGATATCTATCTATCTGACATAAATTATATGAAATGTACAAGTTTTAAAATGACAGATTCTCAGTCACCAGATGGCATATCCAAGCCACAGAAATATTTAAGGCTTACATTTAAGTTCACACTGTAACAAAAGACTTTAAAATTCCACTCACAAAGGGAAAAAAAATCATAGTACTCTTGTGAGATATTAACAAGAATATATTAATAGTTTTTTAACATATGGACGTATGCCTGGCTTCTGGATATGTTCCAGTAGAGAATGGAGGGGAGGGTCAAAAGAATGAGGTGAGAAAAGCTCGGGAGTTCCTTGTGAGGAAGAAACTATTCTTTTAAAACACTGTGGATTTTAAAAGCATATAGAAGACCAACACCGCGATCCTTATAGCTGGAGGATTAACTGGATACTAGACTCTCCCTTGGCTGTGCCAGGAGTCCTGTCCTTCTGCTATTGTTCTAAAGTCAATATAATTGTATTTCTACTTTTCTGCCGCCGTGATGAAACAAGCGATGAAATATAAAAGGAGTTTACCTTGGCTTGGGCCTTGAGAGGGATAGGACTCTATCATGGTAGGATGGTGTGGCGGCAGGAATGGGCAGCTGAGCGATCATATCCCCAGCCACAAAGACAAGGCAAAGCAGAAAGAGGAAGTGGGAGGAGGGGACAAACTCCCATAGCCGCTCCCAGGCCTTGTAGCTGTAATTCCTCCAGCAAGGATGCACTACCCACACCTCCCAGAGCAGGACCACCAACCAGCCGCCAAGGGCCTGAGTGCGCAGGCAACATTTCTCCTTCAAACCAACACATTAATCAAATACTTTTTGCTGTGATTTAAATTTCAATTACCCTAGTCCTTTTAATTACACCATAGTTAAATCTCACTTGTTTCAAATATTTTTGTAATAACAAAAGTGGGGGGAACGTTTCTTTGATAGATTTTATTAGAAGATTATGTGTTTTACAAAATAGAGAAATCTTAATCTTTTCTACTCTCTAATGCACAAACATAGTTTCTTTTCAATATAAAGTCCTTAAAATATTATGTGTAATGGCATTAGTGGGAAAGCCTTAAATCCATTTAATTTTTTAATAAATTAGGGAAGTTCTATATATTCAAATATTGTCCACAAGTTACTTTTCAACTATAAAACTTAAAACTTAACACTGGAATAATTTTTATTCTATAAAATTAAAAAATGTCATTGGGTCTCCTCCCCAAAAAAACTATATAAATTGATGATTTTAAAAATAAGAAATCTAATACTTCTTTGGTGTCGAGGAAACTATCTAACTGATAACATACGAAGGTTTTCCAGTTTATATCCGTAACAAGCAAAATAGCCAACCCATTCTATACTTCTCAAACCAGCAAGGACTTTTATTTATTTACTTTTTGACTTTTTTTTTGATTCTTTGTGGATTTCATATTATTCGTTCTGATCCCATTTAGTCTTCCGGTTTTCCCTCCTTGCCACTACCTAGGAGAACTCTCCTGCACTGCCTTGGCTAGTTCACCCAATGCGCCCTACAGGCAGGAGAGGGCCAGTTCTGCAGTCAGGCCCTCAGAACCTAGTGAACCACACTCGCAGCAGGGCCAGCTTTAGCGTTTTGACCAGGTGATGTACAGGGCCTCTCCTGATTACCGTGGAGCAACACACCAAACTACTCCCAATTTAACCACAAAAAAAGCAAGACCTAAACAAAGAGAGTTAAATACTCTGGATGCCACAAAATACATACGCATCTGAAGCAGGAGTTTTAAAAATGTTTCCCTACTCATCCTTCACCAATTAGTTGACTTAACGTGAAACTAAGTAGAGAAACAGTAAACCATCCACCCACCTATTTCTTGCTAACCCCTTCTCCAGGTCTTAGTAATACTACTCTGCTGTAGGAAGTCTTAGAGCCAGTGGTTACCCGCCTATTGGGACGTGG
>NC_022009.1:120116752-120143139 GCF_000317375.1 Microtus ochrogaster
GTTCAAGCAGAGGATTCTGATTTGTGAGTCTACCGCTAAATAAACAAACATCTATTTCTCAATTCTGAGCTAGTGTGAGATTTCTTTTAAGCCTCCTTCTTCACTACTCTCCCATATGCTCTAAGGCAGAGCACAGACGAGAAGTCAAAGCTTCCAACAGAAGAGCATCCTGTACGTAGTGTTCTTTCAGAGTGACTTCCCTAATTTTAACTAATATGGCATTTTCTCCGAATAGCTGAAGCTACGTGAAGATCACGGTCATGGTCCTTCACAGGTTATTTTCCAGCATTCCCCCTTTCCTTTAAGCTTAGTGTTCAAGTCATCTTAGCCACACATAGTGCTGTAGCAGTTGTCCTCAGTGGCCTTCAGCCAGGAGGGATGGCTCAGGGGTTAGGAGCCCTGGCTGCTAATCAACAGTGCTCTTCATTGAGTGTGAATACGGGGAATTCTTTGTAAGAATCGGTTTACCTGAACTCCAATGTGTTAATTTCTCTCAGGTTGTCCAGGAAACATCAAAGCCTTTTCTGGTAGCCTATTGAGTGCTTTGATAGAAAAGAAAACACAAAAGCGATTCCATGTCGCTTCGGGCGATTCTGAATCAGATCAGTTGCTCACTCAGACATGAAAATTCCCAGAACTCAAGATGAGTCAAAGTATATCTAGATGACTAGCGCAAACTTGGAAGCTTGAGAGGAGGCAGTCGATGGAGCGATGACAACAAGTCGTTGATGCTGATCTGCATCTTAAATCACTGCATTGCAAAGTAGTCGCGGGAGCTCATTGTCACTTGCAGTGCTCTACAAAGACGCCTTCCAGGAAGAATTCTGAACATGCTATCTCTCATAATATACTGCAATAGCCATCTCAAGACACACATGCCCTCGTGTCTGCAGCTCCCTTGCTAAGCAGCAGCGCTTTCTTCAATCACATAAGAGCATATCTACCTGAGTGGATGAGAAGTTGGCGCTAGAACTTGCTCAACTGTTCAAGCCAGATAAACCCGAATTTTCTGGGATCTACAGCTGCTCCTGAGCTCCTACCTGCAACTCCCATAATCCCGCGGGGTCCACCACCTGACTGACTCCACTCCTATCCCTTTCCCCTTTTCACTTTTGAGGTTATTTTATTCTGTCCTTCAGCCCTTTCCGCTTGCACTGCTGCAATTGTCTGGTCTCCACGCCAATGGCTTCTGCAGCTTCCCACAGCTGTCCTATTTTAATCGGGATAAACTGTTTCATACAGTTCTCATCCCAGTTTCCTGTTGGTTAATGGTGTGGGTTTTGTTTTTGCGGCTAGTGGGGTATTTTGTTTGTTTGTTTGTGGTTTTGTTTTGATTTCTGCCTGCAGTATTCACATCCTTAGACTACAAAGCATGGTCTTCTTAACTTAGTGTGTCTTAAAGCCCTCTCACCATTTTCTGCTTTAAATGTTTTTGCCAGTTCCTTGCACGTATCAGAACGCTTCATGCTTTCAACTTTATCAAGTTTCTGTTGCTTATACAGCTCTTCACTCTCTGTTCCGGCCTCAGAATAGCCATCCATGTAGGAAGATTAACTACTCAAGAAGTGCAAACCGAATGGGTCCCCAGAAAGCCCATCCAGCGTGAGCACATACCTGTCCAGACCCAAAAATCATACTACACGGAAACATGTTTTATCTTTCTGCAAGTTTTTCGACAGTGGAAATTGAGTTATAATTACCATCATAAGACCAACATCTGGTGAAGTCCCTGGGTCATAGTACCCAATCAGTGTCTATTAAAGAGGAAACTAAGTTAGCAGGACAAAGTTTTCTTTCTGAGATGAGATTTATATCAAATTACAAATCTCTTGAGATTACTATGACAGTGATATAAGCAGCCTATATAATAGGCTTTGATTTTGATCTCCACCTTTTGAGTAGCAGCCATCAGGATGCAATCAAATCACACATACAGTTAACAAATGAACAAGCTTGCAACAATGTCTTAGCTAGGAATGGAACTCCATAGCAGAGTGCTTGCCTGAGTGAGGTAACTCTGACCCAGACAAACATAGTGTGTACTCACTCATAAGTGGATATTAGACATAAAACAAAGGATAATGAGCCTAAAGTCCATGATTCCAGAGAAGCTAGTTAACAAGGAGAAACCTAAGAGAGACATACATGGATTCCCCCAAGGAAGGGGAAACAGACAAGACCTACTGGGAACATTTGGAAGGGAGGAGAAAAGAGAGTTAAATGGGAAGGGAAGTGGAAAAGAGGAGAAAGGAGGAGTACGTGAGGGAATGGGATGCTCAAGAAGTGGGGAGGACAGTGAGGGAGATAAAGGAAAGAGATATCTTGATTGAGGGAGCCTTTAAAGGGCTAGCAAGAAACATAGCACTAGGGAAATTCCCAGGAATCCACAAGGATGACCCCAGCTAAGACTCTAAGCAACAGTGGAGAGGGTGCCTAAACTGTAGAAAGAATGCCTTCCCTGTAATCAGATTGCCTTAAATGTCATCATAGAACTTTCAACCAGCAACTGATGGAAGCAGAGACAGTGATCTACAGCAAGCATTGTGCTAAGCTACCTAATACTAGTCCAATATATTCTCACTGAGCCTTTTTGAAGAGAAAATAGCCTTGAACGCATAGGTATAGGAGACCACTTCGTAAATATAACACCAGTAGCGCAGACATTGAGAGCAACTACTAATAAATGGCACCTCCTGAAACTGGGAAGCTTTTATAAGGCAACGGATATGGTCAATAAAGCAAAACGGCAATAATATGAGAGGAAGGAGCAATATTATGAGCAAAGGGGTCTAGACCATGATGGTGAAACCTACAGAAACAGCCAACCTGAGTTAGAGAGAGCTCACTCAATCTAGACTGATGGAGGCATGGGGGGACCTGCATAAGACCAAATTTGGTTCACTGAATGTGGGGGACAGTTGTATGGCTGGGGAAGTCTGAGGGGCCACTGGCAGTGGGAACAGGATTTATCCCTGGTGCTTGATCTGGCATCTAGGTGCACATTCTTTTTGAAGGAATACCTTATTCATCCTAGATATAGGGAAGAGGGGCTTGGTCTTGAAGTGAAAGGTCAGACTTTGTTGACTCCCCAGAGGAAGACTTACCCTTTATGATAAGTGGAAGGAGGGATGGGATGGGAGACTGGAATGAGGGAAGGTAGGGGAAGGTGGAGGTGGGGAGGGAGTGGGAATGAGGATAATTATGTAAAATGAGAGCTTTTGCATTAAAAAATTCTTAATAAAAAATATTCTAAGAAAATAAAAAATTCTGGCATTGAAGATCAAACAGAAGAAAATAGAAACACAATTGAGTTCCTCAACAAACAAACTTCAGCAGCAGAAGGGATTTCTATGCCTGGAGACATGTCATTTGAATTAGGGCAACTGGGGTGGAAGGGAAAGAAAAACAGTGAATAAAGCTTCTAAGACTTACCAAATGCCATTATGCAAGCAAATATTTACACTGTAGATGTTCCAAGAGAACAGAGGGGAAAGGGCATGAAAAATTGATGCAACAACAACAATGAAATGGCCAAAAATTCTCCAAATCTTGGAAAAACACACACATTCAAGTCCAGCCGCTGAAGAAAGCTCCAACTAGAGTCAACCAAGGGTTCTCTCATATTTTATTTAAGCTATCAACAATTAATGACATGATTGAGCATCCTTTGGATATATAGCCAAAAGTGGTATTACTGGATCTTGAGGAAAGTTGTTTCCTAATTTTCTGAGAAATCTCCATACTGATATTCAAAGCATCTGTACCAGTTTTTATTCCCACAAGCAATGCAGGACTGTTCCCTCTACCCCACAACCTCTCCAGTATAAATTGTCATCAGTGATTTTGATCTTGGCGATTCTTACAGGTGCATAATGAAATCTCAGAGTTGTTTTGATTTGCATTTCCTTGATGACTAAGGATGCTGAGCATTTCCTTAAGTGTCTTTCAGCCATTTTAGATTCCTTTGTTGAGAGTTCTTAGGTCTGTACTCAATTTTTTATTGGATTGTTTTTTTGATGAGTAGTTTCCTGAGTTTTTTGTATCATGCCATGAGGACATGTGCTCAACTGTATTTGTAGCAGCATTGTTTTCATAGCCAGAACCTAGAAAAAACTTAAATGCCCCTCTACCAAAGAATGGATAAGAAAAATGTGGTACATTTACACAATGGAGTACTACATAGCAGAAATAATAATAACATATAGAAATCAGCAGGCAAATTGATGGAGCTAGAAAACATCATATTGAGTGAGGTAACCCAGCCCCAGCAAGACAATTATCATATTACTCACTCTTAAGTAAGTGGTTTTTAAGCATAAAGCAAAATAAAACAGCCTAAAATTCACAATCTCAGAGAACCTAGACAACAATGAGGACCTAAGAAAGACAAACATGGATCTAATCTACATGGAAAGTAGAAAAAAGACAAGATCTCCTGAGTAAATTAGGAGCATGGGGACCATGGGAGAAGGTTGGAAGGGAGGGGATAGAAAGGAAGGGGAGCAGAGAAAATTGTAGAGTTCAATAAAATCAATAAAAATAAAAAAAGAATTTATGACAAAGGAAAAAAAACACTCAAACCAAGAGAGGACTGTGGATGTGGGAGACAGCATCACACTAAGGGCTGATTTGTGGGACCGAGAGAAAGAAGGACGTGACACAGCTGAAGTTGGAAGAGGACCAGAGCTGCTCAAATCTCTAGACCTAGCAAAGCCATCCTTAACACAGAACAAAGACAGGAGCAATAGAAAGAGCTCACCACCATTCCACAGGCCTTAAAGTCAGTGTCAGAAAAACACACAAAGACAGTCTCCGCTAGCAAGGAGATGAACAAAAGAGGAATAGTGGAGCATCAAACTTTATTAACACAGAAAACCACTAAAGCATGATGACAAACAGAAGAGAGAGAAAACCCATAAACAAAGCAACCAAAAAAATAGCAATATAGCAGGCTGAAGCCTTCTTTATTAATACTGATCATGAGTGTAATCACATTCAACTGCACAATTAAAAGAGATAAGATAAACGCTACTATTCTGCTCTGTTATCTGCACAAATAGATTAAAAGTGTGCTTATGAAAAATATAATCTAAATAAGTGAAAACCAAAGTAAGCAAAAATAGCTGTGTGCATGATAAATTAGGCTTTAAGTGAAGCTAAAACCGTATTATAAAAAGAAACTCATTGTGTAATAGTGAAGCCATTAACTCAGCAATAGGATACAGCCATTGTGGAAACAGCATACCAAATGCTTAAGTGTTTATGTAAAACAGCCATTATTAGATCTAAATGGTGAGGCTCTCAACAATAGCAGCTGGTTAGTGCAGCATCTCATTTCCACTGATGGACAAATTCATCTAGATGAAAATTCCACAGAGGAACATTGGAGTTCAACTGTAGACCAGACGGGTCAACAGGCATTTACAAAGCACTCATCCCTCAGGTGAAACGGGCATATTCTTCTCATCACACAAAACACATCTCAAAAAGTGTTTGAGATATGAAGCCATGCCATGTTTCCTTTCTGTCTAATTATAGAGTAAATTAGAGCACAGTTATAGAAACAGCAGAATTTGTTCAAATACATAGAAATTAGACAATATGTTTGTCCATAATCAGTGGGTGATGAAAAAATTAAAATTTCATAAGAATAGAAATCCAATGTACCAAATCTGAATTATGGGGAAAAAATATCAGTACTAAAAAAATTTTATAGCAATCAGTGTCAGCATTAAAGCCAGAAAGATTTTAGTAAACCACTCAGTGCTGTTCTGCAAAGAACTAGAACGACAGCAAATCAAACAGAACATTGTTCAAGGAAAAGGAGAACAAAGTTTATTGAAGAGCTACAGGAATAGGGGCTGAAAAACCACAAAGACCAACAGAATAAAAAGCAGGTTGTTTAATAAGAAACCAACCAGAAAAATAACCTTTACACAGATGGAGAGTCAAATACAAACAAATAAAACAACATCGGGGATACAAAAGGAAGCTAACAGTGAGAGAGACTGCAGAAACAAAAGCATATACTATGCAAACTGTAACTGTAAGGGAAATGGTAAGGCTCCAGTAATAAATATCAAATCCATCCACCCTGAAGAAAGAGCTCCTCATTGGATTTCTTGCTGCTGAAGCTTGCCAAAGTTTGGGTTGTGTGTGTGTGTGTGTGTGTGTGTGTTTGTAAGTGTGTGTATATACGTATGATATATATGTATTATGTATTCACATGAGTGTGTATACATGTGCATATGTACATGCACACATTATCTGTTAGCCAGAGGTACATCTGTTATCTTCCTCGGTTGTTTTTAGTTTTACTTCCCTAAGGGTCTTTTACTAAACCTGGAGTTGATCTATTCAGGAAGTTTGGATGTTCATGCCTTCAGGAATCTGCTTGTTCTGTTCCACACACCTATCCCTAACATTGCAGATATGCCCTGCTACACCCAGGTTAAGGGGGTGCTATGGACCCAAGCCCAGGCCCTCACACTTCATGGCAGGCACTTAATTGACTGAGCCATCTCTCCTCAGGCCTACCAAAGTTCTAAAGAACCAAAACTAATTCTTCTCAAAGTACTCAAAATACTTCCATGGAAGAAACCCTTCCATATTCATCCTAGAAGGCCAGAATTACCTGAGAGTAAAGTCAAACAGGATACAGAAAAAGAAAAATACAGGCTGACACTCCTGGTCAACATGGGTACAAAAATTCTTTCCAAAGTCCTGGCAAAACAAATCCAACAACACATCGAAATGGTTATATACCATAATTGCCAGAGAATGACCCTGCAGGGTGAGGAAGGTAATCCTACCCAGGTCAACAAACACAAAACAGTAAGTAAGCATCATGAACCAGAACAAGATAATGAATCCTGGTGTGAGATAATACACTCACTTGTGAGAGTGGGCCATGAAAAAGTGAGGAGACAGATAAGGGAGTTCCCGTTGTCACTGAGCAGTTATAGAATTAAATTTGATGTGCAATAAATAACACATCAAATGCTTAAAACGTTGTTCCTAATCCAAGACAGCTACTGAACAAGTAATGATTAAATTCACACCCACCCTGCTGAAACAAGTGCCAACTGAGAACTCCTCAGTGTTTTTCCTCCTAACTCTGCTCTTTGTCAACACACCTCTTCACTCTTTATTCACTCAACAGATACTTTATGAGTATGTTCTACATTCCAGACACAGTGCGAGGCTCTGTCAAGCCTGTGATGAAGAGGACACATTCTCTCCCTAACCTAGACATTACAGTGAGGTGAGGAAAGGGTTACTGCTTTGAAATGAAACTGAATATAAACCAACTGGTTTACTCAGACCCTGAATAGCAAGGAAGGCCACTGTAAAGTCCAGACTTGAAAGAATCAAATGATACATATTTCTTATTATAGTTTCTTTCATATTCTATTTAAAAATACTATAATTGTTAGATCTGTCCTATGCAATAGATTTGCATGTTTTCAGGAAGCATGTAACATGAATGCATATGTGTCCTGGGTATGCAAATGTTCATCACCAACATGAAAACAATTTAGATGAAATCATCAAAATCAACTTTATTTTAAATCTTACAAATGAGATTATAAATTTGAAAAATCTGTCAGAAATATAAGGGCTAAAACATTTAACTTTTAATACACAGCTGTTAGATTGCAGACTTCATTAAGAATAAGGCAGAATTAGCTGACATCCTATTCATAACATTACATCACAGAATGAGAGTGGGGTACAGGTTTAAGTTTGGGAGACATGCTGACATACATTACTATGTCACAGCATTCTAATGAAAGATGAAATTACATTGACTACATTATAATAAGACTGAATATTCAGATTATATTATGCCTGTAGCTAGAATCACTTTGTTGCTAACTGTGCCTCTGAAAATACGCTTTTTAAACTCTAAATGTATTTCATTGTTACAGGTCTATGTTATGACTATCAAATCTTTGTGTAGAATAATTGAAAGCAGAAACTTTTCAACTGGTTTATATAAACCACTGTTATTCTCACACACATAAAGGTGACATATTAATAATTACTGGGAGGTCTTATGCATAGAATGGATAGTTACGTTTTTACACCCACGATGATCTAAATGCATTATTGAAAATAACTATTTACAGTGAACATTTCCTTTCCTCTCAACTCCCTGCCCCCTTGCCTAATAAAATAAATCTAATTGTATAATCTAGCAACATTGTAATAAATAACACCGAATGAATTTGTAAATAGCAGCAAGAACAGCTATTACTCCAGAAAAACTGTTAATCCTTTGATTAGTACCTCTGGTCTAGGGACACTTGTTCAACATTTACGATCTTCATTTATTCACCAGCCCATTTCTACACTCAACAGTATTTACTTGGTTTCAGTTTACTATCTAGAAAGGAAGTGAATAAACAATTACTCATAAGGCAGATCGTGTCATCACTTATAAAGCAGAGAAATATAAATGGAGTCATTGCTCTAGCACCTTTGCATGATGTCCCCAGGGTTAATTCTGTGTGTCTGAGAGATGCTCACAAAGATATGGAGGGAAGGTCTGAAGTTTCAGGAACTTGGAAAAAAGGGGGACATATCTTTTTTAGTTAGCTTGCTGTTCTGGTGTATGTATTTTGAGACAGGGTCTCACTAAGCAACGCTGCTGCCCTGGAGTTCACTGTGTAGACCAAATTGACCTCCGACTTAGACATCTGCCTGCTGAGTGCTGAGTCTGAAGGCATGAGCCCCCACCACCCTGGCCAAGGGGCGTATCTTACATGAAGAATTGGAATGAAGGACTCTAGACAGAAGAAAGTGAGGGTGTGGATGTATGCTATTGTCAAGCAATGTATGCACTGTCATCAGTGAACCCGAATGAAGACTGCTCCTATCTGCATTTTACTTGAGTGTGCTGTGTTGGTCTAGTCCAGGTAATCTCAATGTCACAGACTCAGCTGTACAATTCTAGAAGCAAAAAGTCCCAGATCAAAGTATTTATTGATTCAGAATGTATTGGAGAATCCCTCTGGCTGATAAACATACACATTTCCAGCTTCTCCTCACATAGCAGAGGGAAAGAGACCTTTCCTCCCCAGTCCTTCCTTGTGTTGTTCCTGATTTTCCTTTTTCTCTTTCCCTTTTTCAGCTTCTACACCAATTTTTATCAAAGTGCAGCTATATTGAATCCTAAAGGCTCTACCTCCAACTATCATCGAATGGAGGTTAAAGTGTCATGTAAATTTGGGACACAGTTTCATGTGATATCAAGAAGAGGGGGTTACTGAGACAGGTAAATTGTTACTGAAGCAGTTAGATGGTGGGTTTGGCATATTTAAGAATTTAAGAATCCAGAATATCTTGCAAATATAAAAAACTAAAAATCTCATTCATTCTGAAGATCCCAATTGAAGAGAAATAATGGTAGAATTCTTGAAAATCTTGCAAGTATAATAAAATAAAATAGAAATAAATACAGAAGTTCTGGGATATAAGAAAATGCAGACATTAGTGGAGAAGATACACATGTAATGACAGCCACATGGGCACACTATCACTATGTCTCCAGGAGAAGAACTCTGCTCACCCACTAGAGAGTGTCATCCCTAGATCTCTGTAGACAACACCTCTGATAACATTCTAGAAAATGATTAGGCAGAATTCCCATAGGGGCGTAGGGCTAAGTGCTTTCCATTTACAACATCCCGCTAACATTAAAGTGTCAAGAATAAACATTTGTGACAGTAAGTTAAACACTTAAAAGGGAATAATTAGAATAATAAACAGCGTCCAGTTCCTAAAGTTGGAGTAAGAAGGATTAAAAAAAATCACACAGAAAACAAAGCATCAAAGAAAATATTTTTCTTTCAACATTTCAGAAACCACAGAAGATTAAGTACTTTAAGAAAAGGTGAGAAGTCACTGGAAATGGAGAAAATGCCAGACTAATGGGCCATGGCTGTCCAAAACATCACTTCTGTGTTTGTTCCAATTCAGCATCCAAGATGGTCACAGAAAAATAAACAAACAAAATAAATAACAGGGGCTGATTTGGAGGATACCAACCCCTCTGGAAATCAGCCGGACAGAAATAGAATAATGGCTAATAGTTGGGTGTTTAATAAGTGAGAGTTTTTTTGTACCAACAATACATATAAGCAACATATAAATACCATCAATATACTTATTAGCTATAACCTTTAATGGTATACCACTCTTTTTTGCTGAAGAAGAAGCAAACAAAGAGAAGTTAGGTAACTAGCTGGAAAAAGTGCGTAATAAATTCTTGCAAAACTGAGTATGAGACGAAGGCAGCTCAGGGTTCTCCAGACTGTCCTCCATGCATCACTGCCATAAAGTAAGAAGTCAGCACAGGCATTATTCCAGTCTGCAAGTGGAGCAAGCTGCTGGGTGTATGCCTTCAACAGCAAGCACCCATCAGGACCAAGTGTATTCAATGGTAAGTACAAACCAATTTACTCTAGTAGTTACTATAATTACCATTTCCTCACAAAGTTTGTACTGAGGATCATTTATAACTACCCATGAAAAGACATTTAAACAGTCTATAAATATGCAAATACATTATACTTACATACCTATCTTAGAATAGAATCTTATTAATATCAGCTAGGTAGATAAACTTGAGTTGATTTCAAACACGAGCTCATCAAGTAAACACTCTATCCAAACCATGGAAATAATCAAAAGACCGGAAAAGACAAGAGCATCTCTGGATTCATGACTAATCATTTTTAATAGGATACTGGTCAATAAGTAAAATTGCATAGGAACCTTCCCCAGATGCTGCTGACCATAGACTATTCTATGGTGTTGAGTGATGTCGTGAAGCTCTTGGCTGCCTAACAGAGATTTGCAATGTGTTTCCACAAGGAAAAATGGAAAGAAATTTTTTTGATGAAAAGATAACCACTTTTGTTCACAAGGACTCTTTGTGGAGTTGTTAAATATTTATAGCAATTAGAGTTAATACAAAATATTAAATTTTGTAAGTACTAGACATTATTATATGCCTGTCTTATAGATTTTAACAGAATGGTGAACATTCTCCAAATCAATGGGGTTTTGTTGGTTTCCTGTGATCCTCTTGGATTTCTTATTGGAACAGATAGACATGGAGAAACATTTTACATCCAGTAGGAAACATCCCATGAGTCATGGTCTTGGTCTTGCTAAATTTTTCCTTTGGAGTCACAGTGACTTAGGGGAACAATTGTTAAAGAAGCAACCAAGCTACTCTGTTGGGACCAATTGAGTCTTGGCCTTCAACTGCTCTTCCCTGTCTAGAGCCTTCTAATTGGAGTTACTAAAAGCTGTGCCTTGCCTAGAGGATCAGAGGATGGGATTTTCACCTGTTGGCCATTGACTACTGGGTATTTAAGCCTCCACTGTGCTATTTAAAAAGGGGGCTTTGTACCAGTGATTGGAGGTCCGTGTGTCTGTCTGTCTCTGTGTGTGTGTTTCCTCAATCTCCAGCCCCTTGCCCGAAGCTCACGAACTGGATTCTAGAGCATAGAGCACAAGGGGGTGGGGGGAGGCGCAGTTCAGCATTTTCCTGGTTCTTTTTTTCTGAGGTCTGTTCTGTTCTGTCATTGTTCATGTACACGACTCATCTTCTCCAAGGATGGCTCTGGAATTGCACAGAACTGTCCTCACAGGAAGGGTAAGCTTGCCTTATTTAAGGATTAAACATTAATAAGTCCCATTTGGCCTTTATAGTAAACCATATCCTTCCGTATCTTCATCAGTGTTGATATATGGATCTCTATTTACCTAATCCCTATTTCTATCTCTTAAATGGCTACATACTTGAGAGGATGCTATTTATGGATCTCGAAAAGGTCCATATTAAAATTAAGGACATCAGAATTTGCAGCAAAGTAATTCTCCAAGAGCAAACTTTAGCAAACCCAAGGGGACAGTGGACAAATTTACAAGGAAGTAATTAATAGGTGCCCATATGGCAGCAAAAACACTTGGCAGAAGCCTTGTGTTTGAACACACCATAGAGTAAATCCACTGTAAACAGTGTTAATTTAGGTTTTCCTCAACTTCACTGGAATTTAGTTTTAAGTAAGCATTTGCATTGATATACTCCTTCACAAAGAGCCAACTAAAATTCTTATAGGAAAAAAAGGTAAAGGTTTTAAGCCAGATTGATGTCCTTCCTCTGTTCTACAACTTAACAGCTCATTCTTCTTTTAGATAAGCATTTGTTATACAAAACAGTGGGTAATTACTAGGACATTTTCATGCTTCAACATTATGCACTTTGCTCATGTGACCCTCATTTTCCGGGATTCTTCTTCCCGATCACACGTGTGCCCCTCTCCTTTCCAAATAACCTCTCTTCTACTTTTATTTCATAGATTTATATTTTTAAAATATAGATTCTGTGGCTGAGGCAAAAACATATGGTGTTTGTTTAAGGCATTTTGAAAATAATATATCCAACATAGTCTTTATTCTCACTTGCCCATCACCTCTCAGATCCTGAAAGTGTCTGCAGCTATAATTCTGGATGCCACTGTTCCTACATAGCACTGTCTCAAAGAAGCAGAAGACCTGGGCTACCAGGCTTTGTGAATAGTAATTATGAGTCAATAGCTCACTCAGGACCTTTGTATGTGCGGCTTGGAGCTTTCTCTTGGCACAGAGTTTGAATACTAACTTCTATATATTAGGCTAACAGTTTTACATTTCTTTCTTCCAATAATTTAACCCACGTATTTATCAAGAAAAATACCTTTAAAAAGAAGGAGGTCTCCCATCTAAGTCCATAGAACACCATGGGCACTCTGCTCTTTCCTTTCCCTCTGTCCAATTATGTCAGACACTTGTCCCTTAGCAAGCCACCGTTGACCTTGCTGTCAATCCTCTTCCATTTCACTCCCTCATTTTCCTCTCAAGATTTAACATTTATCTCACCTTAGCTGTCCAAAACCAGGGCTAGTGACTGGTATTTTCTGATCATAATTTTCCATCTTATTTATTCATTGGCCTCCAGTGCCATTGCAGCACTTTATACAAGACAGATGATTATTAACTACCCATTAATTACTGGACTTGGTCCTAATCCATCAAAACGTGTAACCTAATGTCACTTAGCTAATTTAATTTTAGCAGTGACAATCCCATTATTTTATGATTCTATGAAATTCCATTTGCTTGGTTTTACTACAAATTACATTTGAGTCTATTCTCCTCCCCCTATATCCATTTCTTAATATAATCCTTATTATTATCTTATTGTGCCTCACTGAACTAGTCCACTCAGTTGACATGAGGACACAAAGTTTGAAACACAGCATATAAGGTTTTCACGTAAACAGAACTTACACTTAAGTGTCATAAAATGTAAAGTTTGGGGCCATAAATGTATTGATGCTGACTTGACCATGTCCTAATGCACACGAATGAAAACACCACATAGCACATGTGATGGTTAATTTTCATTGTCCACTTGACTGTGTTTGAGGTCACTCAGGAGACAACACACTTCTGGTCATATTTGTGAGTGTGTTTCTATTCATGGAAATATTTAACTAAGGGAAGAATTAACTGAAGACGGAAAGCCCACTCTGAATGTGGATGATCCTCTCCGATGTACTGGAATCCCAGATTGCAAAGGAAAGAACAAAAGGAGGAAGCCAGCAGGGTACATCACTGATCTCTTTGCTTCCTGACTGTGGCCAACTCTGTCCTGCCACCACAGCTTGAAGATGCGGCATCTAGAGGGCTCCAGCTTCTTCCTTTTGTGTATAAGTACAACCTGCTCAACTGATACAATGTTACTTGTATATGTATAATTTAAGGGCTTCAGGGCTAACCACTGGTATTGAATATTCAATGGGGGGGAGGGCTTTTCTTTGGTGAAGACTATTTTTTAACTCTCACTACAATGTAGTTCTTTATTTAGGGCTGAGGCCCTCTGAGCTTTTTTCCTTCAATGTTAGCATGTCTATTGATGTCATCACCATTCAGGTCTTGTTAGCAGCCATGTTAATGAGACTTCACAGGTATAATTTCTCTGACATTTCTAGAAGACTCCATTTCACAGCAAACTTCCTGTTCCTCTGGCTCTTACAATCTTTCTGCTCCCTCTTCCACCAGATTTGCAAACTTTAGATGCAAGAGTTGTGTTATTGATGTATCACTTGGGATTGGGATCCACAAAATCTCTTGTTCCTCTATATTTTGTTGTGTTGTAAGTTTCCATAGTGATCTCTGTACTGAAGAGAAATGTTTCTGTTTTTTGGTTTTTTGATAAGAGGTAAAGATTGCACTTACTGTGTATATAAAAATAAATACTTAGATTGTAAAATCTGGTTTAGTAAAGTGGTGGTTGTGGGCTTTCCTCCAAGATCTAAAACTTCACTTGCTCCTGATAGTTGGCTAAGTTTCCGGAAAAGGAGAGGGAGAAATGATATAATTATGATCTCAAAAATAAAATACACAGTTTGTATCCTAAGTATATAGCTTCAGTTTTGAACAATACAAAGGTTATGATGCATATCAAGTAAACTGTCCGTAACAGTATTAAATAATATATTTAAGACAAAACAATTATTTAATAACTACTATGACCAGATATGATATTAAATACATCACATACATTTCACTCAGTTAATGTTCATGAGGCTGGAATTGTCTTCTTGCCCAATATTTCAGAGGATGTAGAGGCTGCTTGTACAGCTTAAGAAAATGCATGGTTACTGAGCTGTGCAATGGCTGGGCTGTAATTTGACCCAAAGTCCACTAGAGAAGCAGACTCATGTTGTTAACTGCTACGTGATGTGCTTCTCAGCAGTTTTCCTAAATAACCTAAGTAAATGCACTTCAAGAATTGATGGTTCCTACTATATTTAATGGAAAGAAGTGTCTGAACTAGTTTCAATCATCAATTTTCCATCTAGCCATTTATGTGACAGCTCTGATATATATCTTCGGGACTGCCTTACAAATATGTCTTTAAAATAATTTCCCTAAACATATATCTCCTAGACATTTATAATGTATTTGAAAATTAAAATATTGATTTAATTCAGGTAACTTTATGATCACCTTGCTTCGTGAAATTGCAATTTTAGGGTGCATAGATTATTCTTCTTCCAGAGGGACAATGTTCTCTAGCTACACACAAATCCTTACTGTTTCATTTACAACTTTAATATACTGCATTCTGCAATGTTTAGAGGTTTTTTTTATTTTTTTTTAAAAAGAATACTTTTAAAGTATATTCCCATGGTTTATTTTTCAAAAATTTTTATAAACAATCAATCAAAATCTATACATTCTGCTATACACTCATCTATATCATTCTGCTCAAGTTAGATTGATTAGTCCATTTCTGCTTTGGGTTTTTGCATTCTGGTGGTTCTTTTGAGTGAGTGTGTGTGTGATCAATTTATGTACATAACTACACTAGAGATTCTCACATAAAAGAAGTAAAGGTAAAACCTTGCCATGTTAATCAATAGCTACGACCTGCTTCGTACAGCTTGTGTTTGAGAAAGAAGAACTTTTTTCCAGAAAGTTTCCTTTTTCTAATTATGGCAAGCAAGGGACGGAGATAATCACAGGGGCTGTGAGAAGTGACAAGAGGCCGTTTTTACTCGGTATGCCATCTGTCACTTCCTTATCTTCTGACTTATTTCCCTTCCCAGGAAAACCCCCCACTGGCACATACACATCGTCCCCCCCCCAAACACTCCTTTTTGTATTCTTATTCCCGAGAAAGGTTGTGAAATGCTGTAGCCATCAATCTTATCTCTCCTCAGCAGAAGATCAGACCTCAGCAGAGCACTGCCACAGACCCCTTACGTGATCTGTGTCTGGCTTGTTTTCTGATAAGTTTCTGGTGTGCTGGGGCCTCTGCCAGGCATCTTGTGTTAAAAATCATTGGGATGATCAATTCTAATACAGGATTCTCTGCTAAAGTTTTAGTCAAGGTCCCCTTAGCATTGACTTAAACACAGTCCTCCCAGTGTGAGTGCTCACTGTTGAGCTCTGGGTAGAAGAAAAAGACAAATAACTTTGTTCTGTATACCAGAACATAGCCACCTTCAAATAAGGAACTGTTTCCTGCCCTGTATTTGTGTATTGAACCAAAATCTAAATTATGCAGAGGGCCTGCGTTAGTCACTATTTCAAAATAACAAAAAAAAAAACTGTTCTTTTTACTATTATCCTTTGAGAATTTCATATATGCATACAATATGTTTTAACCCTTACTGTCCCTTATCCATGTCCTCTTAGATATCCCATGTCTCCCTCCCAATTTCAGGGTTTTTTTTTTTTTATAGAATAACTCATTAGGTTCAATTAATGATGCCCCTCTATCCATGGTTATTAGGCCATTCATTGGAGCATGGTGAATTTTTCAGGGGTCCTATCCCTAAAGAAAACTGAGCACACACACACCTGTAGGCATCAACCATCACATGATCTTCTGCTAAGAGTGAGCTCCCTCCCCAAATCCATGCTGAAATGCGGAATGGCTTGCTCTTGCTCAGGTCTTATATAGGTGACCACATATGAAGTGGGGTCTTGAATGCAATGCTTCTGTCACGTCCAGAAGATAGCTTCATCCAGTCTTTCCTAGTTTTTTCAATATTCCCTCTTCATCTCCTGCTGAGATGGCCCCTGAGAATTGGAGGTAGAAGATGTGCTATTTGTGCCCCTTTATAGCTGAGCATTCCATGGGTACTTGCTCTTTCTACCTTTAAGAAGTTGTGAATCTCTGTATTAACTGCCACCCAACAGACAAAGAAGATTCATGAGAGTGACCTTAAACTATGAGAATAAATAGACAAATTCAGAAGATAGCTTGATATTGAGTTAATTTAGCAAAATAATAATAATAGGTTTGTTTACCCCTGGATGCCTTGAACTCCCCAACCACAAGAACTGGTCATATTCATGAGAAAACGCTGGAGGAAAGGATTTTTAAAAATTTAATCAGAAAGTGGTTGGTTATACCCACAATACTCATGCCATGGGGTCAGCTTGCTGGGCCAGTTGTTACTGCAGCTCAGATAACAAGACTGTTGATGACGTCATCCCTACACAGACTTTATAGCACTTTCTGGGACGATGAAATCTATCCAGCATGGAGGAAACTTTCAGATCAGTACCAGTTTGACTTCTTCACACCCTGTGACCAAAGTATGAAGAGTCTTAGGCACCATATACTGCTACCAAATTCTGGTGGACAACCAACAGCATGTATTGTTTGAGGTCACCAGGAAACCCTTTAACAAAAATGCAAGAAGAATCCTTCATCTGACACTGAGATTTTTGTTTGACAACCTAAGATTTCTGGAAGGGATATCATACCCTATGCAAGGTAATTCTCTGTCAGTTACTTTTTTAAATGAGTATATGTATATTTTATGAGAATATATATGTGTATTTCAGGAAGCTTCAAGTTTCCGTATAGCTTTTCAGATATCATTAGTGTTAATTGCCCCTTCCTGATTCCCTCCTCTGTCCTACCTCTAATCTACTTGTAGGTATGCATTGAAAAGTTCTTTGTATTTTAATATGTCATTTAAATTCAGGGTTTGCAAATATAATACATGATATAAGTAATATATTCTCTTCCCTGTGTAATGCACACCATACCTTCACCACCGTCTATCAACTCTGAGCTGACTTCTCTCCTAATGAACGACTATTCGACAAGTTCAAGCACATCCTTGCATGAGATTTATACTACTAATGCCATCTGAAAAGCTGTGTTGTATCCTATTTCAAAGGAAGTAATGCTTCCTAAATTCAAAATTAATTTTCTCTTTTCCAAATGGGTCAGTTTATTTAGTTTTGATTGTGGCAGCTCGCAGGAAACTGAGAACTGTTTTGGCTAACTGAAAGGTGCCATCACACGGCAGTGGTTTAAAACGAGACATCGGGAAGGGTAAAGCACACTGGTTCCTCCACAACTCATCCTGAAAAACAGTTTATGAATACACTTATAGCACATCTATGTATTCGTTTGTTTACGAATTTGCATAATCATATATACTAACTCAGATAAAGGAATAAAAGTTTACATGAAAGTTAAGATGGGAGAGTCCCAATAATAATGAGTGCACTAAAGCTGAAGAGTAATAATCCATTGTCTCCTAACGATCACACCGGATAACGCATGCTCCTTAGATTCTATATATATTCACATTTCTTCTGTTGTTTCTAATAACAAGAGCTGTTAAAAAACCTAACAGAAATTAAGTTAAATTTCTAAGCCTCACGTGTATGCTAAATAGCTATGTATTTTGCTAAGTAAAAGAAGGGGTTGGAGAAATAACACAGCAGTTAAAAGTTCTTTCTGTTCTTCTAGAGCAAGAATTCAGTTCATAGCACCCACATCAGAAAGTTCACAATGGCTGTAACTTCAGATCTATGGGGTTTATCTCCCTCTTCTTGCTTGCACAGGCATACCTGCACATGTGTGCACACGCACACACACACACACACACACACACACAGAAACACAGAAACATCCTTAAAACAAAATCTGACAGAGCACCTAGAATATGAACAAGAAATTCCAAAATCACATAGATTTGCAACTTATAAAAGCAGTGGGAGTGAGACGCAGGGAATTATGATTTTAAGAGCTTCCTAAGCTGCACTTTACACTTCCACCAAACACTCAGAGAACTCTACTCTGCTGACTTAAGTCACAGGTAAGCGGTACGTGTACTGGAGAACGAGCAGCCCAGACTGCACAGGCTCACCGAGGGTCTGCAAAGGAGCAGGTGTTGAGGGGGCAGCATAAGACAGAACACCTCAGAAACGCTAACAGTTTCCTTCCCGACCATGGAGATTCACAGCAGGCGCTGTCTGCTGGAAAGCGTCCAAATCAAACAAGTCTAATTATGGGTTCTCAAATTGAGGGCATCTGTACAGAGACAGGCCATATTTTTCATATTTTGTTCTGGCACTAGAGAAAGCACTTGAACAACAAGTCTAAGAAAACTACCTTTGTCCTTTCCACTTGCTGTGCAGGATTTTACTTGTGCCTGAGATTGCAACACGGTGCATCTGAGCCCTTAAAACACAAGAGGAAGTACTGGGTGGGGCTCAGTGGTACAGTGCTGGCCTAGCATACATGAAACCTGGGACACATCTCCTGTGCCACAACACACAGACACACACACACACACACACACACACACACACACATTATCCAATCTCATAAATTTTATATTACAAGCATAAAAGAATGTCCTGATATAAATGGTATTCAACAATAAAATTTTTTTAAATAACTACAAAAGAGACAAGCTATGATCTAATATTAGATAAATGGTAAGTAAATCAAGGAAAGTAAAGATTATGAAAATAAAGTAGACTAGAAAAGATTAAAGTAAACTAGAAAAGATTAGAGGTGCCCAAACACCTCTAATAGGTAGATAGTAGTAGATACATAGATAGTAGTAGATAATAGCAGATAGATACAGAGGATTGATAGACATTAGGCAATATTTAAATACTTTACAAAGCTAAGGGAAGACTCGGTGAGATTTCATGATTGGAGCTTTTGCTTTTCTGTTAACAATGAATTATAAATGATTCACTGGTTGAGAGCACTGGTGGTTTTTCCAGGGAACACGGGTTTGAGACCCAGTGCCCACAAGGTGGTTCACAGCCTGCTTTAACTCCAGTCCCTGGGATCTAGCTCTCTCTATTGGCCTCCTTAGGCATCGCATGTACATGATGTATGGACACGCAGGCAGACAAAACACTCAAACACATAAGAATGTTTTAAGGAAAAATAAAAACTATGGTTAGTGAATAACTTGAATTGGGTATTGGATTAGTGATAGAACTCAAACTTCCAATTGGTAGGTAATAATAGGCATTCTTTTGCTTAATTGAAATCTGTAAATGTCCAAATTGTATAGGACTAAGTGAACTTTAAGGTAAAAGATACATAAACTCTCTACCATTCAAGTATTCTATTACTTCCTTCTTGATCTCTTTCCCTGTAGCTAAGCCAGCTCCTTCCCATGCATTTTCTCCTAATTCCTCCCAGTAAGCTATGAAACTAGCTGCAGATTGAGTGCATCCATCCCAAGGAGAAGGAACCTCCCTAAACATGGGTCAGTCCCTCTATGGGTCCTGTTTGACCACACTGACATTACTCTAAAATCTCTGGGGACATTTTTGACATCCAGAAAGAAATTTTAAGACTCATCTGACCTCAAGCATGAGCTATGTCAGACACTTACAAGTTTTATTTTGGAAAGTCCTTCAAAGCAGCTGACAGTAATGTAAAAAGCCAGACTTGAGTGCCTGCTGACAGGAGAGATGTACCATTTGTATTAAGAGGGTGGCACAAAGAAAATAAATGGGGATATCAGTGATGAGTCCTAAATCAGAAGCCACAAGGACAGGCCCTCTAAACTGAAGGCAATAACTTACAATTGAGCTGTTTCTCATATGAGTATCCACGCTGTGTGCCTCACGCTGAGGGGACACAAAAATGTGTTGTCTAGGGATGTCTGACGAATGGCTGATGGAAGGCCAGTTAAGCTATTAACAGCTATGTGATGGTTTGCAGTGACCACTTGCTTCAGCATAGGCAACAGCAGTGAACACAGTTCAGGGCCTCATTAGCACACTGAGTTCCTGCCGCTGCTTCAGTGCTTTACAAGAACCTCAGGTGATCCAGACATCCGAGAAAGCTTGAGAAGCAGTTCTATGGAGGATATAGGTGCTCCTTTCGTTTGCAACAGAGAAAACAATTTCACAATAATCCTAAATACGATGTGTAACCTAATTCAGTGGTCTTCATTTGAAGTGACTACTGGAACACATAGCATGAAGTTGAACAGGCGTTCACAGACAACTTATTTTGAAAAATACAGCTGGGGTTTTATCAGTTATAGGACTAGAGAATGGAGGAAAGAGGTAAAAGAAAATTGAAATGTTGATAATTATCAGGCACCCCTGCATTAGCTCCTACGTGAATGTACACAGAAATGACTTAAGGATGAGGGCCAGAGAGATGACTGATTGGGTAAAGGTACCTGCTGATGAATTAAGAGACCTGTATTCAATCACAGTAACCCCACCTAGTGGAAGGAAAAGCCAACTTCTTCAAACTTACCTCCAACCTCCACACCTTCACCACTGGACACGTGTGTGAGCTTACGTATGCGCTAAGTTAAATACAATAAAATAACGTTTTCTTAAAAGAATGATGAATTCAGTTTTGCTCGGTTAAACTGGAAAAAAATAAATATAGATAATACAACGGTTCTTTAAAGCTTCTGGGACAATTTAGTTGAAACAAACCCCATCTAAGCTAGCTCATATGTTAGTAGGTCAGCTTGCCTTGTGCCAGCCTCTCTCACAACAACACCAAGAAACAATCAGAGTAAAAATCACAGGAGATTGCTGTATTTGGGGCAGTCATTGTGTGGAAGTGTCATTCTAAGACTAGAAAAACAATACGGAAACTAAAGGATTACCCGCCTCTGGCAATGTGGATGAAAAGAAAATGACTTCAGAAAGCTCTTACAAATAGGTAGCTTAACAGCCTGCAGCAGCCCCCGTGTGCTGAAATTCCCTTTGGCAGAAGCGCTTGCCAGATGCAGTCTGAATGGCAGACCCACTAATACAACAGACTGTGTGAGCTATAGGCTCTCAATGGACCCATGAATCCAGAAGGCCAAAGAACAGGCCAAGAATTGAAAACGCTGGGCCCATTTGTGTTGTATATGTTTTATTTTTAAAAAAATACCTTAACCTTCAGTGAGAAGCCAGTGAATGAGTGATTCCTTCAAATGACCATTTGTAGCAATTGCTTCCCTTACACTGTGCAGCGAGCAGTAGAGAGTTTCACAGACAGATTTTAGTTTAAAGCTCCACTCTCCTTTTCAGTTTTGGGATACAGAGGAAGGTATTTATCATCTGTGAGCACTCACTACCTATTTGCTATTTGTTATAAAACAGCAATGACACCTGCCTCCCAAGATAAGCAAATTCGGTATTAGTGAAGCACTCTTTTAAAGTGCTTTGTTGAAGTGTGATGAAAAGCATCTGGATCCCCCTGGAATTCTGCATTTGAGGAGGTGAAGGCAGAAATATCAAGAGTTCAAGATTTTCTTCAGCTGCATTTAGCAAGGCTAAGGACAACCTGGGTTGTATAAAACCCTGTCAGAAAAGAAAAGAAGAAAAGCAACCAGATGAATTTTCAGTTTCAAGATAATACCTCCCAAGAAAGCATCATGATTATCTATGCCACAAGCCTACCTATCACCTCCAAAAGTTGCTTCCTCCCTTCTTTTTATATTATTTGTGCGTGTGCGTTAAGAAAGAAAGCTTAACACAGGATCTCTCGTCTTAGCGAATTTTAAGCACGTGCTCTTATCTCTAAGTGTCATGTTGAACAGTGGACAGCCTGCATAGTTACTTACTCCTTTTGTGTAATGAAAGCAAACCCTTTGTTCACACTTCACCCTCTCTCTCCTGCCTTCTGCCCCTGGAAGCCAGCATTCTCCTCTCTGCTTTAGTATGTTTAACTACATTTGGCTCATCTTGCAGAATTTGTCTTTGTCTGGTTGATTTCACTTATCCCAATGTTACAGGTTCTTCTATGTTGTTATAAATGGTAAGATTTCCTTCTTTGTCTAAGTGAATAATAGTCCATTGTATAAATATATCCCATTTCTTTCTCCAGCTGCCAAGGAATATTCAAGTTGTTTCTATATCTTGGTTGCAGTGCATAATGCTTCATTAGCTTGGGATTGCAGATATTTATCCAAGGTGTTCATTTCGCTTCCTTTGTACGTGTACAGGGAACAGATTTCTGGATCGGATAGTGTTTCTAGTGAAAGTTTTTGGTGAACCTCTATACTATTTTTATATTGTAGAACCAGCTGAAACTCCTAGCGATAGCATCCAGTTCCTTTATTACTACATTTTTACCAACACTGCCCTTTTGATTTTATGAACATAGCATGCTACCAAGAATGAGTTGATATTTCACCACTGGGTTTCTTTACATCTCCCTGATGAATGATATACATTGGCATGTTTTCATATACCTCCACCACTGCAAGGTCTTATCTGGAACCATCTATATTCAATTTTTATTGTCCTTTTTCAATAAGGTTATTTACCTTTTTGCTATCAAATTATAAGATCTCATAGTGTGTTTTTTATATTAAACCCTCTTTACTAGAAATACCCAAGTGAGTGGTCCCTCGGTGATAACAACGATCCCATTCTTGTCACAAGCTTAGGGTGTGGTGCAGTTGAAGAACATTTGTCTAGTATGTGCAAGGCCGTGGGTTCTGTCCCCTGTACTGAATTCAGAAGTCTTTCCTTGATAAACAAAGATATGCAAGGCATTTGTGACAAGTAGATTCTTAATTTGGAATATTTTCAACTTCCACATTCCTGTGTTTCTAACCTGTATAAATAATCCCCTGTGAGCTCCTTTAAGTAACTAATAAGTGAACTCTCCACAATGAGAATTTCCAGTATGTTTTTGGGGAGAAAAATGAAATAGGAAGATGTTATTTTCCACCCTGCAAGCGGCTTTGGAAGAAACAGGAAATAATGTGTGGGGTGAGGAGAAACGAGCAGCCTGTTCAAGGATGAAAAGAAAAAAAATGGGAAGTCAGCTGTGCTTGAGAAGCAATCTCAGTAATTAGTGGTAAGTATGCATTTATCATGTCTAATTACCTCCAAAACTTCTTCCTCATCAGAAACATCCATCTATCCCAGGCATGGAGCTGCCTCTAAAGACTCTCCTCAAACATTATTTCTTCATAGAACCTCTTCCTTAAGGACCCTCACCCTGATGTCTTTTGCTCTACCCATCCATTGGACACTCACTGGGACTGTTAGTTAATCCCTTAGCCCATACACACACTTACCAACAATGGGGGGGCATTAATGTGAAGACAACTGAGTCACTGTGCTCACAAAGCTCATGGCACTGTGTGGGACATAGTGAGAGAAACAGGCAAAGCACAGCTAAGCAAGTAAAACCATTTCAGATGTTAAAGTCATAAACTTGAAGGAATCCAAATGATGGATTGATTATACTGCAGATATGGGGGGACAAAATATGGAGGATGCACACTGGAGTAGGCTTTCAAAGAAGATAATATTGAAGCTGATAGGTGGAAAATAATGAGCCACATACACAAATATTGGGGGAAAAACTTTCACTTTTCTATTTGGAGCAAAAGTTATGAATATTATGAAGTGAAGAGACCATGGCCGGACTGGCTGGAGTTGTGTTTCGAAGGGAAGGGCCCTGTGAGCAGAAGGAAGAGTGCTGGAAGGCCCCGTGTGTTTGAGCAAATCTGTTCCTCACAAGATTATGAAGGCTATCGTGGTAGAGAGCTTAGATCTCATTCTCTTGAGTAGCAACCCATAAATGCAAGAAGAGCAGAAACTTTCATGTGTTTTGCCCAGTTTCACACACACACACACACACACACACACAGGAAAAGAGAGAGAGCTCTTCTCTCACATGTAATGTCCTGAAATCATCTCAAGAGTGACATATGTACCTATCATTATAGAAAAAGAAATGTTTTTTGTTGTTGATTTTGGTTTTTTTGTTTTTTGTTTGTTGGTTGGTTTAGTTTTGAGTTTTCAAGACAGGGTTACTCTGTATGACTTTGGTGCCTCTTCTGGAACTCACTTTGTAGACCAGGCTGGCCTTGAACTCACAGAGATCCACCTGCCTCTGTCTCCCAAGTGCTGGGATTAAAGGCCTGTGCCACCACTGCCCAGGTCAGAAAGGGCAAGTTTATCCAAAATATACTGTGCTCTAATCTGACCTCTGACATATTTGCCCATGAGCAAGACTGTAACAAAACCAATACATAAGAATTAAGATGAAAGATGGTCTGCTGTCAAAATTGAATAAAACAATAAATTCATGTGTTCCCTTATTCAATTCAAGATCAATAGAATTAATTACTTACTTTGAGAAAGATATCAACAAGACTACATTGCTTATTAATACATATAAATGTTGTGTATTACTGATTCAAAAAGGAAGTGTTTTTCATATCATTATACTATGATCTAAATGAAAAATTCTGTGACCCTAGGTTGGAAAAATGTGCAAAAGTTTGAAGAGACTTATTCAAAATATAATAACTCTTAACATTCAATAAATAATAAAACCCAATTTAAAATGGGTCACTGAACAAGACATTGGATATTAAAAGGGCATCTGAAAATATACTTCACATTATATTCAAGAAAATTTAAAAATATCTGAGAGAGAAAAGGAGGGGATTGAAAAGAGAATAAAAGGGGGGAAATGAAGTAACTATGTTTTACTTTTTAAAGTTCTTAAAAATTAATGAAGTAAAAAATGTGCAATAAAATAGAGAAAAATAAGACAAAAACAAAACAAACAAAAACAACAAAGGTATACAAATGCACATCTATTAGAATGGCTATATCCCAGAACCCAATAATACCAAGAGCTAGTGCAGATATGAGGCAAGAGAAACTGCCAATCATTGGTTATAGAAAAAAATAGTGTGGTTTTTATGGTATTATTCAAAATTAAATACATGCTTCACATATGATCCAGCTCTTGATCCCATGCCATGTATAGCTGAAATATAAGACAAGTATTATCTTAATTCCTGCTGGTTTTTAGATGTGGTTCAAATATGTTCTCAAAGTTTCCTGTGTTGGAAATTCGACTGCAACATGGAGATATTGAAAGGTAGTAGAAATTATGAAGTGAGGTTAATATGAGATGAACAAATCACCAGGGCAACTTCCCACAAAATATATTAAATGTACTTCTTGTGGGACCCTGATTGGCTCCATGAGTGAACTGCCCTAGAAAGAGGACCTGACCCTTCCCAGGTTCTATATTCCTGTCTTGCTGTGCTGCCCTTACCGTTCTCCTGCCAAGATGTCATTGCTATGCTATGATATAGTCGCATGGTCCATCAACAAAAAATTATGCCACACTCTTGGATTTCTAGAACTAGATAAACCTGCCAGCCACCCAGCCTCTAGTGTTACTTTTATGGCAACAGAAAACAGAATAAAGCAAGCTCTAATGGACTTTTGTAAGTAGCTGAAAATTAAGTTGACATAAAAAGGTCATTATGAAAAAAACATGTACAAATGATACACATTTATTTATGTTTAATTTGTTGAAATTCTTGGGAGGAAATGAAGACCCATTGCTGTAATTAGAGCAAATCTTTATGCATTTAGATAACAAAAGCTGTGTATAGTACATTTCCCATTACCATCCAGGAATATCTTCAAGAACCTAATCACTGCAGATCAAGCCCCATCACTTCTTAGCATCATCTTACAAGGGACCAAGCTCCAGCACAAGAAAATCAGAAGAACTGATCAAA
>NC_022009.1:120143344-120153168 GCF_000317375.1 Microtus ochrogaster
AGAGAGAGAGAGAGAGACCTACACACATTTTTCTCAGTGACAATATTCTGTCCCAATCATAAAAAATTGACACTTTATTGATTTTGAGAGAGCATCCTTCTCCTGTAAATTGTATTGGCTTTTAAGAAAGAGTACAAAGGTTGGAATGATTGTATCCTCTTTCTCTTTGAAATCTCTGCACTAGATATGGCTATTTTGCTGTCATACCTATGGTTCATATTTGCCCAAACTTGGTAGCAACCAAGATATTCCTCAGTAAGGTGAATGAACGTATAATATCTGGTACACACAGATGGTGAAACATTATTCAGTGTTGACAATCATACCATAAGAAGAGGTACTGCTGAAGGAACAAAGCCATACTCAGAGCTAATGTCTTTGTCTGGCATCCAGACCCATAGAATCTCCACACCACTAGGAATTCTGGCGTAAAGTGTGGACTCTGAGGCGATGCTGTGCCAGTGGAGTTTATGACTGAAATGTTTATGTCACTGCACCGTGAAATGTGACATTGTGGAGGCCGTGCTTGAGTGTGGACAAGGAGACGTGGGAGCATGATACCTGCACCAGGATTTTTCTGCACCCCTAAGACTGTTCTGAAAAACGAAGTCTACCCAAAAGAGTATCATGCGGTCCTGCAGCACTTAGCTAAATATGGCATCACTCGTCAATGTGCTTCAAGCCAGTGAGTGACATGATGTAATTTATAAGTTTGAAAAATCTCTGTGAGACAAAAATGCAGGGTGACAATACTGGAGGCATGGAGTCCAGTTCTGAGAATCTTCAACAGCAAAGACAGTGAGTGACGATGACCTGGGTGAAAATGACGGCACTGAAAATGGAGAAGGATTTATACTTGAAATAAAGATGACAGGACTAGATTGGATGTGGGAGAAAAGAAAAGGAGTAATGAAGCATTCCCAAAAGATTGAGGGGCTGTATCATTGAGAAGAATGGAGAAGAGGGAGGAGAGGGCATGCTGATGGGGAGAATCAGGAAAGGGCTTAGTAAGACTTCCTTCCCTGGCTGTGGTGCACACAAGGTGTCTAGTGCAGTGGCGTGCTGGCAATTGTTTAATGACGCTTGCTAAACTCTGGAAAGAAGCATGCAGATGCTGTTGGAACACTTTCCTCCTTGAGAGAATGATACAATGTAGTTCACAAATAATGAAACTGTGAGTTACTCTCATTGCCAAGTTCACCAATTCTCCTGAAGTGCTTCTGATACTTTGACTTCGAGCAGGTCCTATGCCGCTGCTCATGCAGCCAGAACCCCAGAATGATTAGACAAAGGGAGAGGTAAGCAATAAATATCTAGATGCAAAGGCCAACTTTGTAATATGTGAGGAAATACTGGCATTATCTAACACTGAGAGAGAGAGAGCAAGCGCCTACTTGTTCCAGAAAGTGCAGCTATAGTAGAGGGAAAGAATGGAGAAAGAAAAGGAAGACCAGGATCCACAGAGTAAGCACAGACAATCCCCAGAGAGTAGGCAGCATGCGGTTATTTGGGAGGAGAGGGTTTAAGTCATAGTTGGTAGAAGAACATATATATGCTCCATGGGTTGAAAAACAGTGTAAAGAACAAAGAGGGCATGAAGTCCTCACAGAGAACTGCATCACAGAGAGTGCATGAGTCTGAGTGACCAGATTGAGAGACCTCATGGAGAAGAGAGCACACCTGCTTTTGTGATGTAGAAAAGCACCTGTGGCTTCAGGTGAGGAGCTGGGCTGTTAATGCAAGAACAGCAGGTGTTTAATCCTTGCAGAGCAAGGGTATCCTCACAGTCTACCAAAAACGGAAAACGCGAACTTTCCAAAGGTAATATAATCATTGACGAAATTGAACGCTATTACTGTGATCATGAACTTTAAAAGGAGTCAACAGAGTTATGCGGAGCTACTTTTAAAATATTCTGTCTGAAAGAGCAACCATGGAGCAGGAAATGACTCAGTAAAATTCAAATTTAGAATTATGACAGACAAGTAAGTAGAAAGGGTAAAAGAGGCAAATAATCGAGCATTGTTACAAAGCATCCTCCCTGTGCTGGCGTTTGAGGCGGGCATGAGAGAGTGGAGACAAGGGGAGACAGACGGAGTAGAAGAAGTTTCAAGGGTTGGGCTCATGTAGATCAAAGGGCCTTCAGAGCTGGGGAGCTAGTGGTGAGAATTGTGTAAGCAACAGAAATAAAAGCTGGTGCCTTTCAGACATACATGGCCAAAGTAGATGAAGGTCGGGGCCTGGATGTATTGTCATATGAAGGTTAAGCTTATTGCAATGACTGTCATAGAAATGGAGAAAGACAGTAATGAGCAGGGAGCTAAGTGTTTCAGTGACAGAGAGACAGTATTCGTAGATGGTGTGGGGAGAGACTGGTATATCCTTCAGAAGTACGGCACGGATGAGAGACAGGGAAATGAGATCAACGAGGCACTGACAGTCAAAGAGGATCTCTTTTATCTACTCTTCTTCTAGGCCCTGAAAGACACATGGCTAATTAATTAATTAATTCCCCTGGTGAAGCCCTGCAGTGTTTCCACAAGTTGAGTGACGTCCAGTGATGAGAAATTACATACCTGGCGAGTTACCACTCGCCATCAGACCCTCAGCAGATAGAGAATGCTTTAAATGCCTATAGATAGGTTTGCAAGCTATAAAATTGTGTAAAATTGTGTGTGACTTCTAAAAGCAAATGCCGTCTATAAAAAGATTATTTATAACTGCTTTGCCATGAAGGATAACAAGAATTGAATTACAAGAGTCTCGTGGCGTTTGCAAAAGCAACCAGAGGCTCTGTTATCATAAAAGGTTAGGAACCAACAGGATAAAAAAAAATCAAAAAGGAAGGAACACAATTAGCCTCCCCTGCAACAAGGGTGACTTACACTTGGCAAAAAATTATTAAGAAAAAAATCCATAGATAATGATTAAGTTGTCCTCAGATCCCACATGTAACCAAGTTTCAGGAAAGTAGTAATTATTAGAAACATCAAGGACAGTTAATGAGATTACCTTTAAGTTAAGATCTGTCCCTTATTGTAATGAGTCACTCAAGTGGCTTTTGTTACAAGAGGTTTTGACACGGGAAAACAAGTTAGATTAAAGTCATCAGTAACTATAAATGAAATTACCACTCTTCTGACTAAATAGCCACGTGAGTTATCTGTCCAAAATCACCATGGTATTTTAAAAGACGACATTCTAACTATCAAACAAAAAAATATCAATAATTTTTTGCCACTTCAGCATTTTTGCCAGGAACTTAACCCCACACAAGCAACTATGTGTCCAATTCCTCACCACTCAGGAAAGCATAACTGTTACGGGGATGGCTATTCATTCAGTGACTGGCAGGGTCTCTGCTTTGGGGGATATCAGAGTTTGAATAGAGCCTGACTAAAACAGGTAGAATGTAAAAAGGTGGAAAATAAATGTTTCCTCTTTGTTCCAAATCAGGTGCTCAATACACTCCTGACATGGTCTCTAGCAGTCTAAGTCCAGAAAAAGGAGAAGAAAGAAGAGGAGCAGGAGGAGGCGATGGAAGAGGAAGTGGAGGAGAAAGAGAATCAGAATGTTGTGGATGAAGAGGAGCTAAGACGATCACTCAGTCTTCACATAGGAGGTAAGAAATGAGATTAGCAGACGATCACTCAGTCTTCACATAGGAGGTAAGAAATGAGATTAGCTTAGATCAGAATAGGCAAAAGTTCAAATCTTAACGCAATAGAAAGCAATGGAGCACTGTATAGAAACACGTGGGTTCTCAAAAGTCTACGAAATAAATACCATGCTTATTCTACAACCTCAAACTTACTTAATGATAAGATGCTTGAGAGATCATCCACAGAAAATAAACATATTACAAACTGGAGTACAAAAGACAGGGCTCTTTTCACAGGATAAATTACATTCTTTGAATTATCTAAGAATATTAAATGATTTTCCACAGATAGTGAGAGTACTTTGTCAGAGATTACTGTTTATTTATCCCCCCCTCAAAGATATTATTTAAAAGCTCTAAGTCATATATCTTGGAAGAGAACCTGAAATTGCCACTTTACTAAACCAGCATAATCCTTAACTATTTTCTAAATACTTGTCCTTATATCCATAAATGCATGTATTTCTCACCCTTCACCAAAATAAAATAAAGCTGCCTTGGCAACGGACAGAGATCACTATTGGAAAACCACAACCAGGAGAAATGCAGAACTGTAGATCCCAGTCCAGTATATCCATCTCTAATACAACTCTCACACCTAAGGCTCAGGGAGCATTGCTAAGGGGGGCAGAAAAATTATTAAGAGCCAGAAGATCAGAGAGTTTGCTGTGAGACTGTGTCTTCTATTAATGTCAAAACTACACCTAAAAAATCCACCCAACATGACTACCTGAGCAGGAACTGAACAAGGACAAGAAACACAGACAGAGAAAGGCCACAGCGCCTCAGCCCCATGCAAAGAACAACAGACAACTAAGGACTTGTTGAAAGGAGAAACGGTCTTCCTCAGGGAAAAACTCTCCAGCTGGGTATCCAATACAAAACTGTCAGTTCTAAAAACATATGCACAAGTAACATTTGACAGACTGTATAGGATGCATTTATATATTTATATTTATTATATATATAAACATATATTTTGTAGTAATTAATGAAAAAAGTGGCTACAATTTTGTAAGAGACCAAGGATAGGTATACAGGACAGTTTCAAGGGAGGAAAAGAAGGGTAGAAATGATGTAATTTTATTATAATCCCCCCAAAAATATTTTTTATTTAAAAGCTGGCTATGTAACTCAGTGATAGAGTACTTATCCAGCAGGAATGAAGCTCGAGGTTCCAACTTCAGTGTGATTTTTCTAAAAAGTAAGATTCATTCTGACAGTTATAGAGCTATATTTTTAAAATTGAAAAGACAGAAAATACAATGGCGAGTCATTGAAGCCGATGGATGACTCTTATCTTCTCCACGCTGCTGCGGACTCCCTGCATTATGTGGAGTTTATGTAATAGGAAAATAGGAAGGATGTAGAGTTACAAAAATGCAGACAGGGTGACAGCGCTTCTGCCTGCAGTGCTCAGTGTGGACAGACCCAGGTCTGGGGGTGCCGTGGGGCCACTGTGTGTCACAAAATTGCCGAAGAAGCCTTATCATACTGGCAAATTTCTGCCTTGAAATGATGTGCAGGCCCACAGTGCACAGCTGTGGAAAGGGCACAGCAGTGGAAAGGGCACAGCAGTCAGGTCACACAGGGTGATGCTGGAGGAGGGGCTGCTTGTTTGTCCCGGCCACCCAAAACCAAAATAACCACACAGACACCATATTAATTACATCACTGCTTGGCCCATTAGCTCTAGCTTCTTATTAGCTAACTCTTACATATTATTTTGACCCATTTCTATTAGTCTGTGTATCACCACGTGACAGTGGCTTACTGGCAAAGCTTCCAACCAGCATCTGTCTCCGCAGCCTGCTCCATGGCTTCTCCCTGACTCCGCCCTTCTTCCTCCCAGCATTCAGCTTAGTTTTCCCTGCCTAGCTAAGCTCTGTCCTGCTATAGGTGCAAAGATGGTAATCCCAGCACGCAGAGGGAAATCCCACATCAGGATGAGCTAAGGTGAGATGACTGGCTACAATGTAAACTTGGAGCTGTACACAAATGTTTCAGTTTTATAAAGTAAAAAGCTTTGACATCAGGGATAGTGCAGCTAACTAAATATATTCATCCTTTCTATCCTGGGAATCCCAAGGCAGAAGCAGATGAAGTTAACACCGTGGTGTATCACTAGTCTCACGGGTTTGCGCCCATGCTCAGAAGCCCTTGCAGACATGGGAAGCAGGTCACGCTGGTGGAGTGACCCCAGCAAAAGGACTCTTTGCACAGCAGGAACTACCTCTCTCTCCAGGGACCCCACCCCAAGACAGCAGAGATGTGTGGACTCTCAGGCAGGTCCGTTCTAGAGGGTGATGTGTTCCTGGTGGGAAGTGGAGTCTAAGCGACAGGGGCCAGGACTATGAGACAGTCAGGCCGCATAATGCCATTAATTTTGAAAGTGAGAACATAATTGGCTGCCACTTACCACCTGTGGTTGATGTTAGTGCTTCAATAAGGAAGAAGGGGGGAAAAAAGACAATCTGAGGCCAGAGATCGCAGAGACTGTGTGCCTCCAGCTGGGTCTTTTAAAGAGTGTTGACAGCTTTACTGCAGACCTCTCCTGGAGGGTCGCTCACTCTCGGTTCTAATTTGTCATATCCTCACAGGATGGGACTGTAATTTGCTTACCTCACTTCCACCATATTTCAAAAGCAGAGAAACCAAACGCGACTTTCTTAGGGCGACTGAGCTCGCTCCCAGCCTTTTCTTCCTTCCATTTTTCAAACATAAAAGCGGCGGTGACTTCAGCTGCTCAGACCTCATTCGTTTATGTTAGGAAGACAGGCTTCTGACAGGAAAAGAACAGTCTGTCGGAATTTTAAGCATTGGTGCAGAGAAATTTCTTCTCCTTGTGAGTGTCGCTAATGTCACACACCTATGTTCTCTTGTACAGTAGAGATGGAAGCTGAACCTTCCTCCAGTAGTAATCAAGCCACTATCATCTTATAAGACATACACTTAAGAAATGTAAAATCTAATACAAGTTGAAAAACATTCTCATCTCATGGAAATAAATGGCCCACAGCGGATGAAGTGCAGGGATACTAGGTCCATAGAAACAGAATTCTGAACATCTGATACAATGTATCATTGCTTACTTTGATTGCTGTACAACCCACTTACTTTTCTATCTTTTGCTTCTAGGCCTGGCCAGGACTGAACAAATTTCATAAACCCTTTTTTCTAATTCACCACTCTTTCAACCAAAGAGAAAGGAGTTTACATATATAGCATTACTATAATATGAAGAGTATGTGTTATATAAATATCTAGTGTTAATTTATTAACTATCAGAATGGTCCAAAGTTTTAAAATAATCAATATGAAATTCTGTAATTTCTGCCACGAAGAAAATGTTCAGTATATGGTCTTTTATGCCATCATCATTATCATTATTATTATTATTAGCATGCAATTAAAATTCTTTATATGTTCCTCAAGATGGACCACTGAGGGTAAGTATGATATGGCCATGTATTTACATAACAGTATTTTTTGAGCATCTGCTTTGTGCAAGGCTCTTCAGTAGGGATCCATGAGCTATACACAGGACAAACCATTGCAGCGCTGGCTTTTCTAAGCTAAGCCATCGATACAAGTAAATAGGACTCTGTACCACCTGCTGTATGCCATTATAACTGTACTTCAATGCCATATTTAATCCTCCTTTAATTGCTTATTTTATGGAACCACAGAAAGTTTTCCTTATCATTTCATAATATGGAAATTTAATAAAACTTTATTGATCATTTATTAAGTGTGCTGCTTGTATTTCTATAAATAATAATTGTATCTATTGAAAGCAAAATTTTCCATGTAGTTATTAGCCTTCATTTATGAATTTTCAAATTTTTTACTGATTAACTGATATTACTTTTATTGATTAATTTTAATGGCTTAGGTATGTGATTGGTGATCTTTCTATGCAAATTTTCTGGATTTTTCGAATAAAAGGAAAAACTATGAAGTCATATAACATATTGCTTCTCAACTGAGATATGAGAATTCCTTCATTTAAGATCAAAGTAAATTTCCTGATGACACTAGAATGAAAATATAGTGAAATATGTAACTCCTACCTAAGACTTTCCAGAGATTTTTCATACCAAAAAATAAAGTGTGGGTCAGGAGAAGTGGCTCGGAGTTAAGAGAACTTACTGCTCTCACAGAAGCCTCTAGTTTGGTTTCCAGTACCCACAAGACAGCTAAAAATAAGAAAAAAAAAGAAGTTAAACTTTCAATATTTGCAGATGATATGACAGTATACACAAGTGACCCCAGAAATTCTACCAGGGAGCTCCTACAACTGATAAACACCTTCAGTAATGTGACAGGATTCAAGATTGACTCAAATATATCATTAGCCCTCCTATATATAGATGATAAATGGGCTGAAAAAAACAATCAGAAAAGCATCACCCTTCACAATAGCCACAAACAATATAAAATACCTTGGAGTAACTCTAACCAAACAAGTGAAAGACCTACATGACAAGAATTCTATGTCTTTGACATTATAAATTGAAGAAGATACCAGAAAATGGGAAGATCTCCCCTGCTCATGGATAGGTAGGCTCAACATAGTAAAAATGGCAATCTTACCAAAGGCAACCTACAGATTCAATGCAGTCCCCATCAAAATCCCAGCACAATTCTTCACAGACCTTAAAAGAACAACACTCAGTTTCATATGTAAAAACAAAAATCCCAGGATATCCAAAAATAATCCTGTACAACAAAGGAACTTCTGGAGTCATCACCATTCCTGACTTCAAGTGCTGCTGTAGAGCTATGAAAACACCTTAATATTGACATAAAAACAGACAGGTGGACAAATTGAATCAAATCAAACAAGCTGGTATCAATCTACATACCAGTACATACCTGATTTTTGACAATGAAGCTAAAATTATACAATGGAAAAAATATAACATCTTCAAAAATGATGCTGACATAACTGGATGTCAACATGTAGAAAAATGTAAATAGATCCATATCTATCTTCATGCACAAATCTGGAGAGCATGTAGAATAAGGGAAACACTCCTCTATTTGTGGTAGGAGTACAAGCTTGTTTAGCAACTTTAGAAATCAGTATGATGGTTTTTCAGAAAATTGGGAATCAATCTACCCAAGATCCAGCAATACTACTCTTGGGCACATACCCAAAGGATGCACACTAATACTACAAAGATATTTGTTCAACTATGTTCATAGCAGCATTATTTGTAATAGCCAGAACCTGGAAATAACCTAGATGCCCCTCACCTGGAGAATGGATAAAGGATATGTGGTACATTTATACAATGGAATACTATTCAGCAGTAAAAAACAATGACATCTTAAAATTTGCAGGCAAATTGATGAAACCAAAAAAGAAAACCATCCTAAGTGAAGTAACCCAGACCCAGAAAGACAAACATGGTATGTACTCACTCATAAATGGATACTAGACATAAAGCAAAGGATAACCAACCTATAGTCCACAACTCCAAAGAATCCAGGAAATAAGGAGTACCCTAAGAGAGACATACATGGATCTCCGTGGGAAGGGGAAATAGATAAAATCTCCCAAGTATAGTAGGATTGTGGGGGGAGAGGGGAGGTCGGAAGAGGAGTGGGGAGGGGAAAAAAGAGGAAGATAAAATATGAGGAATTGGGAAGGTCAAGTTGGGAGAAGGACGGAGTGGGAGATATCTTGATAGTTGGAGCTATTATGGAGTTAGCAAGAAACCTGGCACTAGAGAAATTGCCAGGAATCCACAAAGATGACCCAGCTAAGAATCTAAGCAATAGTAGAGAGGGTGTGTTAACTGCCCTTCCCCTATAAGCAGACTTATGGCCACCTTAATTGTCATCATAGAATTTACTTGTAGTAAGTGATGGAAGCAGATATAGAGATTCACAGATAAGCACTGGGCTGAGCTCCTGGAGTCTAGTTGTAGAGAGGGAGGCATGATAATATGGACAAAGGGTCAAGACCATGATGGGCAGAGCTAGTGGGAGCTTATTGACTCTGAACTGACTTCTGGGGAACCTGCATAGGATAAAACTAGTGATGTGGGAGTGTCATATATCAATCTGTTGATTTCATTGGTTAAAGAATAAAGAAACTGCCTAGGCCCCTTGATAGGCCAACCCTTAGGTGGGTGGAGTAAACAGAACAGAA
>NC_022009.1:120153933-120161475 GCF_000317375.1 Microtus ochrogaster
AAAAGCAGAAAAGCAGAAACCATAATATATACACAAAGGACTTTTAAGATAACAACAACAACAAAAATGCCCTGAAAAAAATAAACATGAAAAAAGAAATTCAAAAGATGCTGCTGAGTTCATTTTCTGTTAGTCAGCTACTGCTAGGCATGGGGCCTCCCCTTAAGAATGGTTTGTGGCCCCAGTGAGAGTCCCTTGAAGAATTTTTATTTTATAAGTGGTTGTCAATTGCAGATAACATCTGCACTAGGCTTGTGGGTTTGTGTCCACTTCTCTCAGCACTGGGCTGTTTGGGGGTTCCCTTGGGACCCCTTTATCTACCAACTTGATTAGATACAAGTGATATTACACTTAACTTTTAACACCTTAATCGTATGCCCAATTTCTACACCAAACTAATTTTTGAAGTGCTTACCTTACTTTCAGAGGAAGGAATTTGATGATTCTTAGGCTACCAAGACAGATAGATACAGGCAAAAAATACATACCTAAGTATCACCATAAATTCAACATGTATCAAAATGTAGATGTAAATTAATTACTTATGGTAATTAATTTCAGCTTGTGTCAGCTAATGTAAAAAACAGATTATCATTTTCAACAACAGATGAATTTTAAGATACAGAGATTGATTTTGCTTTAAATCCTCCAAATTCTTTGGAAATCCAGCTGTCTGTTTGACACACACTTTCTGTGCATTAGTTTTCTTCGATAACATCCCATCATTTCCTCTCGCACACTAATGGATCCCACTGTGTGCTACAAGTTTATGGTTATATGATTCATTTCTATGATAATCGTGCTTTCATTAATATAACAGCTCCTGTTGCACTTCATCCGTTCCTGAGATATCCATTTCACATCCTGATGGCGTTTTCAATCCATAATGGGTTTTAAAAGAGAAAAGTCACATTGCTTTTTTTTTTTTCCAAAAAGCCTCCGTAGGAGATTTCAGCCAACTCTGTTATTTAGGGTCCTCTCAGCAATGGTAATAATTCAAGAATAGCCTGGTCCAGAAATCTGCATGTATGCATACCATCTCCTTCAAAAGATCCCAAAAATGTATTGGGAATACTAAAGGCACAGAAAATAAATATTTAAATTTATGATTCAGCACATATTGCTGGGCATTCTGTGCTCCAGCGTCTGCGACAAAGCTAATCTGATCCCCTTGGGACCAGGGCTCTGAGCTCCAGAGGGTATGTAAGTCCCTTAATAGTTTAGAGGTGATTTTGTATAATGGTAAACGTAAGGAAATAACCCATAGCTTTTATTACCATCTGAAACTGTCTGTATGACCCAAAGAGAGCATGAATAAAGTCTTCATCATTACTCTGTCTATATATTCACAGATAAGAGGAATGTGGGATGAGGCTGACGCTACAAAAAGTAGTCCAGATGCAAAGAGAATTTAAGAGGAAATATAATTGAATGTATATCTCTAAACATCCATATTACGAGCATCAAAGTAAAGTAGAAATTATGAGGGAGAAAATTGATACTGTTAAAAAATGGCAGACATTAGCCAGGCGGTGGTGGCACACGCCTTTAATCCCAGCACTCGGGGGCAGAGGCAGGCGGATCTCAGGAGTTCAAGGCCAGTTCCAGGACAAGAGCTAGTTCCTGGACAGGAAAAAAAAAAGAGGCAGACATTTATACCTTTTGCAGGAGGGCCCTATAGAAATCAAAGCTGTATCTTCTTAGAGATAAGTTGGAAAATTTGTGGTCACTGGCTTAAAAAAAATGGTGCTAAAACCATGGGGCAGTGTGCAGAAAGTTTTCCTTAGAGGATTTAGTGTGAGAATTCTAATCTCGTGTGAGTCATTCTTGGCGGGGCGGGGGGGGGGGGGGAATAAAATAAAACAGCCTAGTTGAAGCAAATCCCAATTGGAGCATCAAAATGAAAGAGAAATAAAGTCATTCAAGTGAGTCCAAATGAAGAAAGTATCAAGAAGAGAAAGAATCTGGGTGGGGAACAAATGGAAGGACTTGGAAGGAAGCAGAAGCTAAGAAACTTTCAGAAAGTTAAAAGAATAGCAGAAAGAAATGGACAAGGAATGATGCCAAGAGGCAGAGCTTGGTCTTGTGGAAGGTAAGTAAGCTTGCACTATCTGGGTTGTCTCTCTTAAGGAAAATGAAATTCAACTCTCAAGTTTCAAGTTAGGGTCAGGGCTTCTAAGGAAATATGAGCACTAAGGCACATAATCCTTCTTGGTGTTGGTTTTGTGAAAAGTCATGCTGTGAGCCACCCTGCTCACCTCTAGAAGTCTGTTTACCTTCCACCGAAGTTGCTTTCTCTGGTGTATGAACACTGTCTCCACTCTACATACATTACACCCATTCTACTCAGAATGCTCCAACTCCATTTGATTATGGGGAATCTATGAAGAGGCCCTGGCTAAGAACTAGGCTCTAAAACAGTTTGCAGAGACTGTAGACTCACTTATCACTACAGTTACTGCCTAGCTGTTCACACAAAGACCCCTGTTACCAACTCACATTCAACAAAGAGAAAGTCAAATCAAAATAACCGTCATCAGGGAGCTAAAGCGAGAGAATCATGAGTTTGAGGGCAGCCTGGAGTACACCACAAGTTCCTTTCTCAATCAAGCCAAAAGTCACCCCCATTCAGATTGGCAAAGCATTTGTAAAACGTCAGTTAAGAAAGAGTTAACTATGGAAGGTGTCTTGGATAGGATAGCCAAATATACTTCAGGTTTATATTAGAGGGTCTAAACAAAAGGATTGTACTAAGTGGAGATAAAAAAAAACACAATGAATATAATTTATCAGAGAGCAGGTTTAGAATCAACAGAACAAATAGTTCTAAACAAGGAAATAATTTGAATCATAATGCTTTTCCCAGGTGAGTTCATTTCTCGGAGGTTTGTAATTCCTCCATCATCTGTTTATTCAAAACTCAGTTTCTAGTTCTTGTTATATTTTCTTTGTCATCTGACCTATATAAACTCTCATTTCACTAATGCCTTAGGTCCGGACTTGAATTTTGTTTCCTTGGAGACTTTTCATGCGAACCAAACTTAAATGAAAATAAATAATCTCTCCACCTTTGTGTTTTCTTTCCTTTGCTCCTGGAAGTATCAGTCTTATATTGTACAATTCAATTATCAGTGTACTAGACAATGAGTTTTAATGAAGGGGTATAGTTCTTAAAACAACACTCAGACTTTGTTTTAAAACATTGCTATGGCCACTCCCAAAGTTCCAGCATGCTCCTTTGTTATTTGTAGATAATCTCCACTCCCAGCAGCAAGTGACCTCTCTCTGTCATCGAGTCCTAAACCAAGATTCTCTGAATTGAGCACTTTCCTAAGTATTCTATCATGGAAGGTGCTTTTGAGATTCATAAACGCTGTTCCAAGCAGCGGTCCTCTGCTCCTTTCAATTGAGAAATAATATTTCATTGTGAAGGTATGCTTCATTTTGCTTACCAATTCATCAGTTGAATTGTGCATTGAGATTGTTTTCCGCTTGTAGCTATTATAAACAAAGCTATCAACAGCATTCATACGTAAGTCCCTGCATGGGCTCTTGTTTTCACTTCCATTGCACAGACACCTACAAGTAAAATTGCTAGGTCACATGGCACGTGTACATTTAGCTGTCGAGACATGATGAACCCTCTTCCAATGGCTGTGTTATATTCATTTTCATATCCTGGACAAGGCCTGATGTATTTCTTTTTTTCTTTTCCTTTGTTTTTGGCTTGCTTGGGTTTTTTATTGTTGTTTTTGTTGGAAGCAGGGTCCCGTGCAGTCCCAGCTGGCTTCAAATTTGATATATGGACAAAGATGAGCTTATGCCTCTCATCCTCCAGCTTCTGCCTCCCCAGAGCTGGAATTAAAGACAAACATGGCCATACCTACAAAGTGTTCATTCTACAGAGAATGTTGTTTATTAGCACTTTTAATTAGCTTTTCCCTGTGATTAAAATTTGAGCTCTCTTTTTAAATCTCATGCCCATTTGCTATTTCATAGATACTGGATAGAAGTCCTATATCAGATTATGATGCATAAAATTTTCTCCAAGTGATTATTTTTATATTCTTATTACTATCTGAAGAGTAAAGTTTAGTTTTAATTTAAACATGTTTGCTTTCTCATCTTTTTCTCTTACAACTTAAATTTTTTATTTGAAGTCTGAGATCTCCTTCAATAACTAGAAACACAAAGGTCATAGCCTGTCTTCCTCTATGGAAGTTTAATACTTTTAAAGCTTACACTTAAAAATATTACCAATTATGTTCTGGCTTTTGTTAATAATCAGGACAGAATTTAAACTCTCTTCTTCCTTGTTTCTTATTTTTATGTTTTCTTTCATGATACCCATAATTGCAGCACCATTTGCCAAGGAAATTTCCATTTCCCAAAGAATTTGAGAGGTACTTTTGGCAAAATCAGTGAATCATAATGATGATGGGCATATGAAAATCATGAATATTTGTATCTTCCTTAATGTGCATAACAATTCATAAATTCATTTCTCCCAACATGGACCATGTAAAGGCATATACATTCAGTGAATTGACTAAACAAACATTTGTATATTTATAAAGTAGTTATTTAAAAAAATACAGAGGTAAATGAGACCTAAATCTAGAAACAAAATGTTTTTATGTTAGATGGAAAATGGCAAAGTTTTTACAAGGCAAACAAGGTGAATTCTTGGTAAGAATAAATTATCCTCTTTGTGGGGACACATGGTCAGGCTCCACTAAGACAAAAGCCTCAGTAGCAGAGCTGATGAGCAGATAGGTCTGCATTCCATGAATGTGAACTAAAGTGCATTCATCATGGATACAAAGCTTGGACCCAAGAGAGAAAGAAAAAAAGTGTCCAAGGAGAGCAGCAGGCACATATGGGAAATATCCAAGGGCAAACAATAATAACACGCAAAGCTGAATGTGATGCTTAGTGCCAGGTACAAAATGAGATTTTATTGTCTAAGCAATGGGAGCAATGAGAGTTACTCATGGTTTATGATCAGAAGGTCATGATGGGTGTTCACAGATGTGCCAAGTTCAGTAAAATAAAACCATAAAGTATTGGCCATCATTTTCTGGAATTATTTTATTTCATCTAGGAGATGCGGTAATTCAGTTCTTGCTCCAACTCTTTTAACCCAATGCCAATTAAATTAAAATAGATTAATTCTCTAGTTTTGACCATTCTTCCTGTAATTCATTCTTTCATTTATCTGATATATTTTAAAGAGTCAAATTTTGAATATACATTTTTGCTTTTTCTAATTTTACATAGAAATTAGATAGATAGATAGATAGATAGAATGATAGATAGATAGATGATAGATAGATAGATAAAAACTGAAGAGAAGATAAAAAGAGAAAGTAGGTGGTAAGAAAGGATGAAGCATATGAAACAGTCATATTCAACGGGGAGTAAGAAAAGAGTTTGGACAAAAAGTTAGAAGGGAAGTGAGGGGTAGCAGGAAGTGAACAAAATGATAAATCTAAATATACTCACCTTATTAAAAATGCTGTAATATTATCTAATATCTTGCATTAATTTTTTTAAAAAAATATTTAAATAGACTAAACTGAGAGCTGAGAAAACCCTGAGATTTCTATAAATTGGTCAAAAGTTTTAAATTCTTTCCAAGTGATAGATTGGACACTGAAGTACATCCTCAGCCACATAAGGGAATAATCCCTTCTCAAAATAAATGATGACATTTGAGGTCATAGTCTTGCTGCTGCCATGATGCTGTAATTTAAGTCCATTTTAAAGAATTGGGTATTTCCTAGGTAATATCAATGTTATTATAATGAATATTTATTTTTACTCTAAACTACCAAGTTAATGTTTTCAAAAAGAATACATGAAAAATTCCACTGAAATCCTAAGTCAATATGTAGGCTGTTGCATACACATCTTCATCTTTCACTTATATATTTCTGATACCACGGGAGCCTGAACTTCTAGATAAAATGAAAGGGAATAAACTGTGAGCATTCTTCACACGTGACAAAGAAAGTCCTAAGAAACCACAGGTAAAAAAGTTTCAGGGCCTCAGTGACACATTCAAAATCCTATAAAACTTATGTAGACTAAACATTTTCTAGAAGGGTGTGGTGACAGACAATTGCCATCCCTGCCTTCGTTAAGGTAGAAGAATTATAAATTCTAGACAATATGGTGAGAACTTGTCTCAAATAAGTAGATGACTATAAAAATAAACAGAACATTTCAACATTTAACACTCTTGTACCTACTCATTATGTCTCTTTGACATCAAACGAGTGTTTATTCCACTCACAACTTCAAAACAGTAATTACTTAACAATGGGAAATTCAGTAGAACATACTCTCTGACAGAACTAAATGCATAAGTTTCTTTTACAGTTTTATTTGAAAGAATTATATATTAACAGGGTGCTGGAACAGGAAGAGTCTGGGAGGTCCCATGCTCCCTTACCCTGGAGCTTCTTCTCACTTTCCCATATCTTTACAGGAAGATCCAACAACCACAAAGAAGCGAGCCTGATGCAGCCCGCAGAGTCTATCCAGACCTCAGCGTTTATGCATGCACCTTTGGGTTATGCCCCTGTGAGTGCACTTCCAGATGTAAATTCCAGGCATTTTATGTGTATGCTTATCCAACAACTGCCACATCATGACACAGAGCAGGCCCAATAGCGCCTCCAAAGAGGAGATTATCTACATATCCACACCCCCATTGCCGTCCCTAACTTGCTATGGCAAAGACCTCTTGTCTCAGATTTTGTTATTCAGAAAGTAAAATGTTTGGGATCATCTTGAGAAGTTGCTCAGTCAGTAAAACACCTGCTGCATGATCCTAAGTTTGGCTCTCCAACCCCGGCATAAACACCCAGGTATGACGGCTCATGTGTACAATCCCAGGTCCTGGGAGGCAGAGACAGGTGGAACACCAGAATTTACTGCCATCAAGTATAACTGAATCAGTGAGCTCCAGATTCGATGAGAAACCCTCTCTTAAGATAAATGGTAGAGAGTAATTAAGAAGTTGCCCAACATTGACACCCTCAAGCGTGCATTCACACATACACATAAGTATGTGTACACATACATACACACATTCACATAAAAGATGTAATATAAGGAAGTAAATACATGTAATTTGTGATATTTTATTATCTAACTCAACAAAATTCTCTGGTGCTTCATCTGTGGTGTTCCATACAACAAGAGCCGAATATTCTAAATCTAAAGAAAGTGGAATTTCCGAAGTTTTTTTTTTATAGGAAGCTAAAAGATTATTAGTTTTCATGTATATCACAGTTTTCTGTGTTCATTAGCTATAAGCTAGACTTGAAGGTTTGGTGTATGAACATTTTATTTAGAATGCCATAGTGCCAGATGCATAAAAATTTATTTTCACTTTAAAACCCTAAAATTCAGTAAAAATTAATATTCTCAAAAGTTATGAAGAAGCAACACTTTGCCCGATGGTGGTAGAGCACACTTTTAATCCCAGCATTGATGAGGCAGAGGCAGGTGGATCTCTATGAGTTTGAGGCC
>NC_022009.1:120161680-120178232 GCF_000317375.1 Microtus ochrogaster
AGGAAGGAAGGAGAAAAGGAAAAGAAAGAAGGAGATGGAGAAGGAGAAGTGAAACTTTAAAGAGGATGAAAAAGCAGACATTAAATCCTGGTCTAAGAGTGGAAAGAGCTTTCACTTTAACTTTCACTGCATCCATTCTGCCTTCCCTTCCTCTCCTAGTGCTTTTGCTCTTCCATCCCTCTTCTTAATATTCAAATTAATGATCGTTTCATATAAACAGTCTGTAGCAGCAAATTCACCTATGTGTCAAATAAAACGCAGTTCACACAGGAACAAAGTTAATATTTTGCTTATATGAAATCATTCAGTTGAAGAGTGGTATAAAATAAATGTATGCTGCATCCATATCCTAATGCTTTATTTATATAAGTAATACTTTTAGGCAGACTCGGTATGTAAATGCCAGCAAGTGGTTTTTAAATATTTGTGTGTATTTGAAAATTATTGCAGTGGAGATAGTGTATGTCTTTGCAAGTAATTGGCATAATTTATGAGCAGTAGGTCCCTGTCACATAAACTAGCACAAGTCTAACACTGCTTCAGAAGAAGCCGAAATCAATGCAGAGTACTAAAAAATTAGGTGATGTTGAGCCTGGGACAAGGCACCTGCACCTACTAGTAATTATAAAGCCCAGACCATTAGAAGCTGAGAAAGAAAAAATAACAGTGGTATATCACCTGCAGAACAGTGAAGACACTGTAGGCAAGATATTTTTGTTGGAACTGTTTCCTGAGTTCAGATCTGGAGGCTTAGAGAATCTTTTATAAAATTTACCATATCTGCATTTATAAAAGGAGACCGGAAGGGGGCTGTCTGGAAATCAACGATCTTCTAGTACATGGAAAGAAATTCATGGGTACTAAGACTCATGTCTCAAGGTCTGACTTTTTGAGTCAAGTAAAAATTGACAAAAATAAGAACATTCAGAATCAGATGTTCTTGTGAAATAGATCTGAAGATGTATGTGATCCTGTGAAAAGACAGATGGGGAAGTGCACCCTGGAAAATGTCCCTGTGGCAAACAAGAGTCATGATAAATTCGCGGTGCAAATCTGAAAGGGGAGTTTTTCCCTAAGATCTCTTTAAGCACTTTTTGAAATCTTTCCCACGATTTAAAGTATTATTTTTTAATTTCAAACTTTTAGAAAAACAATAAGGAAACACCAAATCATTGCTACAATGTCTCTCTGCTGTGTTTCTCACTCCTTAAAATATTCAGGTCGAATAAACCAAAGACTGTGCAGAAAAATGTGATAAAATTTAATTTGGGAAAAATCACTTCGCAAACACTTAGGCTTATTTCTGCCCCAACCAATGACTTCTCACCTACCCAGCAGTGTTCAGCATCCCAGCCCAAAGTACATCAGACGTCAGCACATGAAGCTGACAATTATGCAGTAGGAAAACACATCCAATGTGACACCATTCACAGTTAATTCTGAGGTGATGTCTCCTATTGAACCACATAGCTCTAGGCAGTAAGGTTAAATTCTAACACACAAAGCATTAAAACTTCCTTTGTAAAAAAGTAAGCTAAAATCACTAGGTCTAAGAAAGGAGTTCACAAAAAGCAGGATCCAAAAAAGTGAAATATCAATCTAAGAAATATTAAAATAAAAAAACATTTCTTCATGAAATAGCCTATAAGAAGATGAAATTACAAAGTATAGACTGGGGAAAAGATCTGACCAAGAACAAGTTTATAGACTATGTAAATAACATTCAAAAATCAGCAATAAAAAATCTAAACATAAAATAGACAAAAGACATTTTGCCTCAGAGATACTACACAGGAGAAACTCTGAAGTGCAGAGAGGACCAAGAGGTGAGTGATCACCCACACAGGGGAGCACACCACTCTCTAGGCACTCAGTACCTGACAAAGCCCCAGGCCCCTTTCCCATCTGCCTCAAATCTTTAGCCAGCCAGTAGGCAAGCTTCCTGCAGATAGGCTTTCAGCACCCAAACCCTATCAATCAGACCCTGTCAGTCGAATGCCCAATTCTGTCCCCAAACCCTCTTACCACCCACTACCTCATAGTAACTCAACAGCACAAAGAGGACCACGGGGTAAGTGACCACTCACCAAGCTGGACACTCCACTCTCTAGGCCTTCAGTACTGGGGCAAAACTCCAGGCACCTCCCGCACCTGCCACATCTCTAGTCAGCCAGCAAGCAAGCTTCCTGCAAGTAGGCTACTCCCACAACCCAACCCCATCAATTGCACCTTGTAAGCTACAAGTCCCACTCTGCCTCCAAACCCTCCTATCCCCCCACCCCAGGACTACGGACGCTGAAGCACAAGCTGCAACTGAATAGAGCAGACCAAAAGGGCAGAACAAGAGAATGGGCAGCATTTGCACCTACCAGTATGCAAAGGCACAGGTCAATCGGTTTACTTCCTTTATAAATTACCTAGCTTGTGGTATTCTACTATAGTAAGACAGATGGACTGAGACACATGCTCTGCTTGGAAAATCTATTTGAGAAGTTGGTCTGGACCTAGAAGAGTAACATTTCAGGAATGTTCTCACGTTCTTAGCCTGATTGCCCAGACAGGAGTGTTATACTGCGTCTATGCTGTTTATACAAACACTACCTAGGAAGACCATTTCAATCAAGCCAGGAGCTAGCGATATAGCTCAGTGGAAAAGCGCTTACTCTGCTTGCCTGTGAGAGTCCTCAGGGTTGATCTCGAGGATCGCAAGTGAATACGATGTCTTTAGTCACAAAGAATAGTAAACACTGTGGGGATGATTTCAGCTTTATCTTTCATACAGTTCCAATGGAAGTCGCTCTGTAGATAATAAAATCTCAAAGAACCACAACTCTTGAGAAAAGCCACCCTTTCTTTTCATATTCCCCTTCAAGTCAGCCAGCGAAGTTTCTTGTGCCTTCCACACAGCAGGCTTTCTGGGCACTAGAAATTCCCATGAGACTAGAGATATGTGTCTATTCTACTCGAGTTCATTTCCTTGAAGACCACATTTAACTTGAGATTGGGTATGGACTTAAGTGGTAAAAATAAAATTTGTAAGATGTGTCTGCAGTATAACACTAGTTCTGGTAGCTTCCAGATAACCAGACAAGCTTCTGAATACGGTTTCTGGGTTTTGTGCTGTCCTATTCTAATGCGTCTCATACCTATTGTAAGCACTGTAAAGTCTTATTGGAGAGTTTGACGAATGGAAGCGTTCATAACTGCATGACCTTCTCAAATAAAGAATGCCTTTTGGGGGTTTGTGTGTTTGTTTGTTGTTGTTGTTGTTGTTGTTTTACCTTGTCTGTCAGCTTTGACCTTGTGGTTCTTTGTTCAGCTCCTCAATTTAGCCCTTGGAGATAGACACCTCCCTCTAAGGAACAGTCTCCAGTTCCGGACATATTCACTCCTCACTCTCAGGACTGATACAGAAGAGCACACCTAGCTGCAGCAGAGAGTAGAATTGTGCTCTCTGGCTTCTCATATGTTGGGCTAAACTCTGAACTAGAATAGTAGCAACTGTCCTCTCAAAAACAGCGCAAAGTGCACACACATATGCCTACCCACGCGCGGTGTGTAGTCAGCATTAAAACAACGTCCTCTGTACACTTGATGGCATTCTGATGGTTCTGACCTGCCTACCAGATCCTGCAGCGTTCTACACAAAGAGCAGAAGGGAAAAGGGCATTGCTCTCCCTGGCAATTGTCATTATGTTTAAATAATGACTTCATTTCAACATTTAAACTTATCTTCTTAACAAGCTCTATCTCTTTATCTCTCCCTATGGATTGAAGTGATAAAATCTTCATTTTCTTCAAGGGTTACTGTATCTCCTGCTTTGACCACGTAGGTAAATCTGATGAGCCCAAAATGCAATTTCTCTATCACAGGGATTAATAGATTCTATCAAGTGTTTCTACTGAATATTCTGTAGGCATGTTTACAGAATTAAAGCAGTGGTAGAGGTAGGTAGTCTTACCAGTCAGGGAATTTATACACATTCAGTGAAGGCTTTGCTGATCTTTTCCTTAAAATATATTTGCTTTCATGCCTTTTAACATCTGAAAACAATACCCTGATGAGCCCTTGTCGTGCTTTGTCTATGTTCTCATGAAAAACTCATTGACAACTTTCAACCCCCTGAGAAACTCCCCACACTTGTTTGTAATTCAGTTTATTCTGTCACAGCACTTAACTATATAATTTTATCTTTTTAACAAATTATTTATTTTTTGTTAACATATAATTTATGAAAACCTTATTTATGAAGGCAATTAGGATTGAGAAAAACACTTGGAAAAAAAAAAACACTTGGGCCTTTCTGTTTGTTAGAATATCTATGAGCTCATAGGGCGCTGTGCTTCCGTGAAGTAACATACACTTTAAGAGAGAATGTCATCTGTGAAATTGTCATCTGATATAAGTATCACCTTTGTAAAGATTCACAAATATAAATAGACATAACATCAGAGCTCTGAAATACTGAACACAAACCTTAACCGAACTGAAGGAAGTCGCGGATCACAAAATAATAAAAGTAAGAACCGTCAATACTTCATTATAATAATAAATAGATCAGACAAAAAAACTAATAAGAAAACAAAAAACTTGAGTACATCATGAACCAAAATGGACCTAATGTACTCAAATGTCCCATTTAACAGCTAGTCAAACCCAATAGTTTCCTAAGACAGTTCACAAGCTAATTAAAATGAGTTTTGCAATTTAACAAGATTGAAACTATGCATGATATTATTTATCTGAACATGTTAGGGTGAAATTGCTAACCAATAGCAGGGAGATAAGAAAATTTCATAATAATGTGGTTGAGTAGACATACCTAGTCCTTATACCTCATTCTCCCCCTCCTCTTCTTTTTATGCCCTCCCCAAAGTATGAAGGAAACAAATGCTTACTGCATTCTACAGTAAGAGGCACTGGAACCCAACAGAAGAGACAAAAGTGCTCTAAGACATGAAAGCTTCTGACAGTGAAGAGTGAAATAGGACTTACTGACAGCCATGACCCTAGTTTCCTGAAAACAAACTCCTTTACTGGGGAAGCTGGGGTGAACAGTAGAGTCATGGTGGCCCAATCTCATCTCTTTAGACATTGCTGATCCTCAGGAAAGGAAAGAGGCACAGTCAACACATGCTTAGATCCTTGTGAAGTGTTTCACGTGTGTTCAGCATGAAGTTTGTGTCTGAAAAGAAAATTACTTTTTACTTTCATAGCCCCTAGAACACAGGTAGCGGGGCATACACAGCATCCTGGGTGCACAGACACTATGACAACCACCAACAATAAGAACTGTTATTGAGCCTTTGTACACCTAGCATGTTTTCTATGTCACATTCTTCCCATTGCCACCACTGTACCCAGACCACAGTGAGCCCAAGCTGCCTCATAGTTCATCCAAACTATGTAAATTGCTGCTCTGAGATGCTGCAGGATCTAAATATGTAAATTGCATTCACAAACCCCAACTTCCAATGCAATTATCAACCTGTAGTTCTCCCAAGTCTCCAAACATAGTCAGTCAATGCCGACCGACCAGTGTAACTACATGCCCCTGACATTGCCACGTTGATTGGCCCATTTTTGATTTGAGCCAGTGGCACACTGAAGAGCATGCCAATACTGCTGAATATACCATTCACTATCCTTTATATTGTAAAAATCCACTGTGTTTTACAACATTAGTATGACCTCTTCAATCACCATAGTGGCCACACAGTTTACGCCCAACCCCAATTCTTTCTGTACCATACCATACCATCCTGGGCAAACAGATGTATACCACAGCATCCCAGAGGACTGTCTCCTTCACGTGGCTTCTAGAAACAGAAGGGTTGTCCCACCCTTCTGCTGCAGAAACCATGAGGAAAGGCATTGTTTACAATGAAAGTAGACATGGGAAACCGATGTTATGTCCCTCAACTGAAAACATAGCCACAGAAGATTAGCAAAGAGTCTGAGTTACATCTTCAGGAGGAGCCACCTATGACAAATGATGCATTGTAAAAGTAGCACAGATGAGAGGCCTACAAATACATAAAGCCCATTGAGATGTTTTTAAAAAAATAGGATAATGCTGGATCCAAGTGCTCATGATAGCTCTGTAGCAACAGATATCAAAGAAAGGGATGTTGATAAAATGCCAGTTAACAAGTTTTAAATCATAATTACAAGGAAAGTGAATGAGAGCCAAGAGAATATGGACAGGCAGTTCAATCAAATTAGAAAAGCAATTTATGATGGTCACAGAAATTCAGCAAATAGAAATAATGAAACAGAAGAGATGAAGGGATCCAGTGTAATATCCTGGGTATGAAGCATCATAGAAGTAGGGATTAGCAGGACATAGTGTGTCTCTGGGTACATGTTAACTCCTTGCCTCTTCTCTGTGCTTCCTAGTTGGCCGTGGTATGAAAAACTTTCCCCCACCAAACACACCTGCTGCAATAATGTTCTATCCAAGGACCTGAAACCATGTCATAACTATGGGCTAACTTGATAATCACATGACAAATAAATTCTTCCTTTCTCAAGTTAAGAAAAATAACTACTACACTCAGTAAACCAAAAAGTATTGTTGAAAACTTTACAAGATAGTAGAAAAAAAATCTCAAGAAACAATTTCTTAGGAAATTTGCATAAATGAGCAAAAAATTCTTTTGAAATATCCTAGTCAAAAAAATGAAGAAAAGAAGAAGCAAAACAACCTCTAAGACTCTTGTGACACTGACAAAGAGTGTGTGTGTGTGTGTGTGTGTGTGTGTGTGTGTGTGTGTGTGTGTGTGTTTTGGGGCTATCTGTAGGTAAAACAATGTGGATGAAATGGAAATGTGTTTGATGCAACATTGTTAATCTTTGGAAAGACTGAAATTTAGGTAAAAGAGTCCCAGGATTCCAAACAGACAGAACCGTGCATAGCATGCTGCCATCAAAGGTTCTAAAGTACAAGATAAATAGAAAATTTTAGAACTTGGAAAGAATTTTTAAATCATATTTAATGGCAGCCATATTAGACTAAGATCAGATTTTACAGCAGAAATCTGGGAGTAGAATTATTTGTACAAAAATCTAAAACAAAACTGTTCTTTAGAAATAGAGAAAAAGATGAATTCCAAGGCATATAAAAATGAGGGAATTAAACACTAGACTAGACTCAAGAAAGGTGCTTAGAGTGGTCATTCATGAAGAAGGGAAGGAAAGATACATCACAACATAAAATTGCTTGAAAGTATGAGAAACAGTAGAGAAAAAGACACACAAAAGAGACAAAGAAACAGATCTGAAAGGAAACTGCTAAATCACCATGCTGAAGAACAAAAGAACAAATGATAATAAATTTGCATAGATATTTTTAATCCTATCATATTAAGAGCAAATTCCATATAGTTACTTATTGTTATGATAAAACACCAAGTCACAGAAATTTATAAAAGGGTTTATTTAAGCTTCTGGTTAGAGTTCATGATGGTAGCGTGGAGGTATTGTGAAAGGAAAAGAAAAACTGAGGACTCATACCTTAAACTGATGATGAGGATTACAATCAGCAGTATAAAGGATATGACTTTTTGAAAAATGAGTGGAAGAAGTCAAGCATGGCAACGGGATAGCGCAGAGCATGAGGGACCACCAACATAACTCTGCATCCGTCCTCTAGTTTCCCCTCTATTGCAGTGATAAAATATCCTGACAAAAAACGGCTTGGGGAGAAAGGCTCTGACTGTAGCTCGTATTCCCTGGTCACAGACCACGGGAACAGGGAAGTCAAGATGGCGGGGACCCCAAACACCTAGCTGTATTACGTTCTCAGTCAAGAGCAAGCAGATATGAGTATATTCGTGTTTGCTTTCTTGCTGGTACTCACCCTGATGTCTCCACACATATACAAGATTCTCTTGCTTAGGAATGGCGCTGCCCACAGTGACTGCATCTTCTCGTGCCTCTTAACTTAGTTAAGACTGCATAGGCAGTGATATTCTGAATTGCCCTCTAACATCCTCAGAGAAAAATGGTTAAAGAGGAAGAGGCCATAAATTTTTGAAGCGGGGGATTCAGACAGGCGTGAGTAGGAGGGAGTTGAAAATGATGAGGTCATATTTTAATTTAAAAGCTTTTAAGGCAATGTGGCTGGTGAGATTTCTCAGTAAGTAAATCTGTTTGCCCTGCAAGCCTGGCTACCCAAAGAACACATAATCCAACCCATGAACAACACATAAGTGAAGAAACATCTTTTAGACGAAGACTAGAAATGACCAATACACACATGATGAGGCGTCCAACATCCTTGAACACCACAAAAATATTAAGCAAGACTGCACTGAGAGTCCACATTATCACATTATCACCAAGGACAGTAAGCAGCAAACATTGGTAAGATACAAGAGGTAGAGAATCCGTATGTGTTAGAGGCAAGAGTGTAATTCATTTAACAATATAACTGCCATATACTCCAGCTAAAACATTGCTGGGTATATACCAAAAAAACTTCATCCACTTACTATATAGATACCTGCCCATCTATATAACCCTTGTATATTGGGCATCTTCAATGCCCCTAAGGACCTCATATAGGAGCCCACTGTGTATAGATTTTGGCCTCTGCACTGGTGCCAATTCCTTAGCACATGGCACTTGACTAAAACCACAGCCCATAACAATAGGCAGCCACACAAGAAAGTGGTTTTCCACTGCTAGTCAGCTGGTCTTTGAAATTAAAAGGCATACACCCAGGCTGGGGAATTAAGAAACCAGACAGCTTGTCACCACCCTGTTAAAACTGAAAACATGTCAGTGAAAGGGGTCAGCCCACTGGGAAGAACGATGCCCATTGGAAAAGGTCACCAGTAGCATATTACACAACATGATTTCAAACAACACCAAAATGCTTCTTACACCGTGATGGCATGATTTCACATTATAGGATCAGAAGCGCTTTTTATTATCACCTTCTCTGTTGAAATATTCAGAGTGATCCCCTCATTGCCAATTAGCAGAGAACTGAAAGTATCCTCCCAAAGGGTCAAAGCAGCAACGCTCATCCAGTTCCTACCACTGACGATATCCTTCTAATATTTTTTTTTTCTGATTTCCAAGCAGCAAAATGGAAGAAAACCTGTATGTTAAAACATTGATTTAGTGCCACAATTCTCTTGTCCTGGCTTCATTGCTTGGGTGTAGGTTAAAAATCCATTCTTGGTCCTTGATATGGGTTATGACCATGTGGCTTGTTGACATCACTGAGAGGTCGAGACAAATGATCTGAGTGGGCAGTGACACACTTCTCTGGACCATGCTTCCTTCTGATAATTCTGTCTTCCTCACAAGGAAAGAATAACCCCTTAACCTGCGATCCAAGAAAGAGCAACAATAGAGGAAGCAGGGTCAGCCTGGGCAGTCAGGAGAGGAGCTCCGGATGCAGAAGCAAGCATGCATATGGTCCCATGAGCAGAAGAAAGGCTAATTTCATAACCACTGAGTTTTCAGAATGCTGTACACCATTGTGCTACAAAGAGTTCATTAATCAAATATTCTAGTGAATAATCTTGAAACTCTGGCTGAGGCTCATGAAGCAGAAGTAGATGCGTATTGATAAAAAGCAGCTCAATCTTTCTAGCTGCTATCAAGCAATTGTTGCTACAATATTTTAATCTTGCCTGGTTTTATTGTTTCAAACACCTTTGTTGTTCCCTAATATGAGCTGAATATCTATTATGTAGCATTGTGCAGAGTATGCAAAAGGTTGGATTTTACAGTGATGGATATGCTTTTAAAATAGAAAACCAACTACCTTGACCTCATATATTTCTTTCTTGCTACAGCAAGTAAAGACACCATGGGAAATCAAAGAACTGCATGTGCTCTTGGGAGTCAAATGTAGAAACTCATTTTTCTTTACAATTAAAAAACCTTTAGGATATCAGGAGACTCTTACAATCTACAATAATGTTTAGGACATTTCGAATGTCTTTAATATTGGCTTCCATGCCTCATATTATCAAGATTAGAAAATGTGTGAAAGAAATGAATTCTTCTTTACCTACCATGCATCATATAAAATGCAGTGGTGTGTTTGTGTACAAGTACTAGACTAGCTAGCGGACTCTAAAAGCCTCTTGATGAGCCATGCTAATGTCTGTTGCTGTCTGTATCAGTACACAGTGATTGATATTTACATGGCTCGGGAAACACATTTAAATGGTATATGCAAATGAACCAAGAAAATGAAACTATTTGTTCATATGTCTCCTGAGTTAAGACTGTGATGTCACCACAGAGATTAAAATAATTTGATCCACCCTCATCTTTCATCCTCTTCTGGTTAAGAACGCCACCATGCTAGCACCTTCAGCAGTTAAGCTCATCTACCAGTGTGTTAGGTTGTAGTTAAACTCCTTGACACACAGACATGCATACACACAGTATCACATAAGTTACTGCTACATGAATCCCCACATGTTCTCTTATGTGTGCAATACCCCCTGCTGATACTACATGCTAATCTTTGTCATGTTTGGCTATGTCTTTATTTGGATCTAGCATGCTCAAGAAGCTCAGACAACTTCATGAGACTCCTGCAAGCAATGAGTGTTTCCATTTCTTTAACTGGCCTCATGCCGTCCTTTCTTTCTCTCCAGTGCCTACTCCAGTAACTAAGAAGGTAATTGAATTTATCTCCCTCCTACATGAGCCAAATGGTTTCAATGATTCAGATGCTTGGTTGAAAACACTTGATGTAAACATATGGGATATGAAAAACAACTGCAGTAACCAGAGACATTACAGACATTATAGTTTTCTATATTTTCAGTGTTCCTTGGGTATTTGGCAACACAGCCCTTCTGGGGAGGGCTTGATCGCTTTATAAAGATATATATATAACATCTAGACAACGTAGAAGTCATTCTTTGTATTTGGTACTTTTATTTTGAATTGTTATTGGTAACAAACATAAAACTTTCTACTCTGTGCAAATTCTAAAATCACCCAGTAACTTTTATTAAGCTTTAATAAATAATCGTAGAAGTCAGTCCACCCATATCTCTAGCTTATCTCCTTCTTAGATTTGCTGCTCTTACTACTGAATCTCCAGGTGGTGGTGGTGCTGCTGCTGCTGGTGGTGGTGGCCTCTGTGTGTGTGTGCATGTAATTTTTCTCTATTCTTGACATTTTTGTTCACATATACAGTGAAATATGATTATATAAAAAGAGAACACAAATAATGAGAACAAATTAAATTATTTTTATCTATGTGACCTCAATACAATCTCAATTCAGAAGACAGCTAAAAGAAATTGATTCATTTTCTTTGTTCATTTATGCAAAATATTAAAAAAATGTGTTTTCTGAGCTATGAGATTATTAGTATGTATATACTGATATTGACAGAAAGAGACAATAGGTTGTTTCATCAAAGTATTTTTAGAATCTACTAATAAGTCTAGTGCTCAGGATAGAGATACACACATATTTAAATAGTATACATACTAAATAGTAATTTTTTTCATTTGGGTTATATGCTTGCTGGACTTGATAGTAGGAAGCCCAGTAGTCAAGGTCAAAGTAATTTCAATGCACTGGTTGTTATTGTAATTTCACATGATCTCTCGGTGTTACAAGCATCGCAGCCTTTAGAAAACTTAGATTCCCTAGATCTTTGGATTCTGCGGTGTCTCTGAGGCTATGGCCGTTCTCCACATCTGCTCCCATGTCAGTCATCAGTGTTTTCAGAAGTCAGCAACCTACGTGCATCATATACTTTTTCCACTTCAACTTTTAAAGATACAAAAATGGATCTTGTACCTTTATAAAAGTAGATTTTTGTTGTGTGAAATTCGTTTTAAAACACAGAAAGACTCATAATTATCACAAGATTTCCCAGAAGTGAATTGATAGATTCCAAAAGGGCATAGTTAGGAAGTGTCCACACAACCTAAAGTCACTAGGCAGCCACGACTCTGAAAATGGCTATTGCTTATTAAAACATTCTGACCAACAGGGCACTCTCCCAGAACTGTACCCCACTCCCAATTTTCAAGGGGGTATTGCTTTTTCATTGTCCCTGTACAGACAAAAAAAAAAAAACCAACACTCTAAGAGTTACATTCACCCAAATAAGTCATATCCTCAAGTGTCATAGCAGAGAATTGATCATATCCACCCCAGAGGTCTAAATCAACTCTTTCTACCAGTTCTTGCCATAAATGATGTCCTTTATATCTATCCTTTCTGATTTCTGGCTCAGAGGTGAGAGCTCTGACAGTGTAGCCCAGGAGACCATGCTTCCCCACGAACAGACTCTGCTGCATCCTCACCAAGCAGTGTGTGTGAGCATATTTCCGGCATTAGCCTTCTTCACGAGCAGAACGGGAGAGCAAAGCACAGTCAGCATGAGCTGGGCCTCCTCACAGAGGCCAGACTGAGGTCTGAACATGCCGCCTTGGGTTTCCTTTCCTCCATTATCACTGAATGCTTTCCCCTCCCTCTTCTCTTAGGAAAGCAAAGAAAGCAGTCATCCTTAATAGATCCCGACTCACCGCCTTGTGGAAAAGCGGAATACCATAGGGCAGGGCATAAGGTTGACCAACTTATTCGCTCTTTCAGAACATAACCCCAAACAGATCACACGATGGACTTCTGGGTAGTTAGGAAGAAAAGGCTGGAGCAGCTGAGAATACAAATCCTTTCTACAATAGGGAAAAGGACAGAGGACTACAAGTTCCCAGAAGACAAAGCTGCGGCATCACTTGCACTACGTGTCCTCAGGTCACAAGCACATAGAAGAAAATACATCCCTGTGTGGTTCTCTGAAAGACCGCCATGAGGGCTGCTGAGATGTCCGGGTGCTCAGAGTGATGATGCACCCACAACTCTCAGTGCTGAGATTTTTACTGTTAGGGAACTATGGCAAAGACAGACAGTACCAACAAATACAATCACACACACACACACACACACACACACACACACACACACACACACGAAAATGGATGGCACTAAGAACATCTTAGGTTAGAATGGAAAGGGCTATGCTTTCTCCCCAGATACCATCAAAGGGATGGTATTAAAAACTGGGATGTGGTGGTGCAGGCCTATCCTCTCAGTACTCTAGAGGCAGGCAAATCTCTAAGTTCAAGGCCAGTCTGGTCTACAGAAGAGGTCCAGGACAACCAGGGCTAAACAGAGAAGCTCTGTCTCTAAAAAAAAAAAGCAAACAAACGAAAATGGGAGGAGTTGAGGAAGGCAGTCGCAGCCCCTCCATGAAGCATGCACACTCCAGACACTACAGAGGAGGCCAGATCAGCCATGGGATGAGCCCTCTAAGTGTAGTAAAGGCATGAACTGCTGCCACCATGCTCCCCATTGCCCCTCTTACCCCATGAGCATGTGATGTCGTCTGCCATGTTTGACTCAGACAGAAAGCCCTCCCAAGAGGGCGACTAAGCAACTAGGACCCACTCCATGGCATTGAGCCCTGAAATTGTGACCTAGATATCTTTGCATGTTTCTGAAACAAAATAGCAACATGTTAGAAGGCATAAAGGGGACTTCATAATAACTATAGTTCTTGTCGTTCAAGACAAGATTGAATTTAACCTTGGAAAACTTGTGAGTGAATCACAACATGACCGGAAGAGGTTTGCTTTCAGAGAAGAACGCAAGCCTGCTCTAGCTTTCCAGGATGCTCACATTATGCTCCCTCTTACGCTGTGAGAGGGAGTCTGAGCTGTGGTTCACCTTTTCAGAACGTCATCCTGTCAGAACGTCAAACGTAACTTCTGAAGCTAAGGGTCATGGACAGCTGCACACAGCACTCTAGACGTCGGTCTGAAAATGAAGTAGTGTAATGGAAGACTCTTCATTGTAACTGACTACCAAAAGGATGGAAATGCTAAAAATTCCCTGCTATGTCATCAAATCAAATAAGCTCGGAAAAAAAGAAAAAAATGAATTTGTGACTTTGCCCCAAACACACTTGAAATTGTTCCATCCATAATCATCTCTTCCCATGAGCAAAACATTTTCATGATTTTTCAGAAGCTAAAAAAGAGTAGGAAAAAAAAAGCCTTCTTATTGTTGTTTCTGAGGAAAGTTATTTAAACTTCTGGGTGCTGATTGAGATGATCATGCGCCCCGCCAGAGCATACTGTATGAAAGAGGTAAATGCGCCCATTGTTGTCTTGGGGGAGATTGTCCTCCATGACAAGGCACAGCTGTCGGAGTTTCAGCAGAACCCTGCCTTTTTTTTTTTCTTTTGGCAGAGAAAACAATTACAATTCGAAGTTTGCTGACTCCTTTCCAAATATAGATCCCTTGCCTTACAGAAGTAGATGAGAGACTGTACCAACTCCAGCCATTGAGCACTGAGGCTCCTGCTGCCTCGTGAAAAGACAGAACTGCGAGTCTGGTTGTAAAAAGAGAGGCGTCAGAATTCATAGCATGTTTTCAAAGCCCAAGAGAGACAGTGTCTTTATGATGCTCCCCAACTCATGGACAAATGCCATTATTTGCTTGTGGGAAAGAAGCAATCTCAAAGCCAAGAGGACAGGTCTAAATCTGTGGGAAGATTCATTAAAATATCCACTTGTTATCATCAGTCCATCAAAAGACAAAGCATTTGTGTTTGTGCGCCAATCCATCTGACCACATGTATTCCAATAATTTCTATTCTATGAATGGCATATTGCTAAAGTTACTTGCAAGGTAAATGCTTAGTGATCTCTCAGGCATTTCCAAACATTGATGTTATGACACGATGAGCTCACCTACAAATCTCACACTTGAGGACCATGAAATCAGATTGGGGATAGGGGGAATAAGAACATAACCTCTAGTGTTTTAGGAACATTTGTGCCACCGGTTGAACACCCACACTGATGGTTCTCCAGCTCTGCTAGGGAAGAACCCTCTGTCTGGCAGAAGAGGCAGCTCGATAAACTTAAGTTTGGGGAATTTTGAGGGAGAGGAGTGCCTGTGGCCAGGTGTTATGCATGAAGGTGGAATCCAGGCCGTGGACATACTGGGTGCTGAGACAGAAGGATTGACAGAAGGACTGTCTATAGTGCTGCCAGCTAGAGCAGGGTCTCCGGAGGAAGGACTGCCTCTGCATAGTATAGGTCCTCCATTGTTGTAAGGGAGGCTGCTGGTGGGTAACTGGCTGCTTAGATGCCCGTAATAATCACACAAAAACTGTACTAATTAAATCACTGTTTGGCTCTATCTTCTTATTTGCTAACTCTTACGTCTTAATTTAACCCATTTCTATTAATCTGTGTAACATCACGTAGCTGTGGCTTACCAGGTAAAGTTCCGTCCAGTTCTGGTGTGGCTCCATGGCTTCTCTCTGACTCCTTCTCCTTTCTCCCAGCATTCAGCTTAGTTTTCCCTACCTACCTCTATTCCCTTCACAGGCCCAAGACAGTTTATTTATTAACCAATGGTATTCACAGCATTCAGAGGGGAATCCCACATCAGATTGTGTTATTGTAGTTTGCCTTAAAATGTTGTTTTTGTTTGAACCTTTTTCTTGGTGGGGAGGTATTTTGTTTGATAAGAATGAGGTCAGGTAAAAGTAAAGTTTTGAAAACACTCTTACTGAGTCTGGTGAAGTACCCCATCAGAAGGCACTTGCCACCAAGTCTGACAACTTAAGTTTGGTGCCCAAGATACGCATGGTGAAAGAAGTGAAGTAGCTGTCACAAGTTGTCCCTGACCTCTTTCATGTGTGCCATAACATGAAAAACACACACACAAATAAAATCTAATAATTTTTTTGTTACATGTATATTTCTGCTCTTTTTTATTTCATTTTTTATTAAAAATTTCCACCTCCTCCCCACCTCCCTTTTCCCTCCCCCTCCCCCCACTCCCCACGTCCCACTCCCCTACCCCTCCCTCTCTAGTCCGAAGTCTAATAATTTTTAAAACTCCATTACAAATTGCATTCTGAACAGATGAAGTCTTTCCACTTGGAAAGCTGAAGGCTGTGCCGCTTCCAAATCATGCTGAAGCATTCACTAGCGGATTCCATTGCATGGCATACATCCTAAGAGCCTTTCGTTCTATTTAAAGCAAACAAATGAACAAGGCACACTGGCCTCTGGTAGTCTAAGAAAGCCCACCATTTAAATAGAGACTATATCTTTCCTTTTAACGTACAGCTTTTTCTTCTGACTTCTGCTTGCATATAAGAAAAGATGATCAAGAATATACATGTGAAACTCCAAGCTATTAAGTGTGAGCACAGACTAGCATAAAGGTCCAGCTTAGTAACTATGTCCTAGTCATGATTTAAACTCTATCCCATGAAAGCAAAGACAAAACACTATTGCAAACACCTGTGTCTTTTATCTGGCATGTGAAATGTAGTCAACAAAGCATGCTGGGGAGAAACCCCCTCTCTTTCTGTTAGCTTCCAAAACTGATTCAAATAATCCCTGCCATTCCAGAACTAGCATTGTGGGTGTGGTGCTCAGGAAGGGAGCAATAGGCTACCAACTTAGGAGAAGACTTGAGACTCTTGGAGCCCGTGATGCATGCTTACAGTCTCCTGAGGCT
>NC_022009.1:120179113-120205938 GCF_000317375.1 Microtus ochrogaster
TACTCACAAATCTTTTTATTTTATTATTTAAAAAAAAAGAAAACAAACTATCTTTTTTCATTTACATACCAATTGAGGTTCCCACTCCCTCCCCTCCTCGCTTTCCCTCCATCTTCCCCCTCCCCAACCCATCCACTCCTCAGATATGGTAAGGCACATTGCTTTGAGGAAGGACCAAGGTCCTCACTACTATATCTAGGCTAAGCAACAAATCCATCTAAAGAGAATGGGTTCCAAAAAGCCAGTAAAAGCAGGAGGAATAAATCCTGGTGCCACTGCCAGTGGCCCTGCAGTCTGCCCCAGCCATGCAACTGTCACCCACATTCAGAGGGATTAGCATGACCTATGCTGTTTCCTTCCCCGTCCAACCAGAGTTGGTGAACTCCCACTAGCTCGCATAGACTGTTTCAGTGGGTGTCCCCATCGTGGTTTTGACCTTTTTGCTCATACTCTCACTTCTTTTACTGTTCGACTGGACTTTGGGAGCTCAGCCTAGTGTTCCACTCCAGGTCTTTGCCTGTGTTTCTATCAGTTTCTGGATGAAAGTTCTGTGGTGATACTTAAGATATTCATCAGTCTGACCATAGGGCAGGGTCAGTTCAGGCACCCTCTCCACCATTGCTTAGGGTCTTAGTCAGGATCATTTTTATGGATTCCTGGGAATTTTTCTAGTATCATGTTTGCTAGCCCCATAATGGCTCCATCAATCAAAATATCTCTTTCCTTGCCTTCCATCTCTGCCCTTCCTCCGTCCTGACTATCCTGTTCCCTCAGGTCTCCTCTTCCTTCCCCTTCTCCCCTCCTCCTCCCCTTCTTCCCTTCCTTCTCCTCCCACCCCCATGCCCCCAATTTTGCCCCCTCTTATATGACTCTCACTACTGGTGTCTCAGTTCTCCTATTAACATCCTCAGCAGGCAGCCCTGCTATCTAGTGCTTACATCTCACAACACATATGGAGAAAAGAAACAGGCTGTTGAGTAAGTCCCACTTCTTCAATTACAGAGTCCAGAGCCATGCCTCATTATTTCATCTCCATTACCTCGTCTAGGAGGTGATAGTAGATTATTAGCCTATACATCTTCCATGAAAATCTCAATAATACTCATAAACTACATAGTCCACAAGAGGTACTCTATTTTCATTTTCTTCCCTTTTGCGACCTATTTTGAAGTAAATGTGAAATGCCCCCACACCTCTTAGGTGCCGCTGTTTTTCAGGCAGAAGGAAATGAGTCGCTGGGAGGCAAATTTTAAAGGATTATATCCAGCCCTCCTCCAGCTCAATTTTCATCTCTCTCTCTGTGCACAACCAGCCTCGCACTCTGGCCACATAAACCCAGTGCTGCTGCCACTCTGGCTTCTCTGCTAGTGTGAACTGTATCCTCTCAAACTGTGAGCCTGAGAAAATCTAAATTGCTTGCTGTCAGACATTTGACATTTACATAAGAAAGTAGCTAACATACTAACCTAAGGATTATTTAGAATCCTGAAAAGTTAATTTTGGGCTCCAGTATTCAGAGATCATAAAATACTGTGCCATTCTCATTAAAGAGAAATTAGTTTAAATATCCCGACTGCCACTTTAAAAATTAGCCAGTAAAAGAAATTTTACTTAATATATGAAACTAGTTAACTGACTATCAGTTTGTAAAATAAAATAGATGGGAGTTTTGTCAAACACCAGAAATCATAATAATTTTATGGGAACCACTCATAAATGATATTTAAATGAAGTGCTGGGTGTTGTGGCTCACACTTCTAATCCCAGCACTCGGGAGGCAGAATCTCTATGAGTTCAAGGCCAGTCTTGTCTACAGAGTCACTTCCAGTACAGCCAAGGCTATAAGAGAAACCCTGTCTTGAAAAACCAAAAGAGAGAGAGAGAGAATATTTAAATGGAAAATGAGTCTTACAAACTAGTAAAATAGAAACTTTAATTAATAAACCTGATTTATATATAATTCTTTAACTTTCCTAGTGAAAAAAAATCATAAAAATAATTGAAATAAAATACAGTAAGGAAAATAGGTATATATGATAACTCAATACATATTCTTAATATTAAAGCAATTTATATAAGCTAATGAAAAATTTAAATTTTTATAAAATTATATGGAAGAAATAAACTGAATAAAAACACCAAGGTGAGATCCTAGCCAGCATCTTTTTTTCTTTTATATTGTCTAAACCTATTGCTCATTTGACTCCATTCCCAATTCAGGATGAATTCTGATTGCTCAGGGCACACCAAAGACTGGTCCTGGCTCTCAGTGCATGATTTGAGTCCTGGAGTGGCCATGTGTCCACAAGTGTTCCAATTTGCAAGAGGGGATTTATATTTCACAGTTAGGGAAGACTTTTGTCCCATCTGTTTTGTTGGCTAGAAACAAGAAAATGCCCGTATGTGATAAAGAATAGAATCTTTAGGACTGGAAGCATAGGTGCCCACAGGCTCAAGCCTTCACGTTCATCCCCAAGGTTACAGAAAAACTTCATGGAATGAATCTGAAGACAACCAGACACCAAATACAGGGCATGGAGGAAGAAGTTGCATTGTAAGTGATACTGAGAGCATAATCCTGCTAGTCTAGACTCCATGTTGCCTGCCAACTGCCAGTGATGTGATACAAACACTTTGACACTAATAGGATGTAACAATTAAGATGCCACATTATATGGCTATTAAGCATTAAGCATGCCAATCAGTGATGATAAATATTCAAAATTACTAAGAAGGAAATGAATAGTTTTACATATTTCATACTAAATTTGAGTTTGAGAACAAACGTTCAATTTGGGAACAAATGAAATCCCCAAATTGCCTCAAGACAGAGTTGAAACCTGAGTAAATATATAACTTAAAAATGAGATGAGTTATGGTTTGGGCCTGAAATGTCTCTCGCCTCCAGGCTCACGGAACACTCCATGCCTGGTTGGTGGAGCTGATGGGAGGTTGGAGAATTTTTGACCTGTGATCTACAGAGAAGAAATGGGTTCTGCAAGGGAACCTTGCAGGCTATATCTACACTTTTCCAGTCCAAGTTTTCTGAGAAGTGACTGCTCACCTTCAGGTCTCCAACACATAGTTATCCACCACCCCCTCTGCAATGCATCCCGCCACCACCCCACAGGCGGGACTGTGACCTCGGGAATGGGAGTCAAAATAAACCTTCCTCTCTGGAATCTTTCCTGTCCAGGAAGAGGGAGGAGACCAACACAAGTACAGATGATCACGGAAGAACTAATCCTAATTCATACCACTCTCAAAACGAATTTCCTTTTATTTAAGATCGAACACTAACAAATAAACATTATTTGAAAAAAATAAGGAATAAATTTATGATCCAGAGGTATCAATAGCAATCATCGCATTTTACCCAGGCACCCACTGCACTAACACTTTTAAATTCTATGCAAACATTTACAAACAGAATTAAAAGGAAATGATAGAGAAGATAAGATAGTCATCCATGAAAGACTTGCCCTGAATTAAATGCTATCTATTTTAATAACTAGTATTTATTTTTACTTTTTAAAGACAGGGTTTCTTTGCATATATAACACTCCTCGTTGTCCTGGAACTCACTCTGTAGACCAGGCTGGCCTTGAACTCAGAGATCTGTCTTCTTCTGCCTCCCAAGCGCTGGGATTAAAGGTGTGCACCACCACTGCCTGGCCATAACTAGTATTTTAAGTAAGAAATGAATAGATAATGTGTGTAAAATAAAATGCAAATAGCCAACGGACATGTGAGACTACTAGTAATTGAGATATTAACAACATAAATTACCATGCCTAGGTTGACACTAAAAAAAACTTTCATCTACAAACACCAACTTAGTACTCTACCCAGCTCCTAGCTGTAAACCTCCTGCAGTAACCACGTAAGCATATGGAGCACTATTGAAATGGAATGTGTTTCAAAGACAGAAATTTACTTCTGAGTTCTATATGATACATGCAGCCTGGCACATCAGCTCAACAAAAATGTATAATGATTTTATATCCAAAAAATTTTAGTATAAGTAAGAATGGTAAATAAAATAAAGCATTTCCAATTTATAAACTGGCAGTGAGTTAAACCAGAAGTCACTGTCCTGTCCAAAGGCGAAGTATGTAAATATGAAAATGTACCATTTTTATATAAGCTCAGAACTAAAAAGACTAATGTACAGCCCTTCCTAAATACATTTCAACATATATACTTGAAATCATGGAAAGGCTTGGGATATTTCATAGCAGTTTAATTTGCTCAGCATTTTGGTTTTAGCGTGTGTTAGTTGAAGAAAATGTTTCCTTATGGTATTCTCATGCACAAATATGGATGTTGTTTGTCATATTCCATCTCCTCCATCACCATTTCCACCTCTCTCTGCTCCTCTCCCCATCTAGTCCCCTTTCTATGTGTATGCATTGTTGTTACTCAATATTATGCATCTGAGAGAAATGCATTTGCCTTTCCCGGTCAGACTTAACTTCTTCGTGTGACATCACCTTCCTCTAAATGACATAATTCCACTTGTCTTCACAGCTTCGTAAAGGTTCATTGTTTATACTTATATCTCTATGCCATTGGGAACTAGGTTCATTCCAAATCTGTGAACAATGTCATAATACACACGAATGATCAGATTATCTGGACAGCATGCTGGTTTGTATTCCTTGGGTGGATACCAAAGGCTGCTGTAGCTGCATCATACGGTCGTGTTATTTTTTAGGGCCTTTGGGAGGGGGTATTGCTGTATTGATTTCCATAGTAGCTGTGGTAATTTGCATACCTACTAATAGCATGTAAGAGTTCGCTTTCCCCCACAATCTTACCAGCATTCATGATTGTTTGTCTTTTTGTTGAGGAGTGATCTGAATAGGATGAGGTGGATGCTCAATCTAGTTTCAACTTGTGTTTCCCAGTTCACAAAAGATGTTGAACATTTTTTCATGTGTTTACTGGCCACTTATATTTTTCCTTTGAGGCTTTCCTGTTCATACAGCTTATTGACTGAATTATATGGGAGTTTTTGCATAATTTTTTTATATCCTCACAGCAATTTTTTATGGACAAGGAACAGAATAACAGTTGGAAGGCATTCAAAGCAAATTAATGTGATCTATAATGGTTAATATATTTTAGGAGAATATGTTTATGGATTATTATTAATAGTGTGCTAGTTTTTCATTGCTTTAATGAAAAAACTTCCATTTCCATTCCATAACAATAACAATAACTTGCATAACTTACAAAGTGGAAAAAGGATTGTTTAGGGTATGGCAGTCTATAACCAGTTGGCCTCAATATTTAATGCCCATTGGGAGGCAACATATCTTCATGAACAAGTATGGCAGAACAAACTGACACCCCTCACAGAGAAGACCCCAATGGCCTCCCGCGAGGCTATGTATTTTTAAGTTCCCATTGCCTCCCAGTAACACCCACCTGGGCACCAAGCCATTGGGCATTGGTTCACATGGGCCTTAAAAAGCATGTTACATAGAAACTGTAGTAGATAAGAATGAGAAAAAGACAAAGGGAGAGAAACTGTTCAAACTAACAGGTTTATGTTCAATTTGAATCCTGCAGTAACAGTCATATTTCAGATAGAAGTAGCAGAGCAAATGGTTAAACAAGAGGAAACATTAGGTCTCATTGCCAGACACAAACAATACTGTTTGGGAACAAAGGAAATACTTACAAATAGATTGTTTATTGAAGGCAGAATGGCCCCCTAGAGATGCTCATACACTAATCTCTGGCTCTTGTGAATATGCTACTTGGCATGGTCAAAGGGACCTTGCTGAGGCAATTAAGGCTAAGGACCTTAGCATGGAAGATTAGCCTAGATAATCCAGGTACACTCAGTCTAATCATAGAAACCCTGAGAGGCTGAGTGCTCTTTTGGATGGAGACATCACACAGAAAGACAACTTGAATGGATGTAAAAAATAAGAGGGACTGTGTGCTGTGCTACAGGATGCCAAATACAAAGCAATGGAGGACTATGTGCCCTGCAAAATCAGGCACATCGGTCAGCCTGCAACATTGTATACATGCAGCTAAACTGGGTGCACACGCCAGCCTGGAAGATGGTGAACACCCTGTGGAGGCAGAACAAGGCACCACCCATGGCCTGTGTCATTGGTGAATACCCCAGAAGAACCATGTGCACATGCCTGCCTGCATGGTAGCTGAACACCCTGTAGAACCACGTGCACATGCTGCCTGAGTAGTTGTGAATACCCTGTAAAGCAAACCCTGTGCCCATACCAGCCTGCATACTTTGCACACTCTTCAGAAACAGAAACAGGTACTATTGCTGGTCTGAAAAAAACACCACCAAACCACAGACACCAGAGTTAAATTCAGACAGCAGTATCCAAAAGAATGGAAACAAGTTTATCCCTAAAGTCCCAGAAAGCTCCGTGTGCATGACTCACCCTGACTTTAGTCTTAGAGACCCACATAGAGGACCTTGGTGGGGCACACACTACCCAGACTTCTTACTTCCATTGCTGTGAGAGAATATGTGGCTGCCGTTCAAGTTTGTGGCAGTTTATTGGAACGACAAAGAAAATGAATAGCATGTTGTGAAGGCAAACACTACTGAATCCTTTCCTACGCATGGGAAGAGAAAAGTCGATGTAATCATGACACTAGAATCAGAATACTTGCTAGCTCTTCATTCCTCTGTAAAATTCTTCCTCATTAAAAAATGATAAAGTAAATACAAATTCTGATAATTAAATGATAAATTGTGGTACGGACATAGTTAGTACCTGGTAGACAAACACTGGCACCTTTACGAAAGACCTTTTTAAAAACAACAAAAAATGAAACATAACATTTAAAAACGGATAAAATATATAGTGGGTGAATATGAGCAAAGTATAATGATATAGACTATTAAAGTGTAATAATAAAACCCATTGTATTAGAAGTTAAAGAATAATAAATAACCCAGACATAGCGATACATGCTTGTATCCCTAGCACTCAAAAGGCATAGGCAGGGGGCCAGCCTAGTCTACATGGGACATTGTACCCAAAAAAAAAAACCTAAATAAAGAAAGTATTTAAAATTATTACAAATAAAATCTAAGCAATAAATGTTTAAATTATTATAGCTAGTTATAGGATACAGAAATAAAGTGAAGGTGCTTTTTCAGGCATGAAATAGAAATTTTGTTGATATTTTCTAATATCCCATATTAGTATGGATATAAAAAAATAGGTGCTTCATATATTTCCAATAAAAATCTATGGTATAATTTAATAATAAATGTGATTTTAATTGATATATTTGTGGACATATTAAATTTTATTTTAATGAAGTTTCTTTTAAACTCCATATTAAAATACTAAATGAGTAAATGTAAGTTGTTATAATCCTCCCTAAGTTCATGGTCCAGTACTTGTACTTGGTCCCCAGAGAGAGCTGCTGTTTGGGGAGGTTGTGGAATCTTCAGGAAGTGAAGCCTCACTGGGAAAGATGGAAAGCTGAGCAGGCCTTATGAATTGTGGCCCAGTCCCAGTTCTAAGCAGGAGGCTTTCCTTAGCTTTCCAACAGTCAATGTGATGCCATCAGAGGCCCCATCCTTACAGTTCCCCAGCCGTGAACCACTCCTTTCACCGTAGCTTGTCCACCATGATGGACTGTGTCTCTAAAACAGTGAGCCAAAATAACTCACCCTTCCTTAAGTCGATGCTTTGTCGTAGCAGTGAGGTAGTGGCTAGTGCATACTACATACACCACAATTCCCCGAGCAGAACAACTACCATCTTCGTGAACTCAGCTGGGTCTACTTGCAAAAGATCATCAACACTGAGCTCATTGGCTGTTGAGAGGGTGGGGACAGTTATTTGACACTTATCTAGTATTTCAGCCATTACATCTAAAGCTATCCAAACTGCAGTAAGTGCCCTTTGCATCTCAGGAAGAGGGTATTTCTATAGGCTGAGGCAGGCTGGGGGAGGAGTATTCATCAGCACAGTCTGCCATTAAAACCTATTCAGGGTCACCAACTTTCCGGCCTATAACCCTTCACCCATCCTCAGTAAGTAAGCCTAATACACTTATTGGCTCCTTGGAAGGAGGATGGTGTTTGTTGCAATCTAACAAGGTGGTTAGAATAAGCATGTACCCCAGTGGGTTCGTGCATTTAAACACTTTCTATCCAGTTGGTAGCACTGTTTTGGGGTCGGGTGGTTTAGGAGAAGCAGGCTTTGATAATATAAAGACTTGTGGCATTTCTAGTCGCCTTACCTGCCTCATCCCCCACATTCTTTATGTAGCTTTGTGTCCTGGGTACATGTAATTAACAATCACACTCTACCCCAAGATATATGCATAGTTATTCCATATCATTAAAAAGAAAGTAGAGGCCAGATAGTTTTATCTTTAACCAAGTACATAATAGTCATTCAAAACATCCTACCTCAATACGTGAATTTGTTGAATAAATAATCAAATTATCATTTATGCCACTTTTAGAAAGGAAACCCTACTCTTTTTTATTTTATTTTTAAAACGTATTTTACTTTTTAAAAAAACGATACATGCATGTGTGCATGTGCATGCATGTGTGTGCGTGTGTGCGTGTGTGTGTGTGTGTGTGTGTGTGTGCTGAGTGCATACACTGAGTACAATGTCATAAAAGGCCACAAAAAGACTTCAGAGTTTCTGGAACCATAGTTCCAGGTTACGAGCTGCTCAATGTGCGCACTTGTTACCCCTACTCTCAATATGATTAATAACACTGCCAAGCAATTAGTTAAATGGTCATTGATCCTGGTCTCAGTTTTATATTCTGGGACAAAAAAAAAAAACACAAAGGATCCAGAAATCTTCATGAGAATGCCGTGAACACCACTAAGCGTTGATTCAGTGTATAAGTTCTGACTGCTATCATAGCAAGTTATGACAAACTTAGTGGCTTGAAAAGCAACAAAAATCACCCTGGTGGAGTTCCCGAGGATGGAAAGCCACATCAAGTCAGAGCTAAAATCACAGTGTCTTCTGAGAGTTGTCGTAGATACTTGGTGCCCTTGACCTGCCCAGATATGAGCGCACCTGAATCCCTTGACAGTGACCTTTCCATCACTTAATCCCAACACCTACATCCTCTGTCACCTGTCTTATGACTGGCTCTGATGTTCCTGCATCCACTTTAAAAACCATTTGTCACCACATGGGACCACTGGGAAAATCTAGAAAAGTATCCACACTTCAAGTTCTTTCCCTCAAGCACACTTGCCACACCCTGTGCCCTCTGAGCACACCCGGCAGGCTCCAGAAGCAAAGATGAAAACATTCTTAAGGACAATAACAGGCTATCGTACTCAGCAGGAGATTTTTGACAGCTTACATAGAGAAAAAAAAAATCTGTTTAAAGGCATGAAAAATGTTACTTATCCTAAATCAAGTGCCTTTTGCAATAGAGTTTTAAATGACCACAGAAATGAGTTTGGCTGCTTGGAGGACTTTTTATTATTATAATTTACAAATCTCATTAAGCTTTGTTATTTTTTTTTCTTGATTTGAGAGCACAGCTGTCATGAGAACGAAATGTATGAGTTATAGGGGACAAAAACCACTGGTGGGAAGAATTCCTGGCTCCGTTTTTTTATATTTATGATAGGACTATTCTTTTCTTTGCTGAATATTGTACAATGATTAGGTGCCATAAATTATGGCACTAGAAGTAAAAAATAATATATAATACAATGTTCCTATTAATTTCTTTAGCTGTCACAAAAAAACCTCCTTACGCCATCTTGAAATGATTATTATTTATCCAATACACACACAGTATGTATAATCTCCAGGTTTAGGATGCAGACTTGGAAAACGTCTGTCATTTTTCTATCAAAATCACATTATAAATTGGAACTCTACTAATGAGTCATTGGTCACTTAATGAACAATGTAAAATTAAATTCAGCCATCAGAGAAATTGTCCTGAACCAATAAAACATTTTCTCTATGATGACTGGTATTTGTATTCTTATAAAGAAGTTCATACCCCAGCACAGCATTTATCACAAGACTAATTATCAATTCCTCACAGACATGGCGGCAAGAAAAACAGAAGAACACCAAGGGTCATTAAAAGTCACAAGATTAATTTTATGTATGATTTAAACATCGGACTCATTTTTTTGTAGAAGTATCTGACAGCATTTGAAAAGCTTAAGGAAAGCACAGTTTTAGAACTCAAACTTCTACATTAAGTCAATGAATCCTTATTTGCTCTGATATAATTTTATACATAAAAAGCCCTGGAAAACTTCTACAGTGAGTAAATATTTAAATTTTTAATAGTATCAGTAACACTCTAATGGTACTAACTATATTGACTTCTCCTATGTTTTGAATTAAGCCCTACAAGGCTCACATATTGAAAACATAATCCCCAAGTCAATACTAAAAGATGAGCTGTAGCGCAAATTCTAATTGGTCTTAATAATAAAATCCCGGAGTCAGACATTAGGAGGTGAAAACTAAAAGATATGAGAAGCAGAGCAGCAGCCACTAGTTCTTACCTCCACAAAATCCTCAGACCGAAGGGGGCATCCTGTCTCCCCGAATCCTCAGACTGAATGTTCAAACTACACATTGTCTCCATGAAACCTCAGACTGAATCCTGACCTCCTCTCTCCCCACACCTTATATTCTCTTGGCCCAGCCATATTACTTCCTGACTCCACCTCCCTAGTGCTTGGATTAAAGCCACCCGACTCTGCTTCTCTTTCAGATGGATTAAACCTCGTGTGGGATTAAGGGTGTGCACCACCACTGCCTGTCCTCTAAGTCTGATTAGTGGTCTAGCTCTGCACTCTGATCTCCAGGCAAGCTTTATTTGTTAAAGCTCTAACAGAGTGTCACCGCCGTGAACATTTAAATAAGGGTCACATAGTGGAGGTGCCACCTTAAGGGCGGATTATAGCACTTCTGGGGGGAGGGCTCACATTAAGAGACTGGGTTCTTCGAAAAAGAATGTTTCTCTGGCTCCCTTTTTCCCTCCTCCTTCCCCCTTTCCCTCCTCTCAACCTCATTGTCCTTTGCCCTTTCATTAGAGGCTAATGCAATATGCCAGTCTTTGCTAGGTGTCATAGACTCAACAATTTTGACCTTCCCAGACTTCCGGAAATCTGAGTCAGTAAATTCTGCTCATTGTGCTTTATAAATTTTCAAATATCCTTTTGAAGCACACCAGAATGAGCGAAGGCAATTGCACCGTAGGCACATTTTGCGGTTAATCTGTGATGAAATCAAGTGACTCTTTTTAGTCACTACACAATGTAAACATTGTTTGAATTTTTGATGTATACTATCTATTAACTCCTTAAATATAAATTACAGGTTATTATATTGTGTTCAGTTCTGAATCTTGATAACGACACATCACTAGGTGGCAGAAGTTTGAATAGCTCATGCCATTCTTCATTTGATATGGCCGCTTCATATTCATAATGAAACATATCCTGATGCACAAGTGCAATAAGAATGTTATATGAAATAAGGCATAGATTTATAGTCACCAGGTTTGTTCCCCATTTTTAATGACTTTGAGCTTGGTTTGCATGATAGCCCCATCTCCTCAGCAGAAATAATTCTTTAAGCACTGTTTCTCTTCCTATAAGTGGGACCGACAGCACACGTATTTGTCTGTTTCCTCTGACTTATAATGAGACATTAGATCAGAATATTGCTTATTTATTTAATTGACAGCTCCAAGGCTAAAAACCCAAGATCAAATATAACCATTTACCCATCCTCGGGCTCTGTCACATCCTAGATGATGCCTTTACTATGCTAGGAATATGCTCTGAAAGGAAAGACCACAAAAAGATTGGGAGCTGGAGAGCTGGGAAGGACCCGAAGTGATCTCCTACTCTGCCCCACCTCCTATCACTGACATCCTAAAGAACAACGGTTCCACAAATTATTTTCTGGGAAATAAGCTAGATCTTAAGCATTGCTACTAAACCCCACTACAACACAGTGGGACAACCCAAACCCACGGAGTCAGAGCTTCCTCACCCAGGGAGTCCGTGTCCTCCCTACCCATGGAATCAAAGACCCTCGTGTCATTTTACTAAGCAGGGATTGAGTGAGAAAAGTCAGTTTTCTTTCATTGTGAAGATAGAACAATGTGAGCAAAATTTCTTCTGGTGATTTTGATTTCATCTTCACATAGCTGGCATGAAAGAGTGGCTACAATTTACAAAGAAAAACATCAGCAAAAGATTCCTATTTAAAGCACAGCAGTGCCGAGATTGTAGACCACAACCTGCCAAAGGCCCATCTCTCCCTACCTATTCCCTTCCTGGAGCACAGGAGCTGGCATACTTCTTTTTTTGCTTAAATTAGTATGAGCCTGGGGACTTAGAAGAGGATGGGGAGGAAGGGAAACAGAATGTGTTTCTGAGACAGAGGTGATTAGGGATTCCAGAGACAAGCAATCTCTTGACAGTGGTGATGGGAACTGACAAGCAGGCTTCCTTCTCAAAACTAACAATGGCCAAGGGACCGTGGCTCTTATTCTTTATTTCCCAGTGTAGACAAGACACTAGAAATGAAAAGCCATGTTTTTGCCTCCCTGGTACTTGTGTCTTAAAACATACATCAATTTCTCTAGGATTTCTCATGAAGATTTCCCTAAGTGGGAGATTTCCCACTTCCCTAAGTTTAAAAATGCTGTGGTAGACCCCAGGGAACTCTTCCTGGAGCTGGAGCTCTCATGCCACCGAGACAACTCCCGGCCTAAGTGCCCTTCACCTTAACTCCTGTTCTACTCACTGCAACACCAGGGCCCAAATTCAGGGCTTTGGTAATAAACCCTTCTTCTTCTATCAGAATGCTTGGCCTTGTAAATCACTTTGCTTGTCCAGTTTATTTCTAAAATAAGTCTCAAAAGTTTATGTTTAAAATAAAGAAAATGAACATTGCTTCTAATTCTCAGATGAACCCTGCTGCATCTGGATAAGTTAACTGGTTATCATCAAGTAATTACTGTTGATACTCTTACTCCGTCGAGGCTGTTCTGATACCAAGAAAAGCAGAGCCTAATAATTCTAAGCCCTGTCCCACAACATTCTTCACTTGAGGCCATGTCACGTCTGTCAAGATCCTTTTCTCTTGTCTTTGCTCCCATCCCAGGGGCTGACAAGCACTTCATCTTCTACACCTTGAGGTTCCTCCTTCCTCCTCTTCCCTAGCTCTACACTATGATGAAACTGCTTGTTTGTTCCTTCGTTAGCAGGACCAGAAGCACAGAGTCCTCTCTGTGTCATCCTGCTCCTTGCTGATGGAATCATATGTGTCTTCTTCGTCATCACTCTTCTGGTAGCTGGGACTGTTAACAATTCTACTGTCATGGCACCTGGAATAGTCGCCTGCTCCTGAGTCTCTAGAGCACTATCAGATGGCAGAGTTTTCTGGAATGCTAGTACCATGGCAGGCATACCTTACATAGTTCACACTGAAGGCTCAAAGAACCTGGTTCATGGCTGACATGAACTCTATTTATTAGATACTGGCTTACACCTACACTATGCTACAGTATTGTTAGCAGCAAGGAGGAGGCCTATGCAGACAAGAGGTGACTTTCTTGCCTGGACTTGAATAGGGAAAGCTAAAACTCGATCTCCAGCAACTGAAGGGATGTACACATTCACACTTTTCCATAGCCTCTCCTCTCTGGAAGGGAGACTGCCATCCAACCGACATTCTCCTGATCCACCAGGTTAGGGTGAGGAAGATGTAGCTCAACTGTTTGATCTTGTTTATCCAATTTCGTCTGATGTGGGTGTCACTTTCCTCATGTCTTTGTGCTCAGCAATCTAGGATAGAAGCCATTCATGAAGAACTCAAACATACAAAGAAAAAGTCACGAATAAACCTTCTTATACCTCAATTACATTTCTGAATTTTCTAAGATTACTTGAGACTGTGAGTCAAGCTGTCACAAAGAAGCTTTCTGTGAACCCCCAAGGATCAGAGCCCAGCCTGCTCTTACTTCCTTTCACATACCCAAGACTATCTTGTCCAGAGGAAGGGTTAGCACACCAGTTCTCTGGAGACTCTTTCTGGAAATCCGGGCTCATATTTCATAGCCCAGTTGGCAGCTCTCATTTTTCAATTAGCTCAGCAAATATTTATTGACACTTATTATTTGCCAGTCATGATGTCCACAGTCCTAGAAAAAAAAAGATTGATCGTTTTATAGCAGTGGTAAAAAGTAACAACCAGACTGGAATTAAATTTGCTCGCTCAATCAACGATAACTCACTTCAATGAACATGCTTCTGGAAGCCAATCTGTGGATGCACAGGTTCAGGTAAGCGCACCACCACTGGCCATCCAATCTGTAGATACTGCAGAATCCACAAAAGAGCGATAGAAAGATTTTGAGAAGAGGGCTGCTTGAGACAAAAAGGATGTCTTCATGTATGTATCTGAGTCCTGGATAATTGAAAGCTGCATGTGTATATGGTATGTCACTCCCTAAGAAAGCGTGAGCATGTGTTACTTGATCATCACCCTTGCCATAGCACACAGAGACATTAGAAAACAAACAAACAAAAAAAAAAGAGTACGTACATCTCAGGGTGGCCTATGTCTTGACTGATGCTACTGATGTCATTGAACTTGAAGCTGGTATCTCCAAGAGTGAACAGACCTTGTAGTACGTTTCCTAGCTTACACACTGGCTATAAAGCAGCTAATTGTTGGTGGTATGGATTTCAGGGAGTTATCTTAAAACCAGAGAGATAGGAGAAATTATTAAAGAAGATAGTACCTACAAAACAAAAATGGAATGTAGTTGGGCATTTTGGCTCACGCCTGTAGTTCCAAACATTGAGAGGTAAAAAAGACTGCATATCTGTGTGTCCTGTGCTGTGATACTCAGCACCATGGTGATGTTTGAGCCACAGTTGCAGTTCAAGGCTACGTCCGGGTCCATGGCCCTACTGCAGCTATGGTCTATGCTGGTGTCCTAGGCTCCTGTTACCATAAAAGCCCATGCAGACACCTAAAATCTGTGGCCATACTGATGTCTAAGGGCTACACTGCTCCTGAAGCCCATGCTTATCTGAGTGGCTTGTACTGCCACCTGCAGCAATGTGACATCCAGACCCAGCTACTGCTGAGAACCATGGCTGGGTCCATGGTCCAACCAACTGGAGTCTGTGTTGGTATCTGTGAGCTGTGTCACCTCAGTGAGATGAAATGACAGAGACAGGCTGAGCTGTCCCACCCTCTGCTGACCCAGGGAAAACTGACCTTGCTGCTTGCTAGACACTGCCAAGGGAGAGCTGCCCAATACCCTGTCAGGTGAGATGGCCCCACCCCTCACCACAGGAAAAGGTGAACTGACCATGGGGGCATAAGCATAGGGGAGTTGACTCTGGGCCCTCGCCTGAGGTAGGTGGCCCCAGTGGCCTGGACTGACCATTCAGCTATGACCCAGGCCCGTAGTCAGGCTTTGGGATGGTCCACTCTAACATCTACTCCATCTAGGACCTGCTGGAGCTCATGAAGGGACTGGTCCTGTGGAACAATACGTGCAGGATCTCCATGACTCTGGGTAGCCATGGGAGGTCCCCAGAGGAGTTCCGGTAAGGATCCAGTGATGCTGATATACCAGAAACCAGAGGCCGTGAGCCAGACCAGCGACTCATTGCAATGAACATTTTCTAGTTAAACAGAGAGGACAAAAGGGTTTGCTATAAGACACACCAAGACCCAGGATGCCACCAGGATGAAGGAAGAGGTATAGGGGAGGCAGGAAAGAAGGAGAAGCAAAGAGAGTTTTGCTTGTTTGCTTACTTTTGGTTTGGGTTTTTCTTGCTTTTGTTAGTTTTCTTGCTTGTGTGCTTGCTTGCTTGCTTGCTTTGCTTTGTTTTCTTTTCTTTTGTGGGAGGATGCTTCAGGGGCAAGGGGAAGATATGGAGAGAACAAGAAGTGAGCAGAATTGGGGTGTATGATGTGAAACTTCCAGAGAATCAATAAAGAGGTTAAATTTAAAAAGAAAAGACCTGACTCCTGCTTATGACTAAATTATAAGGAACTGGAGGTTAAGACTTCAACGTATAGTTTGGGGAAAAACCCTATTTAACCTATCCACTGAAACACATGGCCCCAGCAAGAGTAAAAGGAGTAATCTCCTGGTAGTGAAAGTGTTAGCAAGACACAACCTGTAGCGGTCAGACCTTTACAGAACCGTCCTGCCTAAAAGGTGTTCTTCCCCAAATGTCATGTCCGTTTCTCAGAGCATTTCGTATCTACAAGCAGATCAATGCGATATTCCAAAGGCCACCCCTGGCTTCTGAGTGTGGCAAATCTTTGTCTCATTAGGAGGTTGAGGCTTCCAGTACAAGTACATCACACATCAAACCTTTCTCCGCAACCCGCTTCATCCTCCCATCATTTAAAGGCCAAGAACAGTCCCTAATGTATTCCCTAAAAATTAATCTCCATCTCTAAGATGATTAGTTCCTAGGGGAACCAGCCTGTGCCTCTCCTGAAGCACATTATGATTATATTGGAAAGAAATAAATAGAAGTAAATCTGATTAGCGTGTTATATTATTTATCAGTTCACAGAAAATGGTATTCCCAAAAGACCACAAAACTGGAATCAAGTGTTTGCATTTCCTTTGAACAATAGTACTTTGCATAAATGGTTTATCACAGGTCAGAAATTCAAGTCCCTTATGGGCTGTTTGCATGAAGTTAGCACATTTAGATACTCTCTAAGAGATGGTGTCTATTTAGGCTGCCATGAAGTATGGAGTTTTTAGCTCTTGATAAATTTTCCCCATGGTTCAAGTAAGATGAGAATATGGTGTTTAATAGAACATGAACTAAATAGGAAAACTGCTCGGGATGCACCAACCCTGCCTATCTGGAAAGGCAGATGTGGTCACCTTGCCTTGCCTTCATTGCTGCTGGATACATATAATATGAACACTCCATGGCATCCATGCTGTTACCCTTGCACTCTTACTGAGACCCGACATTCAAGCACAAAAGACAAAACTTTTCTTAAAAGCCACAATGGAGACTCAACATTACTAGGTGTGTGGGATCTGATCATTAACCAATTCTAAGGAAGATGGCTCTCCAGAAGCTCCCTTTTCCTGCACACCACGACTAAACACAAGCATAGCACTCCCTGAAGCAAGGTTGCCCTCCAGAAACCCACACCCAACTGCCCTCCTAACTGAAAATTATGAACATGCCTCTTCTCTATTTCATCAATAAAAGATGGTGCTTGGTCATGTCTTTGTGGGTTTTGTTATTTTGGGTACATCCAATTCATAATTTGGCAACTAGCTTATCATAACAAATGTCCCTTCTGTAACTAGAACCCTCTAAGTACACAGTCACCATAATCCACATAAACAGTCACACACATGCATTCATACAAAAATGAAAAGGAAGAAGAAAAGAAAGCATCCTCATAGCAAAACTCTATCAGCATCCAGGTCTTGTACAAACTACTCCATGCCTCATATGCAGTATGTCTCTCTCTGCACCTATTGCAGAAGAGATTGAGGTACCTACTCTTATCCCAACTAATCAACAGGCATTAAGGCAAGGGATCGTATTATAACTACTCCCAAGCTCAAGTACCAAAGCAAGAAAGTTGGTTGTAATTTTTTTTATTTTTTATTTATTTACTTAATTTTTTTCTCACGGACAGAAGCAGAGACTCAATCTTCACTATAGGTGGGATGCATAAGTGCATGTATACTAGTAAACAAGAGGAAAGGGAGAGAAATAACCAGGTATAGCACCCTAAAAACAGGCTAATACCAAACACCTTTAGAGATAATGACACCTGCCCCAAGTATTACTCTTTGTGTATTTGTTAATGCTTACAAATTAAAATTGGTTATGTTCTGCCCTGGGCTTTTCTCCCTGTCTTTTAGTTCATTAACCAACAGAGAAAAATAACAAACCAAGCCTCTCTGGCATCAGTTAGTACAAACAGTCAACTTGACACCTAAAAGGCAAGCCTCTTTGCGCACTTGTGAGGATTTGTCTAGATTGAAGTTCGCCTCTGAGAATGTCTCTGAGGGATCATCTTGATTATGTGTGTTGATATAGGAAAGCCTGTCTTAACTGTGGGCAGGGTTATTCCCTGGTCAGAGCATCCTGAACTGTGGAGAACAAGCTGCGCCCTAGTGTGTGTGTTTTCATCCATTGCTCTCTCGTTCTGTCTGGCAACAAAGCTTCCAGCTCCTGCCTGAGACTTCCCTGCAATGATAGACTGTACCCTGGAAATGGAAGCTAACTACACCCTTTCTCCCTTAAGTTCATTTTTTTCCAGCGTATTTTATCACAGCTGCAGGCAAAGAAACTAAAGCCGACTTGCTTAACTTGTGTTCCCCACTTCAAATCCTATCTAGGAAAGCAGCTGAAGGAATCCTAGTCACTAGGGAAAATACATGCGTCAGATCTTCAGTGGGTCCAGAAGGACAGTTCCCATGCTGACACAAGCAATATGAAGCCAGACAATTTAGATTATGCTGCTGAATTAGAAACTGTCAGTGCTTTTCCTGCACTGCTCTTGTCTGGCAGCAGCGTGTCAATATGTCAGCCTGAAGGCAGGGCCTTGCCTTTGGTCTGAGCAGTGCCCAGGTTCCACAGCAACTCCATAAGTCACAGTGTCGGGAATTACACATCAGAAGTTAGTAACTCTGCAGCAGAGATCATTTTTCTGACTAAAGAAAGACAACAACTTTTTGACCGCCTCATTGGCTTGAGTACCTACCAAATTGTTGGTATAATAACTAGTGACGTGTAGTTCATATGTATCCGTTTTGACTCCAAACATTTTCAGAATTGCCCAAGTTTCCAGATTTCTCTGCACTAGTTGAATAACATATATCATAGCCAGCCAGAGTATCTTATGGTATATTCTGCAGATGACTACCCAAGAACAGAGAGAAAAATGGATCAAGTGGCTTCAGGTCCAACTCCACATAAGAAAGGCTTGGTCAGGGAATCTCTGCTGTGGGAAAATGCTCTTGTGCACTGTAAAGATCTGTCACTTTTCTTAGTTTAATAAAACATCAACTGGTCAGTAGCCAGGCAGGAAGTGTAGGTGGGGCAGCCAGACTAAGAGAATTCTGGGAAGAGGAAAGGCAGAGTCAGTCACCAGCCAGAAGCAGAGGAAACAAGATGCAAATGCTTTTCTGATAAAAGATACCAAATCATGTGGTTAACATAGACAAGAATTATGGGTTGATTTAAATTGTAAGAGCTAGTTAATAATAAGCCTGGGCTAATAAAGCCAAACAGTTTATAATTAAGAGGAATGTCTGTGTGCTTCTTCGGGACTGAATGATTGTGGGACCAGGTAAAACCTTCTGTCTACAAATATCACTAACACCCTGTGTTTAATATGACTGCTAAAGGGAGTAGAGCGAGGTATATAACACATCGTCAATTAAGATTAGAAGTTTTCAAAAACGGAGCCTCAAGAAAGATGATAGTCCACTTCTAAATTTTGGGTTAAACTTTTCTTTATTGAAAAGAACTTTCAAAGGAAATCACACAAAACAATAACATTCTGATGACTGCATTAAGAAAAATAAAACGAATACTAAAATTTATGAAGCAAATGAGTGTTGTAAAGAAAAGACTATCTATACCTTAGAACACACACGAGATAAATGTATAAGTGTTTATACGTATATAAGATATATGTATATAGTGTTTGATGTTATAAAAATTCTGTGAGAAATGTGTCGATGCAGTCCCTAAGGAAAATTCACAATGTTACAAACACCTATCTATAGTGTGACTTCAACCATGCTGGAAAAAAAGTTTACAAAATATAACAACTTGTAAAATCAAGTTTGTTCTCTGGAGCCAAACTAACCACGTGGGAAACACGATTTTCCCCAGGTATGCTATCATGAAAATACTGCTTTGATAATTAGAAAAAAAAGTGAAGAGTTAATGGAACTTTGTTCAAAAAGTAACAGCACAATACAGAGAAAGTTTACAAGGAACAATTACTTTTGTTTTATATGTGTGTGTGTGTGTGTGTGTGTGTGTGTGTGTGTGTGTGTATTGGGGGATAGGAAAGGATTTATTCAACTTACACTTTCATATCACAGTTCACCATCAAGGAAGACAGGACAGGAACTTAATAGGGCAGGGCAGGAGCTTCAACATACAGGGACCTGGAGGAAGGAGCTGGTGTAGAAGGCATGGAGGGTTGCTGTTTACTGGCTTGCTTAGCCTGCTTGCTTTTTTTTTAAATTGATTTTATGGAGCTATGCATTTTTCTCTGCTCCCCTCCTTTCCTCTCCCCTTCTTTCTTCTCCCCTCCCCCCTTCAACCCTCTCCCATGGTCCCTATGCTTCCAATTTACTCAGGAGATCTTGTCTTTTTCTACTTCCTCTGTAGATTAAATCCATGTTTATATCTCTTAGGGTCCTCACTGTTGTCTAGGTTCTCTGGGGTTGTGAATTGCAGGCTGGTTTTCCTTGCCTTATGTCCAAAAGCCACTTACATTAAAACAATATAATTTTTCAAAATATTACAATATTAACCAAAGGAGTTCGATACTACTTCTGGAACAAATTTGCAACAGATCTCGCCTCTCCATTAACCTTTTCCCTAAATCCTAAGAAGTTTCTCATCAAATAATTTTCAAGAATAAAAGTATGTTAATAATTTAGACTTCAAGCTATAAGTCTTCTAGTGGTTAGCCAATGTCCCTTAGCCATTTTCAAATTGGATCAGTGGGACCTCTCAATAAAGAATATAGGGAACACAAATGCCTATTGTCCTAAGCGCCCCTCCACCTGGAGTGGATGTCTTACTGCTTTTCATTTATAATATAACTAAAAAGAAACTCATTATCAAAGCAGAGTTTAAACGTATCTCCCTGTTTAGTTAGACTGATTCTCTGCATTAGAACACATCCCTATTTCTAACTAGAGGTCCCACCACCAAATAAAGCTTACCATATGCTGAGGGATATCCATACGATATCAGAAAACCCTGTGCCTTATATTTAGATGAACCATCACAAAGCCAATTTATATGAATTTAATGTGTATCTAAATAAGGGGTTATGGGTCGTATTAGTGAAACAAGTCTTGCATCGGTGCACTGGTGCTGGCCTAAGTGACCCTCTGGCTAGAGTTTGATATGTTATTAATAATAAAACCGACATCAACAAATGCTATCTGCATGTACCAGATGTTCAATTAAAGCTTATCTCAGGCTCCTGCCCATACACTTTAGGATGCTCAAGATCCATTATTATGGCAAAACTGTGATGGCAGGAAAGAAGGAAGAGGGACTCTGTCTTGCGCACAATGCACTTATGCTTCACCTTCACCGAGAAGTCTGTTCTCCTGTGCTTGTCACCGAGGAAGAATCAGACGTCGTCTGGGAGACAATGCAAACACTTGTCTCCCTGCCAAGCACTGAAAACATTTATGTAGCAGGCAGTGGTATCACTAGAGTGCTCCTGTTGGCCTGCCAAGGGGTTACACTTTGACAAGGAAAGTGTGAGTTTACCCTAGCAGTGTCCAAAAGAAAATCAAACTCCAAGTTAAGATGAAACTTTCTACTCTATATTAAACATTATTATTTAGAGATATTCACTTCTGGGAAAAGAAATGAGCCACGCCATGTAATATAAAACATTCCAAGGCTAGAGTATGTGTTAAATATTTTAACAAATACTAATACCAAATTTATCACTTCCACAAGTTGTAATGGCCTTTCCAAAAAATGGATTTTATTAGCACATACAGATATATTTAATTTCACTATATCATAACACATAATGTTCAAACCTCAAGTCTTTAAATTATTAGCATAAAAATTGTACCAAGTTAACATTGACAAATTAACAAGTCAGTATAAAAGTGTAAATTGGTAGTAATAAAATTTGCTAAGTTATTCAAGTTTTAAAAGCAGTTAATTTTCTGTACGTATAATAACCAATGTAATTCATTCTTTATAAATGTAAAGACTCACATAGCTCAAATGGGTCACAATTTTTTCTTAAGACTATTTTATATTAGTTATGTTTGAGTGTCAATAATTACTTTGTATACATGAACTTTAACCCTATACTATAAAGTTTCTAATAGAAGTATTTGTTTTTATTTTATAGAGGTTCACACAGGAATTCTCAAAACTTTTTGGGTTTTGATTGTGATTTCAACAGGTTACTCCTGAAGTTGAGAGTCCAGCACGAAGTCTGGAGATGGAAATGTGTTTTTGTTCCTTCAGTAACATTAAACAGAACCAATAGAGTAATTAATGCAAACAGCGTCGTTAGTGTAGGCTACTATTTGGAGAGTGGGGAAATCATTACACCTTAACCAAGTCTCATCCTCCTTTGAACCAGCCTTGGAAGTCCACAATATATCAAATGACAAATTAATATCGAGCGCATGGTGATTTACTCAGGATGGCTACAATCTACAAATGTTTTCTGATCCGAATGTATATAAGCTTGAACGGATTGTTCACAGTTCACTGGAGCTCAACAATGACAGACCAATAAATAGTTATCAAGAGAAACTATGAAAGCAGGAGTCACAGCCCCACATACATGACAGGGAGGGACCTGTGTGTCGTCCATGTCTATTCACTGTGAAATGGGTTTCTGAATGCTTTATCTATGAACCATGCTAAGAATGTGCTTCCTAAACTGCCCAAGGTACCTGAGTGAAACTGTCTTTCTGCTTGTTTAGATTTGGATAGAAAATCGGCTTTATATTACTGGAACACACGGACTCCAGCGTAAATCTAGGCTAACATTTCAGCTCATCTGCTCATTATCTTTTAAACCTAATGACGTATTCATTTATTTGCTGTAGCTGTAGATTCTGAAACATGCAAGCTACCGGGTGCTGGTCCAGTTCCTGAGATGTACAAAGCTCATATCACCCACCTCTTCAAGCCTGAACTTTAGTTAGAGTCGAGTTAACACTGAAAAATGGGAAATGAGGAAGGGTCTCCCTAAAGATTGCTGTGAAGATTGGCAGATGTTGTATTTTAATATGAGAAGGTTAAGTATGATATAAATGGCCTATCCGGCTCAAGGCCCAATCCCGTGCCATTCCACATCTAAGTTACCAATCTTATTCCTTCCAAAGGCAGAAGAGAGAAGTGCAAATAAGCAGGGATAAGAAGAGGGATGTTCTACTAGCATTGCCCAAGACCTGGGCTGTGAATCAGCTAGCAACGCTTTCCTGAGTCATGTTGAGGGCAGGAGGCCAAGGCAGGTCAGCAAACATGAAGAGAGCTGCTATGTCTGCTGGCAACCCAACCAAATGCAGGAATGGTTCTGCCTGAGGAGCTGTCAGTCAGAGGCAAATCCCAAAGGACATGTATCTCTAGAGTATAAGCTCCGGTTCTCCTTGCCTCAAGGTGTTGTAGAATACATACAAAGCACTTAGCCTCAGAGACCAACACAAACCCCCCCCCCACTTGTGTGTACCAAACACCACTATTGCCTAGTCAGGAGGTACAGCCTAACCTTGCCTTGTCTGAGGCAATCACAAAGCCCAGCGCAATTCCCCCAGCCAAAGTCTAATCAGACCTCAGAGTACAGCCAGGGACATCTTTTGACCTCTGAGCTTAGACAGTGACCCAGTGCGGTGACAGAGTCCTACAGCCAAGGTCTGCATATCATGTTTGCTATGAGCTGGATGTAATAAATAGTGAAGGCTTGTCAATAGCAATCACACACACCTGTGCAAGATGAACCTGGTGGCTATGTTTTCTACACTGTGCAGGGACCAACAAAAGGTCATAAAATTGATATAAAAAAATTGAAGTGGGGAGGAGTAGAAATAAAGATTCACGAAAAGAAGCTGGGTCTGAGGACACACGGACACACACACACACACACACACACACACACACACACAAAACAGAATCCTGGAAGGCGTCTGCGTCGGCAGAGACTAATAAACCAACTGAAATTTCAGTACCATGGAAAGATTTCAATTTCATAGGTTCAGAGGCTAATTACTTTATGCTGGGCTAGTTTTGGTCTTCTGGAACAGGCATTCCTTACCCTGCTCTCTATCTGAACTAACACTTCATAACAAAGAAAAACCTCATAAAAGCTATTAATTTATAACTAACTTAATGAAACATCAACTCCCACCATTCCAAGAGCTAAGAATATCATCAACCTAAAAAATAAGCTGCCCCCCCATAATGTGGCACCCCACCTCTCTGGTGTACCCACCAATGCATTTTAATGTTGCCTTGATTTATGAGTTTCAGCCCTGGGAACCTGCTTCCACACTGGAACCTGAACTTTGGTGTAACCTAAATCTATGTTATCAGGTATTGGTCACTTGAGATGTTTCCAGAATAAACTATTTTTTAGTCCCTTTAAGATAATAGCTGTATTGTTTTTTTAGATCAATAGTAGTATATGAAACTCCCCCCCCCAAAAAAAAACTCCAGTAACAAGCTGCAGAGGACTGAAATTAAATACTGTAAATATAAAAATCGGAACACTAAAAACCACATTTTTATTATTTAATCAATTGATTAATTTTTCCCAGCTGGATCAGTTTCCCCTCCCTCCTTCCTCTCCTCTTATTCCCTCCACTTTCTCCCTTCCCTTCAGAGAAGTGCAGGCTTTCCTTATATATCAGACAGCCATGGGATATCGAGTTGCAGCAAGACTAGGCACCTCCTCTCTCATTAAGACTGGACAAGGCAACCAAAGTGGGGCAAGGACTACCAAGAAAGAGCAGGCAAGAGCCAGAGGCAGCCCCTGCTCTCTCTGCCAGGAGTCTCACAAGAAGACGAATCCACACAACTGCAGCACATGTGCAGAGGGACCAAGTCGGCCCCACGCAAGTTCTCTGGTCGGTGGCTCAGTCTCCATGAGCAGCCATGAAGCCAGGTCAGTTGGCAGTGGGTTTTCCCATAATGTCTTTGTCCTTCTGCTTCCTCTCATCACCCCTCTCCCTCTCCCAGGATTTCCATTGGCCCACCTCACATTTGGCTGTGGGTATCTGCATCTATTTCTATCAGTTTCTGGGTGAAGCCTCTGAAGACAATTGGCCTTGGCAAGGATCTATGAGTATAACAGAATATCATTAGTAATCACTTCGATGCCTTTGTTTTTGTTTTGTTTTGTTTTGTTTTTGGCCAAATAGTTTGATTCTAAACTAGGTTTCTGAGTTGTCCAGCTTCTGGGTCCTGGCCCTCCAGGTATTGTCAGGGGTGGGCTTCGTCTCATAGAATGGGTCTCAAGATGGATTACTCATTGGTTGGTCACCCCATAATTTCTGCACCACGTTTGTCCCAGCATATCTTGTAGGCAGGACCAATTGTAGATGAAAGATTATGTGGCTGGATTGGGGTCCCATCTGTCCACTGGAAGTCTTGCCTGATTAGAGGAGATTGCTGGTTCAGGCTCCATATCTCCCATTGCTGGGAGTCTTAACTAGGGTCACCGTCATAGATTACTGGGAGAAAAACAACTTGTTTTTAACAAGCATAAATAGGAATAATGACTACTAAAACCAGAATGTTTTAAAACATCGTATTTAAGGAATATAATGTGGCAAGGAGCAGGTTTCTCAGACAATCAAGAGAAAACAAGAAGACATGGTCAAAACGACAGAGGTAGGGAAACTGGGGCAGGTGAACATAGGAGTAGCTAAGCAACCTGGGACCCTGCTTGGCTTGGGCTGTATACACACCCCTCTCCAAACAATATACCTAGCGACTGAGACCCTCAGTTGCAGTGAGCTGCTCCTCCCTTAACAAGCCTGTGGTATTCCACTTTTCCATGCAAACATGTTCGGAACAATTTCTGTAAAACAAGGCATGGGCTGGTCCTGCCCAAACTGACTTGGAGTTAATATAGCTTCTCCAGAAATTCGTGCTAGCCCCAAGGCTGACATGAGGATCAAAAACTGCCCTGTAACTGAGCAAAGCTACCTGCACTTCACCGTGTACTAAAAGTCAATGTGGTTGAGTAGACCCTACAGGCTCAAACTAGCCTCATCCAAGACCCCCACTACAATTGTTTTCTGGGTTGGAGATAGGTTCTTGGTGCTCTGTATGCACGATGCTTAACTTTGGTGTCGACTTGACTGGACTAATAAACTCCTGGAAGATAAATAACGCAGAAGAGTTTTGAAAGAGGGCTCCATCTAATGGATCACTTGTCTCATTGATGGAGGTCATAATTTGAATAGAACTATAGAGGTTGGAGACTCTTCTGCCCAAGGGCCTGGGTCCACATTACCATAGACTTATTCCTCTGAAACTGTGAGCCTAAATAAATCATCTTTGATGTAAGTTTCTACGCCAGTCATTTTATTATGACAGTGAGAAAACGAACTAGAACAGCATGTTACGACACCCAGACTCTTCCTAGGGTTTTTACATTACTATTCTTGCTTTCTAAAGATGAAAATAAAGAGATGTAGAGAGGTAAATCTCATCCTCAATCCAGGTATTTGAAGCTCCTAACCTCTTCCCTAAGAGAAAGCCATCAACACTGCATTTCACACAAAGGAAGAAGGACCAATTACTTTGCTATGTATAAACAGAAGTCAGTATGTCCCTAGGTTGGCCACTCAAATCACTACTAAACACCTTTTCTCTCAGAGATCAAGTTTAATTTTTGGTGTTCTTTTAATACAAAACACAATATTCTTCTTCCTAAAAAGCAAGCAAATGGTGCATTTCATAGTCCAAAAGACTTTTATCATGAGTTAAGACAAACTCTCTAAGAAAGACTAATAACTAGTTTTTTAATTGTCAAAGATCTTTAATAATTACTTTCTTTCT
>NC_022009.1:120206405-120210440 GCF_000317375.1 Microtus ochrogaster
TGTCCGGTGCTCCAATTTGGGTCTCTGTCTCTGTCTCCTTTCATCGCCTGATGAAGGTTAATATTCAGGGGGATGCCTATATGTTTGTCTTTTATTCCTCTTATTTTAGAGATTATATTATAATTACATCATTTCCCCATTCTTTTTCCTCTCTGCTAACCCTCTGATAGAACGCTCCTTGATCTATTTCAAAGTCATGGCTTTTTCTTTTTCATTAATTGTTGCTACATACATATGTGCATAGGCTAACCATAACCCGCTCAGTCTGTATAATGTTACTTGTAGATGTGTTATCAGGGCTGATCATTTAGTACTGGATAACCAGTCGGTCTGCTCTTCTGTGGGGAAGACTATTTCTCAGTATTCCTTAGTTGCCTGTAATTCTTTGTGTAGGGTTGAAGCCCCTTAGTCTTTCCTCCCACCCAGTTCGGCATGCCTATTGCTGTCCTTCTTCAGTTCATCTTCAGTCATCATAGATTTCAGTGATTCTTCCCTTTAAATATTTTTTATAAAACACTAAAACTAAGGGGATCCTTTTCAACATAGGCATCCTAATTGTGACCTAGGAAAACTTTTGATTAAATTTTCTAGTTGGATTTTCCTAGGTATAAAGTTTAATCAGGAGTTGCCTCCAGTTCAAAAACTAAGTTTCCCTCTAAAGATAAATAGGAATAAATTTAACGCTACATGTTCACACTCTTAAAAGCCCTCACCTTAATCAACACTGTAGAGCATCTCAGTGGGCTACTTCGCGGCACAGGCCATAGACTCCAGCGTTGGCACTTCAAGGAGAACAAGATACATGAGGTCTAATGACTGGCTTCACCTGTTCACCTTTAGCGTCAAATGTATGGGTGAAATCATCAAAAACGTTGAGTGGCCTGCTGTTCAGTGAAATGTGTTATGAATGAGTTTGTCGACAAAGCAGAGTAAAACATAAATCTCTAAACCTAATGCAAATGATTCTGAATTTCTCTTATCCGCAATTAATACTCGGAAAAAGGAAGTAGATTACAATATTATAGCTGTTATTGTATTCAATTAGCTGCAATTTAAGACAGATGTATTTGTATGCATGTACACAGAGGTCTCTTATTTGTCTTAGTCCATTTTCCGAATCTATCACAGGATACATAAGAGTAGATAATTTATAAAGACCAGACAAGTATTTCTTACAACTTTAAACCCTGGGCAGTCCAAAGTTAAGGAGCCTCAAGCTAGCAAGGGTTTTGTTACTGTTCATCTCAGTGCATAAGGTAACAAGGAAGGAAAGGTCTTGTGAGAGAAAAAAGCAAAAAGAGACAAATTTGTTCTTATTGCCCAACCTGCAATAATGGTAGACTCATGACAGACAACACTACTGATCAATTTATGAGAGAAGAGTTTTGTGACCTGATTGCCTCTGAAAGGCTTCTTATTTCAGAGATGCTCCCCTGAGAATTAAGTTTTCAATACATGAGCATGGGGATGGGCTGCCCATTTGACCCTTAGCACCACTATAGTGTAAATCAATTTAGGCACAAAACAAAAAATATTTTCCTAGTTTTACTTGGTTTATTTGGAGTTCCACCTTCTGCTCAAGGTCTTTGTATTTAATGTATTCTCTACAGGGTCAAGACACAGAGCAGACTGATATATCTCCACCAGATTTTTTTTTTAAGGAAAGGAAGAAGGGAAATAATTGCATGTCACACCTCCGCTGTCAGATGCCTTCAGTATGATGGAGGCATACCAGTGAACTTCAAAGGACAGCTAGCAGAAACGTCTGCCTACGTGCCTGTCCAGCAAACCATCGCAAGCTCACACTCCCAGCACTCCAGGAAGGGTGCCTTATGTGAGTACCTGCATTCAGTGTTTACTGTGCTCACTCATTCTTTTAAAAAATTGCAAACCACAGTCAAATAATCAGCAAATGGGCTCAGCAGAGAGATCCAAGCTTTGAAGCGGTAGTTCTAAACAATCGCAGCCTACGTCTGAGTGGCAGGGGTTAACAAGACCTTCAGTTCTCCAAAAGATTTTTTTAAAAATATAAAAAGAAAGGCAAATCTTTGACATTCTATGCCTCGCCCTTCTGTGCTTTCAGACCCTGGCTCCTGAAAGGCAAGGAATAACAATGCGTTTTAGGGGAAAGTCACTTCTCTTTGTTGCTTTGCATATGAAAGCTTACCCAAGACTATTGGACGTGCATTTGAGGCCGCAGGTGAAAGGAACAGCTCACGTCACGCTTTTTGAAGTGTTCCAAATGCTAAATCATCCTCAGACATTCTTTGATCTGACTTGGCTAGGACGTTTCTCCACTTCTCCACACTCAGTTGCGTCTCCTCCACTCAGTGAGCTCAGTCAGCTCCTCTCAAAGCCTGCGGGAAGTGAAAGGAAGAAACTGGCCTTTCGTTTCCATGAGTCACACTGCCTTCTGCTAAGGATCCTGGCCCCTCTCTTTAACTCTGTAAGGAAGTCACTTCCCGGTTACTTCCCCAGGGTCAAATGGAAGCATTAACTAAACTGAAAGGCTTAACAGTTCCAATTTCATGGGCTTCCGGGACAGAACAGAAAGAGAACATGAAAGTAAGCAAGTGCTTTGCCAGTCTGAAGGGAAGAGGACTAAGACGAGTCTCAGAACACTCCTGGCATCTGGACCACTTCTATAACCCTCAAAAGAACAATGGCCTTTGTTGAGTTCTAACGATGCGTGACAGCTTAACATCCCTCCTTTTCTTCCTTAATTTTTTAAAAATAAACTCTCTGTTGACCACACTGAAACTGGGGCATCCTTTCTAAATCTCTTCCTTCACTGCAGATACACTCTGCAAACAGAATGCCATCCGCCTAGAATACCTGACGGTACAATACCCCTGGGGAAAAAAAAAGACCTGCTACAACTAGCTTCCCAATGCCTCCCTACACACTTTGTTTTCTCATGAACCATAAAATCTTCCAGCCAGAATATTCAGTTTTCCTTTTCTTCCTTTTGTATTCATTTTCTGAAATACTCCAAGGGGGAAGTAGCATTGTAATTGAGATTTCCAATGGGCATACATATTTTACTGAAACATGACAAGTCACAATTCATTTGTGTCGTTTCATTCATTAGAACTGTGTCAGCGCGTCTCATTTTTAAATTTGAGTTGCAAAATCTCCAAGACACAGTAATGACCAGCGGAAGTATACAGCGGGCTAGCAGCAGCATTTCCATGCATGCCGGGCACAACTTAATTATTTTAGAATTGAAAGACGGTTTCCAAAGGAAGGCTTACTCTTCAGTCTCAAGTAATTGTGTGGCTAAAACAGAGCTGATAGAAGATTGTCTAATGAAACTCCAGGCTTTGTGCAGCTTCTATGGCTTCCCAAAGCCAACCAGTTGTCTGCAATGTAAATATTTATTTAAAATGTGCTTAAAGAGCATACAGAGTTTCCTGCCACTACCCGTTCAGCAAATACACAGTTGAGATAATGCAAGCTCCAGAACGGCATCCATCCAATAAATTCAAGAATCCGATTCAGAATCAGTGTCAACAGACCCTTTTAAACCCATATTTATTGCAAGGAGCTGAGCAAGGAATGGAAATGCAAAGAGTCATAGAATATAAGCTGTGCCATAAAAGAGTTTATAATCTAATTGGGGGCATAAATCTTACACAAAAGTACACCATCCGTGGTGTTAGGGAATATATGAGTGATGAAACCAATAAATTCAATATAATCTTATCAGAGAACCCAGGAAATGAAAACACACGGCACCGATATCCTAGGTGGGAACACAGGCAGAAAATGTAGCTGTCCCCAGCACACGGGAGCTCACTGGTTGCAGGACACACCGAGACTGAGATTTTGAGACTGTTAGCAGCAAATAACGGAAGTGTATGTTGTAGAGAACTCAGCACACATGAAAACATTCAAACTGAAGTGACAGACTTCAGAAAACATGGAAAGCATTAAGCAACTAAATGTTCAAAATGGTGTTCTCTACTCCTTTACATTTTATTTAGGGGTGTGTGTGTGTGTGTGTGTGTGTGTGTGTGTGTGTGTGTGTGTGTG
>NC_022009.1:120210540-120211157 GCF_000317375.1 Microtus ochrogaster
TCTTTGTTGTCCTTCCTGTTTTGTTACTCATTTATAAAATTTTGGGTGCACTTTTAATGAATAGGGTTCATGTTATGGATCACTATTATGTTTACAAGATAAAAATGAGCAGAAGATACATCCTTCTTGCATGTCCCACCCACACAATCCCTTCCTGTGGCATCCTGCATCGAGTGGTACGTTTAATACGTTTATTACAGCTGAGGAAACAATGCGGATGCCTCGTTACCACCGATTTTACAGTGGGCTCACTGTGCTGTCTAGTTCTGTTACAACAGGTAATGCCATGTCTCCAGCATCAGAATGTCACAGAGGATGCTTTCATTGCACTGACATTGCCACATGCTCTGCACATTCATCCACACCATCTCTCCGAACTTTGTGTGCCACTGACTTTTTCTTTATATTCTTGCCTTTTCTATGCTAGTGTACATTTGGAATGATGTTAAATGTCATCATTTCAGGCTATATTCCCTCATTTAAGAGTTATTAAGATTCCTCCAAGTCCTATTGTGACTTGATAGTACATTTCTTTTCATCATTGGACATTAGTTTCTTTTACACATGTACCAGTTTGCCCACTCGTTCAACTGCTGAAAGGTATTTTAGTTACTTAG
>NC_022009.1:120211592-120214776 GCF_000317375.1 Microtus ochrogaster
CTCAGCAGCCTTTAACGCTTACTCTGGGAAAGAGGCCTACTGAATCCAGTCGGTTTCAAGGAGTTCCTCAAGTCATTTGGAGTTGCTTGCTTTCTGGGTTAAAGCCCTTCGCTGCAGGATAGAGTGAACCAGTCTCCGAGAAAACCGCTACACAGCATTCTGCACAGAGTTTCTATGCACATTTGAGTGCAGGTGTCTGAGAAGACAGACACCATCAACTCTCTGAGCAAGTACTGAGAACACTGGGCAAAATGATAAGACGAAATTGATGTTTGAAATATTGTCAAGCCGTCTTCCAAAGTGGCTGCTCCATTTGGTATATGTAGTGGGGAATTTTACAACCTATCCACCAGTTCTCCGGACGTCTTCAGTGGGGAGTTTTCTCTTTGGACCCTTCGTCCACTTCTTTTTAATCTGATTGTTTTGGGGGTTGAAATTTTAAGACAAAAATATGTGGCTCAGTTGGCTTGTTAGGATTATTGCCTATGGCATCCATTTCCCTGAAAAAAAGTACAACTTCATTCTATGTCCTCCACTGATAAACACCTAGGTTGATTTCGTAATTTAGCTATTGTCAATTGTGCTTCAGTAAACACAGATATGCAACTGTCTCCATAGTGTGTCAACTTGGGATCCTTTGGGTAACCCCAGGAGTGGTATATCTGGGTCATCTGGAAGATCTAATTTTAGTTTTTCAGGAAATCCCCTGTTCTTATTTTCATAGTGGCAGGAGTAGATTAGGTTCTCACTGAGAATACACACAGGCTCTCATTTGTCTACATTCTTCCTGTTTTTGTTGTTGTTTTCTTAATAACCGGTATATTAATCAGGCTTCTCTAGAGCAACAGAATTGATACAATGAATTTCCATATAGAGAGAGAGAAAAAGAATTTATTAGAATGGCTAACAGTCTAGTTCAACACTGACTGTCTACCAACAGAAGATTCAAGAGTCTAGTAGCTCTTCAGTCTACAAGACTGGATGTCTCAGTTGGTCTCCATATATTCCAGAATCCCAAAGAAGTAAGCTCTAATACCCGGGAAGGAATGGACTTGCTAGTGAGATCAAGAACAAGCAGGCACAGAGCAAGCTTCCTTCTCCCACGTCCTTCATATAACTGCTAGCAGAAGGTGTAGCTCAGACTAAAGGGGGTCTTCCCATCTCAAAAGGTCTGGATTAAAATTGTATCTTCTTAGTCAGGCTGTGGTGGCATGCACCTTTAACCCCAACACTTGGAAGGCAAAGGCAAGCGGATCTCTGTGAGTTCAAGGCCAGCCCAGTCTACAGAGTGAGTTCTGGGATAAGCAGGGCTACACAATAAAACCCTTCTCCAAAAAAAAAAACAAAACCCTCACCTCAAGAGATCTGGATTAAAGGTGTATCTCCCCACTTTAAAGATCTGCATTAGAAGAGGGTCTTCCCACATCAAACAATTTGGCTAAGAAAAAATCCTTCATGGTATGCCCAACCATTTTGGTTTTATTTCTTCCACATGTAGTCAAATCAACAATCTAGAATAGCCATCAACATATGACATTCTGATTGGAGCAAGAAGGAATCTCAATATAGTATTGATTCAAATTTACCTGAACATTTTCATATGTTTATTGACCACTTGAATTTCCTCTTCTGAGAGATACTTGTTTATCTCAAATTAATGTGTTTGCTGATTGGGTTGTTTGACTTTCTTGGTTGTTTGTTTGGGGGCTCTTTTTTTATTTCTTCAGTTCTTTGAATATTCTAAATATATTTATTTTCAGGTGCAGTAACAAAAATGTTCCTCCATCCTGCAGGCTTGCTCTTCACTTAGTCAACAGTTTCTTTGCTTTAGATAAGCTTTTAAATCTCATCAAGGTTGGGTATTTTGGGAAGAGATGATGGGGTCAGTTTAATTATCCTTCAAATGAGAACTTTATTAAAAGAGGTTTTAGTGCCACAAAGACAACAGTAAACACAATTTAATAGGTAGGCTTCCAAAGCAAGAGATGCTTCAGCCACACCAGCCAAGACAAGGTGTCCATCCTCAAATGCTTCTGACAGAGGGGGTGGGTTTAACTAATCGCAAGATGATTAGTTAATAAGTGACCTAAGCCACTAACTTCAGTCAGGATGTACTGGATTCCCAAGTAACAGAGGAAATGGGAGGAATTTGTCAGTCATGAGAGCAGCAAAGGAGAAAACCTGGGCATCCTATCAGCTCTTTACAACAGGTGCAGTGTGGAGAGGCTGCTGGGCATAGGGCCAGAGCCAAGAGGCAACAGCTCCGGTGCTCTAACTGTCAAATATTGGAGTCATTGCCTTGGCAACTGTAGTCTCATTCAGGAGCTTATAATTATGTCTTGAAGTGTTTGCCTGGCTTTCCCCTCTAAGAATGTCAGGGCTTCAGATCTTCCATTAAGGTCCTTGATCCATTTACAGTAATTTTTTTTTTCAAATTGAGAAATCAGAGTCTCATTTCAATCTTAAACACATGGAGATCCAGTTTTCTCAGCACTGTTTACTGTAAAGGCTGTCTTGCTGATGATCTGATGATTGTATTTCTGTGAATTTATGCTGCTCCACTGATTTGTCTGTTCCTTGCCAGTAACCCCTTGTCTCTATAACTGTGGCCTTTCAGTAAGTTTTCTATGATCTATAAGTAATGTATAAGTAAGGAGTTTATGTTTTGCAAGTTTTCTTCTTCACAATACTGAATGGACTCCTGGATATTCTGGGGTTTTGTTTTAGTTTGGTTTAGTTTTTTCTTTACGTGCAAATATATAGCCAAAATGAAGAGGAAGAAGAGTACAATTCTAAAAATAATGAATTGTGTTGTGCATGCCTGTGTGCATGCATGTATGCATGTGTGTCCATGTATGTGCATGTATGTCTCTGTGCATGTACTTGCATACATGTGTATTCTGGAGGAACATATGATACCGAACCTCAACCTATGGTACTGCCCTAGATCCTCATGCAAGACATTTCATCCTCCAAATAAAGCCATCACTGTGACAGAATTACTAGCTTCCTGAATAAATATAGAGGAAAAAAAACCTTTAGGTCACACAACTAGTAAATGACCGTAACCTATTCAAACTCACGATGGTCCAGGTCTAGCATGCATGTTATATGCAGGGTTTTCTTGCTTTGAATATGAGAGCAAGTGACAGCAAGAATTACTGAGGCAGCTTGTCTGCAGTTA
>NC_022009.1:120215012-120227711 GCF_000317375.1 Microtus ochrogaster
TATATTTTCACATAGAGAGAGCATAAAAATAAGCTGTTCTTTACTCCACTGTTCAATTATTTGGAAAAGAATTAGCCATGTTGGAGTTCATTTGAATGATAGTCTGCAAAGTTTTTACAGTGTGGAAAATAATTTTCCCCAACAAATCCGGGTCAATAATCTTTCTTGAAATTGGATAAAGCAGCATGGTAGTTGGGATGAAAAATGAAACCAACTTGTTCAAGCTTTCTCCAAAACACAATATGATATAATATTGTGCTGGTTAGTTTTATGTCAGCTTGATATAAGCTAAAGTCATCTGAGAGGAGGGAACCTCAATTGGGAAAATGCCTTCCATAAGATCAGGCTGTAGGCAAGACTGTAAGCCATTTTCTTAATTAGTGATTGATGTGGGAGGGCCTAGGCCATTACGGATGGTGCATCCCTAGGCTGGTAGATCTGGGCTTTATAAGAAAGCAACAGCAAGCATCCTCCTCTATGGTTTCTGCAGCAACTCTCGCTCTAGGTCCCTGCCTTGTTTGAGTTCCTGCCCTGACTTCCTTCAGTGATGAACTGAGACATGAAAGTGTAAGCCAAATAAACCCTTTCCTCCCCAAGCTGTTTCTGGTCACAGTGTTTCATCACAGCAATAGCAACCCTAACGAGGACAAATCCCAACCTGTTTTCAACGTGTATTATAAATGCGAGTGTAAAACCACTGGTTATAACACATTATGTTTTCAGTCCATTATTCTTTCAGGTGACTATGAATAAAAACTAGCCCCTTCTCCGTGTCACTCGACCTAAAGCCAGGGTGACTAGGACAGAGCAGTTCCTAGTGTGTTTCATTTACCTGCCTCCCACAAGAGCTACCACAGCCTTTCATTATTAGATTAAATGTCACGGAAACATATCCTCCCAGCTTAAACAGCCAAGAGCTATTATTACTCTTTTCCTGAACAAGAGAAATTTGACCTCGTGTCCACAATCATCATATCCCGCAGCGTAGCAGACTTAACACTGAATTTGTAACTAGATGGCTTTCAGGCGTTTACTTGATAAAGAGAGCATCGTGTTGACCTGGGGCCTTAATAGAAAACCCCGGGAAAAGATGTAATAGAAAAGAAGGAAAACACATTTTCACTCTTGATTTTTCTGGAATTTGTCATTTGGCTAGAGCTGGGGGAAGGGGTAGATAGTAATATATGTCTGATGTTTCTCTAGTATTATCAACTGCAGATGTTAAATCTCCAGAGACATTATACAAGGTAATTAAGTTTGGTAACAGCTAATAAAGACTGGTAATAGTCAAACTTTCAAGTGAAACCTTATCAAAGTTGCTAAAAGATTGTTTCATTTACTGCTAAATGTATTCTTGTTTTTAGTAGCGTGTTTTAGCTATAAACACTCAAAAAAAATAGATACCTGATTAATCAAAATTTCACCATCATTCCTCACCTTAACTACTTATAACTTTCAGAGATGATTATAGATAATGATTCTAGAATCATTTTTAAATATACAACTTATTTCAGAAGAAATTATTGATATTTAAGAAGAAAGTCTTAGTTCCAGAATCCAAAGAAGACTTCCTTATGAGGAATACATCAATTACAAAGGGACACAGCATGCAGATACCATGAAAGGCAAAGTCATTAGCAATAATCCACAGTTTATCTAAAAGGCACAATTGAGTAATCATTGCATACAAGAAGCACAAATATCACAGTCAGGTATGTAAATAAAATACAGCACTATTATAATATTCTAAGAATAGAAATGAACAATGCTGCCTGTGCAAAATACAAATATCCAATAAATTCTTTGGAAAGTGTGAGCTTATTTATGTAAATTTAACATGTAAATGCAAGGTAAACTGTTTGGAGATTGTATCTCACCCAATCAGAAGAGCTGACAGCAAGAAAAAAAAAAGGCTGGTGGGGATGCAAAAAACAACTTTTCCATTTCAGGTATGGATGTAAATGGAGGCAGGCACTGTGGAAACCAGTGTGGAGGTGCTTCAAAGGGATTAAACTGATCTACTGAGTACCTCACCCCGAACACTCTTGGATGTGTGTCCAAAGGACACAAAGTCAACAACCACATAGATAACCGTTCATCCAGGTTCATTGCTTCACTCTTCGTCGTAGCCAGGGCTTTGAATGAACCTACCTTGAAAAGATACATTAAATGCACGTATATATTTAGATCTAGATTCTATGAATGAAGGAAAACATGGAACACCTTTCTTCCCCGTCCCATTGCTCTCTCTTGTCCCCTCCCCCAACGCTTCAGTCCATTTCTCTGTGCCAAGTAGTCTTTTTCATCCTTTCCTGTCTGGCTTCTACATTTGATAGACAACTTGTTATATCTGGCTTTCTATGTCTTGCTTATTTTGCTTAATGTAAAGCTCTCTCCTTTTAGACTCAATCTCATTCTTCTTTGCAGGTAACAAAACCCCACTGTGGATGTGTAGCACATTTCACGCATGCATTCATCTGCTGGTGGACATCTAGCTTGAGTCCTCCTGTGATAGCCTGTTGTGAAAGACGCCTTAATAACCGTGGATATACAAATGTCCTTACTTTTCTTCACCTATATACCCAGGAAGGGGATCACTGGGTTTTTGCTTCATTTTGTTTTGTTTCTTGAGTTTCTTTTGGGGGGTTGTTTTGTTTTGTTTTTGAAGAACCTGCATATTAATTCCATAGCGGCTATATATCTAGTTTTCCCAGCACCACCGTTGAAGGGGCTATCTTTTCTCCAATGTGTGTCTTTTCCCACAGACGAGATGAGAGTAGTTGCCTGGGTTTGTTCCTGGATCTTCTATTCTTGGCTCTAGGTCTACACAGTTGTTCCTGTGTGATTGTGGTGCTATTTTGCTACAATTTTTTTGGCTATATGGGGCCTTTTACATTTCTACATGGACTTCAGTGCTATTTCTTATGTATCTGTAGAGAATATCATTGGAATTTATATGGGGATTACATTGACTCTGTAGATCACTTTTGGTAATACAGCCATTTGCACATTATTAGTTCTACTATAAGGCAATGGGAAGTCTTTCCATCTTGTAGAGTCTTCATTTTGTTGATTTTTAAAATTTTTTTTCATGTCTTTGAATGTGTACTCCTAATATTTGTTTTATATTATTGGGAATAAGATTACTTTCTTGATTTATTTCTCATCACTCTTAGTGTAAGAAAAGCTGCTGGTATTTGTAGGTGGGCTTGTGTCCTGCTGCTTTTGTGTATGCTTGTTTACCAGATCTAATAGCTTCCTGGAAGAGTCCTTGGGGCCCTCTAGTTAGAGAGCAGTATCATCTTCATAAAGCAGTGCTTTTCTTCTCTTTTCTCATATTTTTGTGCATTTTATTTCTTTCTCTTGTCTTATTGCTCTTGCTGAAACTTCACACTTCATATCCAATAGGAGAAGAAATGATGGACACCCTAATCATATTGCTGATTTTATTGGAAATGCTTTTAGTTTTTCTCTGTTTAATATAATGTTAACTAGATTTACTGTATATACCTTTATTATGTTAACATATTTCTTTTATTTCCAGTTTTTATTTTCAGTGACTTTCTTCATGAAGCTTTATCGAAACTTGCCACAGGCTTTGTCTGAACATTTTGAGACTATCATGTAATTTCTGTTTCTGAATCTATTCATGTGTCCTATTACATTTATTGGTTTCCATATATTGAATTCTCTTGTTTTCTGAAACTAAAATCATAGAGTAATCATTTTAATGTGCTGTTGAACCTTATTTGCATGTATTTTATTGAGAATTTTTGTATCTATGTTCATCAAGGCAAGTCCCCTGTAGTTTTGTTTTGGTGAGATAGCCAATAAAATTCTAAAGCTTACAAGCTCTAACAAGACTCTCAGAGCTAGTATTGGTAAAGAAGGTAATTCAAATTACCCTAGCACTCATAGGAGATAGATTAAAAGTAAGAACAAAATAGAAAAAGTCAGACATTAAAGAAATAAGAATGTGGTCTAGTTGATCCCCAAATTTTATTGTCAGGACACCGACATGAGGTTTAATTTTAAATAGAGAACAAGATGACATGAGGTTTAGCTTCAAATAGAGAGCAAGGCAGGTGAATAACTAGGCAGTTCTTATCAAGGTGTGGATCCTCCCTCCCCCATCATTTACCCATCATTATCTCAGCACTCCTTAGTCCTGTGAACCGGTCTGGAAACTTATGAGAACTGTAGGAAATCCCTCCCTGGGAAGCTTAGCTGTCATTGGCCTTTAGTCTTCTCCTAACCTCAGATCTCGACATATCCAATTCTTTCCAGTCCATTGTCTCCAAAGTCTAATAGCAAGGAGAGCAATATAAGTATCTCTCTTAGAACATCTTCACCCCTTCTAGGATAGTTACAATTTCAGGAACTTTGGCCTGGTATGCTGATTATAAAAATTAAATGTCATGCTGGGAAAGGCTTTTAAAATCCCCTCATCTGGCTAAAGACTGGATCGCCTGAAAAAGAAAAAAAAAATTTCCTTTCTTTCACCCTCTCAATTTTCATTGTCTAAACTCATATCTGCAGGACAGAAGACTAAAGAATATAACCACACCTGGACAGATTTTATCACAATGGTTTTCAAGGTGGCCTGAAATGGAGGCTGTTACACAGTAACAAGTTTTGGTCAAACTCAAAATCCCAAACAAAGTAGCAATGAGCATTCCTGGTGAGGTGGAAAGAGTCAGGAAGGAACTGTTGAGCTATACATGGTTCCTCACTTAACTGCAAATTTGGGGGACAAGACATTATGACCCGAATGGGGGTATGTTTAGATTGCCCCAATATAGTTATTGCTAATCAAATGTTCCAACACAATTATTGCCCAATTAAGGGCTGAGCAAGGAGAGTGAGGGAAGGATTGATCCTATCATACCTAGCAAAAGCCCCCCCCCACGGCAGGATTAGAGTATTTTTAGGAGAGGTCACTGAAAAGCCTGCACTCCACGCAGGCTCAATTATTTGGAAAATTGACGAGCCTATATGGGTAAATCAGCAGCCTCCAACTGAAGAAATATTACAAGCTGCCCAGCGGTTAGTTCAGGAACAGCTGAATAATAGGCATCTTCATTACACCCTCCAATTCTGCTTGGAATTCTCCTGCTTTTGTGATTAAAAAGAAATCAGGAAAATGGAGATTAATACAAGATTTAAGAGAGGTTAATGGGATCATGTAACTAATGGGAGCTTTACAGCCTTGGGTTGACTTTTCCTACAGCCATACTAAAAGATACCTTTAAAGTTATTTTAGATTTAAAGGATTGTTTTGATGCCATCCCTTTGGCACCATAAGATTATAAAATATTTGCATTTAGTATTCCATAAGTCAATTTCAAAGAGTCAGTGAGAAGATATCATTAGAATGTCTTGCTCTGGGTATGGCAAACAGTGCTATGTTGTGCCAGAAATTTGTGGCTCGGGCTATACAAAATGTTAGAGATCAATCTTTACAAGTTTATATTATCCATTAAAAGGATGATATCTTGTTTGCCCATAAAAATGAAGGCATTTGCTTGCAACATATGGCCAGCTTCATCAGAGCCTTGCCTATGCAGGGTTAGAAATAGCCCCAGAGAAAGTGCAAAGGCGGTCACCTTTCCAGTATTTAGGACATATGCTGTGTCCAAAAATAAATTAAACCTCAGGAATTGGAAATTAGGAAAGATAGCTAACAAACTCTGAATGACTTTAAGAAGTTGTTAGGAAATATTCAGTGGCTATAATCCTATTTAAAATTCCCTATGTGAGACCTCAAGCCCCTCAGTGAAATTCTTAAGAAGAGTAGTAATCCCAGTTCCTCCAGATGCTGCTACCAGAGCAGGTACTAGAACAGGTGGAATATGCAATACAGAATCAGCAGGTACATTATAGTAATTATGATCAACCTTGGTAAGGATGTATTTTACCAACAAAATTTACTCCCACAGCAGTATTATGGCAAAGTGGTCCTCTTTTACGCCTAAACCTTCCTATTTTGCCCTCAAGGTACTAAATCCTTATTGTGAATTAGTAACCTGGTTAGTACAGAAAAACTGGATGAAATATAGGCAATACTTTGGAAGAGAACCTATTGTGATCAATGATCCTTATACTAAGCAACTGGTTGATTGGTTATTTCAAAATACTGATCCTTGCGCAATTGTGTTTGCTCAATATACACTTTTCGATATGTATATTAAAGTTTTTAAAGTTGACCTTATCTTATACTTTTGAAGGAAATATGAATAACTTCAATTTGCTTGCCATCATTTGTTTAGATTATATTGTAGAGAGAAGCAGGTAGGACAGAAGGAAGATGAGAAGATTTGAAATTATCCTACCTGCTTCTCTCTTCCTATCTCTGTGAATAACTTCACTGGAAATTTCTTTGAAGCTATCTTCACAGGAATAATTTGATATCTTCCATTCCTCTTTGTGAATTTCTTTTCTTCTCTTTTTTATTACTCTATTCAAGAATTGTGTTGAATAACAGGGGGAAAGACATAAAATGATACCCTGATATTATTCCTGAATTTAACAAAAAGACACTTTGAGTCTTTTCTCGCTTGATGCAGTGTGGGCTATACATTTGCTGTATACAGAGTGTTTAGTGTTAAATGCTTCCTTCCAGTCCTCATTTCATTCTTTTATCATAAAGTGATGCTGAATATTATTAAAGATCTCTTCTGTATCTCTTGGGAAGATATGCTTTTTCTTCTTAAGTCTGTTTTCACACTATATCACACCTACTAATTTGCATATGTTGAGCTACCCTTGTGTCCCTGAAGAGAAAACAATTTGTTAATGATGTATGATCTTCTTAATATGTTTTTGAATTCAGTTTTCCTTATCAATTTTTAACTGACAACTGTTACTCTTGATAATAGGTAGTTTGGGAGTTTCAACGATGTCACTTACAGTTCACTGTAAATATAACATTTTAAGATTGAACTGCTAACAAAACCTGTTTAAAATACATTCTAAAGAACATTGTTGATTGTCAGCCTGATTTGAGAACAGGATACAGGAGGCAGTTCTTGAAACAGTAGATAACTAGTTCTGTTTGCTTGTTTTGTTGGTTTGGTGTGCTTTGTCGAGGAGGTGTCGCATTAGGTAAGGCAGGCTATTTTCAAACTCACCATATTCCCCTCCTCCTTTGGCCTAGAGAGTTGAATATAATAGGTGTCTCTGAGTAGACCTAGGCCTTAGGTGGGAGTGATGCCAGCCCTGGACTGAGGATTAGCCCCATGAAGTCAGCAGCTTTAAAACACTTTTTGTGATTCAAATGTAAATATCTACATGACATTTTTGTTCTGTGATTTAAGAAATTGAATAGTTTACATGTACTATATGAAGCATAAAAGTCATTAACCTGAGTTCTGAATTCTAAAAATTCTAGTTCAGTTTTTTTTTTTCTTAATTGAAGAGTATTCACCAGTCAACACTTTAACTTTGGAGGGAAGAGCTAGCTCTCTGTCAGTAGGAAGGGAATCGGGCCCACGGAGAAAACTGCAAGGTGCTCAGATCTATATTCTGTTATCAATAGAGTCCAGGTTTAAAAGGAAGATAGGGGTTAAAATAGCCAATTTAGGAACACTAAGGATGAGAAATAAAGAAGCTTGTAGCTGAAGATGAGATTATCAAGCCACACTGATAAGATGGAAGACAGAGCTCTAGACTAGAAACAGCCAACCTGCTGGCTTCTCTGCAACCTTTGGGTAGCATATGGAAGACATTTCTGTCTATTGCATCCTTGATTCTAATGAAATTTGAAATCCTCCACCTATTTCAGTACAGATACCCCAGCCCATCTCATATAGAAGGAATTAACAAAGAACAACCACTGGTACTGTTGTTCTTTTGGAAAACTACAACTCCCATGCTCCCCCTGGACTACGGATACCTGTGCGCGCCCTTGCACTCCCCGTTAAAAAGGCAGGGCCACACGAGGCTCTCTCTCTCTCTCTTTCTCTCTCTCCTCTCTCCCCCCCCCTCTCCTTTTGTGTTTCCCTCATCCTTTTCCTCGTGTGTCCCACATCCTTCGTCCTTTTGTGTTTCCCTCCCCCATTAAAGTGGACCCACGTGGGAGCCGCCGTGTCGTGTCTGTGTTTGTTCCACCGTGCGTGTCTGTCCTGTGCCCCGTGTTTAAGAAGAACACCCCCTGCCCCCTTTTTATTATTTTTTAAGAAGAACAGGTACTTCTGAGTATCTTCTAAGAACAAAAATAGATGAGACTAGTTTCAGAATCTCTTGCATTTATTCAGCCAATGATATTTCAGGGAACTAAGCAACATAACAACAGTTACCTTGGTCTTTGTCAGTTTCTGCCATGGTCTAATTAAAACATCTAGACAGAGACGTCCAATGGCTTTTTCTCTCTTGTAAACTTCTTAGAAGTTTATTGTTCTTCCCTCTCGTTCTCCCCTTTTTTCTCAGTCTCTCTCTCACTTTTCCAGAATCCTCTTAGTACTCCATGCTTCTGCTTTGCTTGCTCTCAAACATAACTGTGTCTTTGCCTTCACTGGCACGAATGCCCAAACTCAGCAGCCTTTGTCTCAAGTACATCTTTGGTGGCTTTGAATACCCAATACCCTAGGTCTTTGGACAAAGCTCACCTGGACCACTGCAGGAAATGTCCCATTGCACTCACAAACTTGAGGCACTTTGAACTCGTGACAAACCCTAACATCTTTTTCTCTGAGCAAGTTCGTTAAGCACACTCATATTATACTTTAACCCCTATGACTTTCACTGCTCTGGTGGAAGCCCCCCTCCAATTCCCTCCCCCATCTCTCTCAAACCTGCAGCATCTCAGAAAGCCTGCCAAATGATGGCCCCTCTCTCCCAGAGAAGCTGATGGCCACTCCCACAGGATAAACATACGGGTTTTCGGTCTCACTTTCCCATCTCCTCTCTGGGGGTACGGAAGATCATCCGGGAGAATTTTACCCATTAAACCTGGGCTTTTCCTAATTTGGTCTGATTTGGATCGCTGCCTCAGCGGAGAGGTTTACCGGGGTGCAGAAACTTTTCAGCTCCCTTCTAATGACTTCACTACTGTTAAATTTTAGTTATACTTCCAGAATTTGATGTAAGATAATGGTGTTAGGGATAAAAGTGAAATAGTTCCCAGAAGAATGTAAGAAACGGATTTTTAATAAAATTTCTACTCTAAAAATGACTATTAAACCACATTTTCAATATGTCTGAGGAATCTGAAAATAATCAAAAATTTTATTAACCATCTTTTATTTTTTAAATACACGCTTGATCTTCTGATGGTATTCAGATAGTTAACATGTGTTCTTGAGCCCAGACTTCTCAATTTCTTTCACATAGTCTGGTCTTAGTGGGATATGTTTCATGCTTGAAAGTAACCCTTTAATAAAAAAAAAAATATTATACTAATTTACAAAGTTAAAAGAAGTCAACACAAAAACTTCAGTGAAAAAAATTTAAAAGAGAAGGTTTTTACTTGCATACAAAGTATACATGGTTTTCCTTATATTCTGTACAGCAGCAACTAAAGTTTTGTTTTTGTGCATGGATGGCCCAAGGATTATAGGCACCAAGAAAGGATACAGTGTGAGTCCCTTAGGTTTTCCTCTTGTCTCAAATATTCCAAATATGGAGTTGATGAAGCTGGCAAGTTGTCGATGCCACACAAAATTAAGCCTCAACAGATGCCTCTCCAACGAAAGGATGAAGGGAAGGGCAGACTAGCAAGGCTGACAACTTTTGGAAAGTACTATGTCACTTACAGGATTATAGACATTCTGACCCGCCTCCACAGCGCTAGCAAAGTGGGTGAGAAGCTACATCTTAGTTTTTTCCTACAAATTCACAATTCTGTCCTGCAGAGTCCTAAAACTTAAGAAGGTTACAGATATTAGAAGGCTCACGAAGCTCAGAACATTGCAAGACTCACAAGAACCTTCCCCAAGGTTACATGAGCAGGGGAGGCTCTATCTACTGGAGATGCTATCACGTTATGAATGGAGCTTGGGAAATGCAGTTATTTGTGACTCATCACCTATGCTGGCATGGGCACTTCAAGGATGCATCTAGACTGACTCACAGAAACCCTTGTAAATTAGCTTTAAAAATATATATATCACTGGCTAACAAAATTTCAATTGAATGGAGATGTTTCTTTGGTTTGTGGTCAATGTTGTCTTGGATAACTCGAGATTTGTTCATGTCTTCCCAGGAAATGTCACACCACAAAACCCTTGAATAGCATTCTTGAATAGAATCTAACTTGGGACCCCAAGTTCCTATTGCCAGTTGGTTTAAGAGGTGGAGAAGTGGGACCCATACCATTTCAACTCCTGCAATGAAAAGTCTTCCATGCAAGGTTCGTAGGGACCATAAGCAACCCAGCTACCTACCCCAAGAAGCAATGAAGCTGGCTTCAGAGTACAGGATGGTGAGGTACTTTTGTTTTTCTTCCTATGTGGCAGCTATAGAAAGCTTTTACTGATAGAGTAGAATCACATAAGTCCAAAAAATGTAGGTTTTAATAGAAGATAGTCAGTCTCTCACAAGGCACAGAATTTTAAAGTATCAGATAAAATTCACCTGTTATACCAAAAGTCGAGATTTGAAGCTGAATGAAAACATAATAAATGCTAACATAAGGTTGATAGAGTTGTTAAAGTGATCTGACAAATGTTTAAAAGTAGCCATCATTAAAATGCTTCAAAAAAACAAAGAAAAGAAAAAAAGCACGTCATAAAAAAACCAAAACAATACCAATTGCAAAACAGAGACTTCAGCAAAAAAAAAAAAAAAAAAGGATAGAATTAGCATGGGAAAAAGTACAAATGGAAATTCTTACAATTAGAAGAATATTGCCTAAATAAAACATTCAATAGATGGAGTCAACAGAAGAATGAAAGAAAAGAGGAAAATTTAAGTGGAGGGAGAGATCAGGAGACAACTCAGTAGGCGAGAGTGCCTGTCGGGCAAGATTAAGAACCTGGGTTCAGATCCCCAGCACCCACATTAAAGCATGCACAGATGCATGTGCCATAAGCCCGACACTGGGTAGAGGTAGGTGATGGCAACAATGGAACTGGCTAGTTGATCACCCCATCCAAAAACTCTGCAGGTGAAACGGATAAAGCATTAAAAAACAGAGAAAACCCCCTCTGCATTGCACATAAGCACTGACAGACCCATCTACCCACTGGACACATACCTTCCCCATATGGAATGAATTGAAAATAAAAGCAATAATAATGGCTCAACAACAGGGAAAATAAACTAAAAGCAAACTCCCTCTCTGTCTGTCTCTGTCTCTGTCTCTCCCTGTCTCTCTCTCTGTCTCTGTCTCTCTCTCTCTCACACACACATACACACACACATACACATGCATACATATACACATGAATATAACAAGAGACAAAACACACATGCCATAAGAGTCTGAGAACAGGAGAAGCATGAAGAACTATATGTACACTCAAAGAAATACGGAGAGAAAAATAATCCAAGCTTGGAGGGAAAAAACACATAGTTATTGAACTAAGAAGTCTCATATAGTTTAAGTCCCCACCGCAAAAAAAAAAAAAAAAAAAAATGCCAAAAGAGACCACAATGTCTTTCCTGATTACTTTTGGTTTGCTTTGCTTATTTGTTCAAGACAGCATCTCCCTGTACAGACCCTCTGTCCCTACCTGGACTATCTGTCCCAAGATCACTCCAAGTATGTGATCCTCCTGCCTCTACCTCCAGGTGCTAAAATCGCAAGGATGTACCTACCAATAATTAAGCTTTAGAAAGCTCAAAGTGAAGGAAAAGTCGGACTCAATTATATAGAAAATTAATTCAAATGAACCTCCGAATTTTCATGAGTAGCTAGGGGTCAGGAGGAAGCAGCACAAACCTTTTTGATATCTGAAGGAAGAGTCATATACCCAGCAAAAATGTTGTCAGTAATGAAGGAGAAATCAAAATCTGTTCGTGGGAAAAGCTGAGTTGATCTCTTGCAAGAAGACCTTTCGTGAAAACACACCTAAATGATGCTATATGCCACAAGGTCTTAAACTCTGGGTTGTGACCCCCTGTGAGGTCGTGAGACCCACTGAGGAGCTTGTGGAAATTTTGGTAACAACAGAAGAAAATGTGTTTCTGAATGTGTGATTAAAATGTAACGAGAAATCAAGTACACAAGCCCTAGATGGCTGGTTATCAGATAATAGCCTTTACCAAGTGAGCCTGGGGACCTAGTGAGCCTGGGAACCAAGTGAGCCTGGGGACCTAGTGAGCCTGGGGACCAAGTGAGCCTGGGGACCTCGTGAGCCTGGGGACCTAGTGAGCCTGGGGACCTAGTGAGCCTGGGGACCTAGTGAGCCTGGACCAAGTAAGCCTGGGAGCCTAGTAAGCCTGGGAACCAAGTGAGCATGGGGACCTAGTAAGCCTGGGAACCAAGTGAGCCTGGGGACCAAGTGAGCCTGGACCAAGTGAGCCTGGACCAAGTGAGCCTAGGGACCTAGTGAGGCCTGGGACCAAGTGAGCCTGGGGACCTATTGAGACTAGGCACCAAGTTGCCTGAGGGGTACAGTATCCTGAACTCACATGAAAAGTTGAGTGGTGGCACACATTTGTAATCCCTGAACCTTTATGATGTAATCCCTGCACTCCTGTGATGTAATCCCTGCACTCCCATGATGTAATCCCTGTACTCCTATGATATAATCCCTG
>NC_022009.1:120227821-120253082 GCF_000317375.1 Microtus ochrogaster
ACTCCTATGATGTAATCCTTGCACTCCCATGATGTAATCCCTACATTCCTATGATGTAATCCCTGTACTCCTATGCACAAGCAGGAAAAGTTGGTGGAAAATGATTCCACTAACCTGAACCAGGCAGAACAAGAAACAAGAGACCCTGTCTCAACAGGGTGGAAGGAGAAAAATCAACTCCCTGAAGGTGTCCTTGGCCCTGGAAGCGTGGACTAAGCTGTGGTTGCATGCATGCATGCACAAGCACACACACACACACACACACACACACACACACACACACACACACACACATACCCCACAAAAAATAAACAAAAATATTTATTAAAACATCAAATCCATTCACTCAACCTGTACCAGAAAAGCTTCTTCTTGTGGTAGATGACAGTTCACACAGAAAGCCACAGATGGACAATGTACAGAGACTGAGAGACTTTGGAGCACTCAGTCCTAAGTGGATATATGCAGAAGAGAAGGCAAAATGAGGGTGGCTCTAGAAACCTGTCTTCCACACACAACAGGGCTGTGACCCTGTGAACTCAAAGACTCTGGGACAGCACTCACAAGGCCTGCACAAGTTCAAACCAGGCAAAATGGCAGCATTGGGGATGGGAAGTGGACACAAAGGCCCACTCCTAACCAAGAACCCATACGCAATCGATGTTTTCTGGGAAAGGAAAAGGCAGTTTCCTCCAGTGGAGTGTCTGTGCACATTAACAACACTCTAGGGCAGGACACATGCCCTGGAGGAACTGTTCAATGGAAACAGACTCTACATTCTCAGAGGGTTATATCACTTTGGAGGTTTTTGTCTTACTAGTTTTCTTTATTATTATTATTAGTTTGCTTTACTCTTTTGATCCATGGATTTTGGGAAAGAACATGATCAAAATATATTGTATGGGAAAGAAATAAAACCTCTTTTTTTTAGAAAAAAAAAATCAAATGCTTATCTCAGGAGTTTCTGGCAACACTTTCCCACGTTACATTGCAGAATTTCACTGAAGTCTGTTCTGAGCACATGGCACGGGAACTTTTCACCAGAAAGCTCAGACTTTTGACTAACATATGCAGTGAACTACAGCATTTTTACTGTACGTACAGTGTTCTGCTCATAGAGAAACAATCATTTAACTATGGAAAACAGACTTGTACCTTTTTTTCTGTCATTCCTCTACAGTAAGTATCAAAGCAGTATGCCTCTGTATTGTACTATGTTTAAGCCTTTGATTTTTTTTTTTTAAATTGCTCTCTGAGTTGCTGACGTGAGTTTCAATTTATAAAAAAAAAATCACTCAGTAAATTTCAGCTTTGGATTAAAACAGAATTTCCAACGGTTTCTGAAATGTATTTCAGCAATTTTTGCTGTGCATTTATGTGACTCGGTGTTCTCACAATCAATAACAATAAAGTCAAAATATCATCAGCTAATCCTCTTCTGTAAGTGCTCAGACATCACCTCTACAAGATCAAGAGTTAAAAATTGCCAAGTGGAAAAGATGGGAGTTCCTGGTGCGCCACCTGGTTGAGGAGCTGAGGACAGTTGATGGCTGTTCAGGGAGGGAGAGAGACTTTTCTCATTGCTAGATTGCCTATACCCCAGTGGATAACCTCTCAAGTGTTGGGATTAAAGGGATGTGCCACCAACGCCTAGCTAAAATATGATTTCTAAATGCAAAAAGTTACTAAGACTTTTATTCTATGATTTCTTGTTAAATTTCAATAATGTCAGCCTCTATATTTTAAGCTTGGTTCACTTTCAATTTTCTTCTTTTATGTTTGTTTTAATTTTTCATTGATAACAATTTTTCATACAATTTAGTCTGATTGTAGTACCCCCGTTCTCCTCCCACATCCTCCCCACTTTTCCACCTACCCAACTCCACACCTTCCTTCTCTTTAGAAAATAGTCAAAAACCACAAAACCACAAATAAACCAGGATTTATAAAATGAAGAAAAATCATGAGAATAACACACACACGTGCACACATGCGCGCACACACACATGCACACACACCCAAATCCAAAACCAATAAAAATAAAAAATCTTAAACCTTAATATACAAGCAAAAGACCAGCAAGGCAAATGGTACCCAAATAAAGCAATAAGAAGCAAAAATCTCTGAAAATACTATTGACTTTCTTTTATATTAGCTGTCTACTGTTGGGCCTGGGGTCTGGCCTTGAGTATTTTGTACACCAAGTGAGGCACAAGCTTATTTTTCTTTTTAAAAAAAAATAAAGTTATTCACTGCCATGGTCCCATTTGTTGAAAAGATGATCACTTTTCCATTGATTGCCTTGGCACTTTTGTTGAAATCAATTGACTATATACATACGGAATTATTTCTAGGCTTTATTGAGTTGCACTAAATTATATGCCTATCCTTATGCCAATATCACACTTTCTTGATTGATGTAGTTTTATGATATATTATGACATCAAATAGTATAAGTCCTTCAACTTTGTTCTTTTATAAAGAATGGTTTTGGCTTTTCTAGGTCTTACGAATTTACATATAAATTTTATAGTCAGATGGTCAATTTCTATCAAGAACCTGAAGGAATAATAATTGAGATTGGTATGAGCTTACAAATCAATTTAGAAAGAGCAGTATAGTTCTGATAATTGATTTGACCTATAAAGATGATATGCCTCTTCGCTTTATACATTCAAGATTTCTCTTAGCAATGTTTCAGTGGATGGGTCTTAAAGACACTTTATCAAATTTATCCACAACTATTTCAAAAGTTCTGATGCTATTGTATATAGCATAGCATTAAATTTTTTAATTTGTGGTTACTTATGGCAGGTTCATAGAAATTTCATTAAAATAAAATACATTAATTAATTTTTCTAGAAGCATTAATTTTTACATATTGGCTTTTTAAACCTTGCTAAACTCTATAATTATTTCTAGCTATTTTCAGATTTATTGTTTTTCTATATATGATCATGCAATGGTGAGTCAAGGCAATTTCATGTATTTTCCCATAAGCTGATCTTATAAACATCCACACTCAGGAAGCAGAGAGTAATGAGTGCTCAGCTCATTTTTTCCTCCTTATTGAGTTCAGGACCTCACCCTGTGGAATGCTGCTGCCTGCAGTAGGTGGGGTTTTCCCACCTTAGTTCAGCCTTCTCTCTCTAAACTTTCACAGGCTGCCCATTGATCATTCAAATCCCAGTGATTCTAGATTCTGTCAAATTGACAATTTCATCTATCACAATATTAACTGAAGATATTGTTTGGAAATTATATTAGCTATCTTTCGTTTTTATGGAAAAAGTGCTATAAATCTTGGCAGTTTAAAATAACAAATATTTATCACTTCATAATTTCTGTGAGTTATGTATTTCAAAGCATCTTAGTTGGATGGCTCTACCTGAGTCTTTCCTGAGTTTTAGTCAATCAGAATAGTTTGCTCATATCCAGGATTTTTATTAGTGTGGTTTCAGAAACCCAGAGTGGTACTCAATCTGCCAAATTCTGTTTTTTTTTTTCAAGAATGAAATAAAACTTTGTACAGATTGCAGAGTAGAGAGGATACTTTAATTAAATTGAAACAATAATACTTATTAGAAAGGAATGCGGTGTCCAGATGACAGTGGGACCCGAGGCTCTGTTGTCTAGGGTTCTTTTATGGGGTTTAGGAGAAGAAATTTGTTACTAGGGACCTAATTTAGTGATTCTCTATTTTGATTGACAGCCGTAGGTTACATATATCTTTTCTCACTGTGCATGTTCCTTCCCATAATGTATCAGATTATAATCATATATAGACCCAAATATGCATAGTCATCTCATGGATTGTCCCTTGAAAGTTCATATGGGGACACAGTTTTGCCATATTTTTTATGAATTCAGAACTAGTTGAGGCTGGATCAACCCTCCAATCCTCAGAATAGGATGTATTTAGAATATTTTGAATAGAAAATGTCCAAGTTTGATGGCCGTTAAGGTCATTAAGGAAGGAAAGCTGATTTCGTTGTTTGGAGAGGGCTGTGCACAGAGCTCCATGCTGAGGTCCTATGATGCTAGCAGGTTCTAGGTTCATTGGTTAGAGAGGGAGGTATGTGCAAGGTTTTCAGGCTGCCGAGCACTTTACTGAAAGAGGTTCGCATGCACAGCCTAAACCAAATAGAGTCCCTGAGTTACTGAATGACCCTTATTCTTTCCTGCCTCGGTCTGTTTCCTACCACCTACAGACATTGCTTAGCAAAGGCAGAAAGTCATTGAATTTGTAAGCAGAAGACATAAACTGACAATCTGACTGATGAAAATCTCTTCCAGCAGAAGCACAGAACCAGAGGATTTAGTACTGCCCTGGGTTTTCTGCATCCACAGGGGTTTGGCGCATTCACTTTGCAGAGAAGGGAGGCCTGCTGTTTTATCCACAGTGGGGCTCTACTCCTTGCTGACACGGAAGGTAAGGCAGCTCCAGGTCCACGCTCACTTACTTGGCTGCCAACACGCTTTCTTTCTTTGCCAAATATTTGCTGAGAACCTCAGTTTCTTACCACGTGGATCTCTCTACAGGTTCCCAGGTGTCTTCACAGCGTGCTCGCTGAACGCTCCAGACTGAATTATCTGAGAGAGATTGTTTCTTGTCCTCATAGAACGAAGCTGTAGTCTTTTTGTAAGATAATGTCAGAAAAACAAGTGCATAGCTTCCAAGATGCTCTGCTCATGAGATGTGAGTTGCTGGACCCCTTAAGAAGGGAGAAATACTAAGCCTGCTGTAGACAGAGTTTAGAAAACATCATAAGAATTTTGTAAGTAGCCCACAAGTATCCCAAAGATGTGAATAGTTCAAGTTGTTTTTCATATAAACATTTACTTCATTTGGTCTAAAAACTGAAGCTTATTTTAGTTATCATGTCCAAGGGAAAGTCTCTATACTGTCATAGAAGCTAGCTTCAATATATTTTTGTAATGTGCTATTAATTGGTTTATGTTCTGAGGTGCTTTGGAAATGGAAAGGATCTAAGGAGATAAATATAGACGATATTTCAAGCATTTTTAAAAAAAGATTTCATACAAATTAAAAAATGATCTTATGGAATGGAAAATTAACTTCACCCTTTGCCTTCAAATACTTGAGGGTTCTTTATGAACACCATCTAGGTTATTGTTGAGTTCAGTAAAATGGTGAGGGTATGGATTACGCAATATATATATACATATTTCTACAGTATATACATACATATGTGTGTATATACTGTAGACACACACTTGGATAAACTTCATGGCTAATTTTCCACATTGTGCAGACATTCTGAAAGTGTCACATGCAGGGCTATTTCGGAAGGCATTAGCTTGACAGAGAAAGTCAGCACATGTAACTCACTTTGTTTCAAATTCCACGAAGTGGAATACGTACAACACCTGTAACCTGTTACCTTTCCTCAAACGTAGTGTGCTTACTCTACAAAAGGCAGGGAATATTTAAAACATCGTCCCTTTTAGTTGCCTCATTTAGCTTCATTTCAACATGAGCACTTAGGAAACCTCTCTTTGGGACGTAAGCTTCACGTTTTTTTAGCCTTAAGCTTTAAAGTTGCTGTTGGAAATGTATTTTTATTTACACGTTCACTTTTTGAAATTAAAATGTAATTGCATCCCTTTTTCCTTCCCCTTTCCTCACTCTGGCATCTCTTATGTGCCCTCCCACTTTCTCTCAAAGAGCTTTGGAAAGGAAGAAGCTGGTCTTGGGCAAGTGTATCAGTTACTTTCCTATGGCTATGATAGGACACCATGAAGAAGGCGACATATAAAAGGAAGGGTTTATTGAGAGCTTACAGTTCCGAGGGGCCAAAGTCCACGACCACCATGTGGAGGAACATGGCAACAGGTAGACAGGCATGGTGCTGGAGCCAGAGCTGAAAGCTCATCCTGAGTCACAAGTCAGTGAGTCAGTACAAGTCAGTACAAGACAGACAGAACAACCTGGGGATGACATGGGCATTTGAAACTTCAAAGCCCCAGTGACACAACTCCTCCAACAAGACCACACTTTCTAATCTTTCCCAAACAAACAGTTCTACCAACTGGGAGCCAAGTATTCAACCAGATAAGCCTGTGGAAGTCATTCACATTCAAGTCACCAAAGCAAGAGTGCTCAGACCTCTCCTGGGACAGGGGAGGGGATACTATTGAATAACAATACCTGTAATCCAAACATTTGACTTTCCTGACTACCTCATTACCCCAGTCCCACTTGCTGCTGTGGAAAGTGGTGTAACTCCAAGTCTAGAATTAGAAGCCACTAAGGAGACCTGGGTTTACATTGCTCACCCCTGCACTACATTCTTCTCACACACACATTCACACACACACACTCACACACACACTCACACACTCACACACACACACACATGTTCACACATAAACAAACACACATTCACACACACACTCACACATGTTCACACATACACACAGTCACACACACAAACACACATGTTCACACATACACACACACATTCACACACACTCACACACACACATGTTCACACATACACACACACATTCACACACACAGTCACACACACACACTCACACACACACATGTTCACACATACACACAGTCACACACACAAACACACATTCACACACACATACACACATGTTCACACATACACACATGTTCACACATACACACACAGTCACACACACGCATACACACATGTTCACACATACACACACAGTCACACACACACATACACACATGTTCACACATACACACACAGTCACACACACAGTCACACACACAGCCCCCACACACACATATACACACTGGGCTTACATACTCTAAGACCTTTATCACTTAGCAATTACACATTATTTCAAATGAACTCCTCCATTTAATGAAAATAGCTCAATTTGTTGCTCATTTCATAAAATACTAGCCTTTCCCAGGTATCGCCATGTGCCAACTGACACATTTCCAAATGCCTTCCACGAATTCCCCTATCTAAGCCTCAGAAAAACCCTTCTGCAGAGGAGGCTCCATTATCATCAGTTAGCTACCTCCCCTTACAGGGGTGAAAACAAAGCTCACAGAAATAAAAGTGCCTCCTTGGAATTCGACAAGCCAAACAATACGACTGCCTGTGTTGAAACCCTGCCACAATCCAAGTCTAATAACTAGCAACCAGTGAGAGCAACTAATGGATCAAAAAGCCCCAGACACAGTGAGCCCTCTTCACCGTGTTGGTTGTTTTGACACCAAAACACAAAGGTATAAAGGAATGTTCCTGAATTGTTTTGTCACATCGAGCCTTAGTCCACGCACGGTAAATGTCTCTCACCCTCACACACACTCACTTTCCCTAGAGAATGTTCTCCTCGGAATGCTGAAGAGTCAGGTCACCATGCACAGAGCATCTGAGCTCGCGGAAGGCTGCTGCCGTGCCCATGGCAACCCTCGTCTTCCAACTGCGTCACACCTGCGCTCCATCACCAGCGCAGTTCCAGCTGGCTAAGGAGCTATACATATCTGCAAACGGTGATTTCAGCAAAACGATTCAACCCTGGCGGGAACCCTCTTTTCAGACAGACAAGGTTTAGCCATATCCTTACTGCTCCTCAGGAACGAAAGGAGCAAGAAGCACTTGCAAAATGGGACTTGACCTGACTTCAAAAGACTGTAGCAAATAAAGTTGACACTGTTTCTAGGTTCATCTGGTCTGTTTATCACATCAAGAAATTTATATTAAATGACCCGGCGGTGTTGGTGCATGCCTTTAATCTCAGTACTTGGGAGGCAGGGGCAGGCAGATCTCTGTGAGTTCGAGGCCAGCCTGGTCTACAAAAGCGAGTTCTAGAACAGACTCCAAAGCTACGGAGAAAGAAAGAAAAAAATTATAGTTAAACCAAAAGGAAATTAAAGTTAGCCATGCCCGGTGTGATGACATGTACCTGTCATCCTAGCAGTCAGAAAGCAAAGGCGGGAGAGTTTGACGTCAGTGTGGGCAACATAAGAGGATCCCAAATAACAAATTATTATTCAATTAAATTTTTAGAAAGAAAGTATGCTGTGATTAAAATAAAAGATGAAATTATTTTTCTAATTTGGCGACAGTTTTAAAAATCACACATCCATACCTTTGTTTTTTATTTTCAAACCAGATTTGGGGCTCACACTACTTTATATAGTTTTGAAATTTGGAATTGTTCACTAGGCTTTTCTGAACAAATAAAGTTATTAGTTACTTGGTATTATTAATCTCTCACCACTGACCTGTTTCTTTCCTTACTATGTAAAATGTGAGGTGAATAAACCTTCCATTAATGGTGCATACATTAGTGATTATCACCTCATGTGTAATGCAAACTCACTCTTCTGCATATTTGAAAAGTACACAATATTTTAAGTGATATCACACATGACATAGAAGTTTAAGTATGTAGTCTCGAGAAAGGTCAAAGTCACGGGCAACTTTGGGTTTGGAAGACATTGTTTTCGCTTGTTGTTGCTTGATTGGTCAGTTGGTTGGTTGGTTTGGGGGAGTTGTTTTCTGTTTGTTGACTACCTTGTTTATCTGTAATTGTTTTCAGATGTTCAAGACTGACTAGTTATAACTTGCCAGGGCACAGCATCTGAGAATGTGGAAATGCCTGTGGTCATGCTGCTTCCATATTGGTCTAGCAGTGACACAGGTGACCCTGTTCCATCTCTCAGAGAGCTGATCACAGTGGCCATTCATTATTAGAACAATCTAGAATGACAGTCATACTGAGAAGTCCTGATGGGACCATGCCCATGTGAGTATTACTTGTGAATCATTCAGAACAAAACTCCCATTGAAATCCCAAGATAACACGCTGCGAGGATGAAATTTATTGCTCATTTCAAAACCACAAACAGCATGTTCATAGTTGCTGAGCGTGGCACAGATTTATTGAACGTCGACTTGGATACATGCATGCTTTACCCACATCCTTGAGATTGAAGGCTTTGTCAGAAGAGCCCATTTGTGGCTGATTGGAGTCTAGCAAAATGCCTGACTGAGACGTGTAATAGAGAAGCAGAATTCTCTCCCTCCTGCACATATTACTTAGCTTTCTGGTGACAAGTGTAGGATTTTTGACACATAATTGTATGGGACATGATCATAAAGGAGAATTCTGTGTGATCGTTTGGATGATTTCTGCTTTTGATAAGTACTTTATACAATGATCTAGAAGTTACTTTTTAATCGTTTCAATATGCACAGAGCTCTTATTTCTGAAGCGATTAAAGCTCCGTCTTGGGTTAATGAGATGGGTCAGCGGGTAAACACGTGTGCTGCCATTTCTGATGCCCTACCTTCCCACGGTAGAAGGAGGGACAAGCTGTCCTTTATCGGCCACCTGTTCGGTGGAGTGTGACCTCTCACGCATCTATACACATGAACGCAAAACAGTAAACAGAAATGCAAGTTTTAAAAAGTTCCATCATGACAAACCAATCAAAGAAAGGAAGAAAAATTAGAGTCCTGGGTCCATGAAAGTAAAAGAGGAGTCTGTTAGAGAAGATGAGCAAGCCGCATGTGGGGGCATAGCCTTTAAACACACGCTGATACCTATGTGGTGCCGTAGCAGAGGACTCTGTCACAGAGGGACATGAGTTTCATCCTTTAGTATCACATATTCTTAGTGGATACTAACACAGTGGGCTCTTCAAAAGCCTGTGCAGCCACCAGAGATCATGTTGATAGCAGTGATCCCTGGGGACCACCTTGATGTTCATGATTGAAGCTGCTGCTGAAAACCCTATTGATGCCCACAGTCAGTGTTGCTACCAGAAACCCTGTAGAAGTCCATGATCTATGCTGCCACCAGATGCTATGGGCAATGAGGCTTCCTCAGTAGTGGCATCGATGGAGGCAGACTCATAATTGAAAATGAAAGATGGGAACTCTGAAACACAGCCCGCGACAATACAGAGAGGGCCAAGAGGTGAGTAACCAGCCACCCGATGGGACACCCCACTCTCTAGGCCCTCCATAGGGAGGCAAAACCCCAGGGACTCTCCCCCACCTGCCTTACTTCTCTACCCAGCCAGCAGGAGAGTTTCCTGCAGCTAGGCTGCCCCAATACCTGCCCATCCATTGGACCCTGCAAGTCCCCCCCCGCCCCCAAACTTGCCTATCCTCCTGCAACCTCAGTTGGAACTCTGAACACAGCCTGCTGCTTCACAGAGAAATTAAGGGGTAAGTGACCAACTTTACCCAGCAAGACACCCCACTTTCCAGGCCCTCCATAGTGGGACTAAACCCCTGGCCCCTCCCCCACCCGCCTCAGCTTCTATAGCCAGATAGCAGATGAGTTTCCTGCAGATAGACTACTCAACATCTCCATTCCATCCATCGAACCCTGAAAGCTACAAGTCCACTTCGCCCCTAAACCCTCAATCCCTCCACACCCCCCCAACCTCAAAGGAACACTGAAACACAAGCTGCAACTACACAGAGAGAACCAGAAGAGAGGACCAAGGGAGGAACGCTAAAGCACAAGCTGTGACTGCACAGAGTGGACCAGAAGAGAGGACCAAGGGAGGAACGCTAAAGCACAAGCTGTGACTGCACAGAGTGGACCAAGAGAGCGAACCAGGAGAGCAGGCTAAGAGAGACCTCAGTGGTTCCCTGAGACACGGACATTGACGGTACAGAGTATATCAAGAACAGTTCCCGGAGACACAGACAGTCACTGCAAGGATTGGACCAAGACACAACGACACTGCCGGCATCATTTGAAGGAAGAGATGGGTAGAGGCCAATGCAAGAATTCATCCAACATGGTAACACCAGAACTCAGTGGTCATACAACAGGAAGACTTGATCATCCTAACCCAGAAGAAGCATAAGAAAATGATTTTAAATGTAACTTTCTGAAGATGATGGAGACCTTTAAAGAGGAAATGAAAATGAAAGACATTGAAAGTTTCTGTGTCAACCCCAAGCCAAATTTTAAAAAAAAGAAAAAGAAGGAAAGAAGGGAGGGAGGGAAAATGGGAGGAAGGAAAGAAGGAAAAAAGGAAGGAAGGGAGAGTCCAGAGAGGAAGTTATTGAATAGAGTCCTTAAAAATTGTGATAGGAGTGATGAAGTTTAGCTCTCATTTCTGGTAGGGGAAGAGGGAAAGGTCTCAGTTTTCTTTAGGGGGCTGGCCACTGGGAGTTGGTCCATGCTCCAGTAAGTATATAGGCAATACAAATTAAGATTGGTGTTTTCTTGGTTTTTATTTTATTTTTAGGGGGCGCAAGGGTGGGAGGGTAGATTTGGGAGGAATGGGAAGTGAGGGTGATTCATATGCATTAGATGAAATTTTAAAATAATTAATAAAAATATATGATGTGGAGAAAGAAAGTTCACATTAGAAAGAAAAAAATGTCCTCCTGGGCATGGCACTTCTTGTTTCTTAGTTTCAAAGTAGGATCCGGGAAGCTCTGTTGGTTTTAATAAGAACCAAGAATGACAAACATGTTTAGCTACTGACCCAACGATCATAGGAATTATTTTCAGAACTAGGACACTCCAGTGATAGAAGCAGATTGACGCTAACACTGATCTAGGATAACAGTTTGTCTCAGTCAAATCTTGACATAAGGTCAGCAGCAGTCAATGATCACGCCTGAGGAGCCCTGCTAGGAAAAATTAAATAGCAGTTACAGCAAGTCAGACTGTTCACATTTAAGCTGATTGCCACTGGAAAGCATTTGTTAAATGTGACATTTTAGGTCTCAAGAAAAATAGTTAATGCAAGTCTTATGTGTTTTCCTCAGATGCAAGATGCCCTGCTTTGCTCCCCGAAGGTCCCAGCCTCCTGGACCGGTTAATACTGCCAAGCATTAAGTTTGAGTTTTCATAATTCCTTATCATTTGCCATTATTCACTCCCCTATTACCTTCTCTTGCTCTCCTTCCCCACCCCCTTATAAACAACAGTCAAGTCAAAGCAATGGAAAAATCTTATGCATGGAGCTTCCCCTTCAGAAACAGCCAATGGACAAGGAAGCTTAGGTTGGTAGTTGACGTGTCAGGAGTAATTATCTGCATTCTACTTGACTCGCAACAGGTGGACTCAGGTAGCAATTTACTAAGGTTTATGTTGACTCTTTAAGTTTATAAAAAAGGTAAGCATGTTAGATATATTACCGTTGCCTTTGTTTGTAAACAGTATTCAAATCTGCACTGTAGAAAATACAGCTAACAGCTACATAGTGGCTATCTTGAAACTTGCTAAGTAGACCAGGCTGGACTCAAACTCTCCACAATCGATGAGTTCTGGCAGATGTGTGGAAGGGGAAGGAATTCATTTTCTTTAAGAGAGTGGCCATGGGGTGTTTGTGCACACTCCAGTGAGTATACGGGTAACACAAATTGAACTTGCTTTCTTCTTCTCCTTCTCCTCCTTCTCTTTCATTGTCCCCTCCTTTTTTCCTTCTACTCTTTCTTTTTCTACTTCTATTTCTGCTTCTTCTTTGTCCTTTGTGGGAGGAAGTCACAAGGGTAGGGGTGGGCCTGGGAAGACTTGGAAATAAATGTGATTGGGATTCATGATGTAAAATTTCCAAATAATCAATAAAAAGATTTAAATGGCACTGTTTTCTATAGTTGTTCATCTGCTTATTACACAGAAAATCAAAATTATAAATCACCTTAACAAAGCTGTTGAATTAACATAATGAGATAATACAACAAGAAGCTCATTTAGACTCCTATCTATAGATACTTATAGCCTGAAGAACACAAACTTTCATTATGATATTTTTTTAAAAATACTATTCATACGTTATTAGTTTTTTCCATCTACTTCTTTTGAGTCTGCCTTGTTCTTTAGCTAAGACTTTGGTTGTTTCATTAAGTTACTTATTCAAGATCTAAAATTTTAATGTTTTCACTCATAGCTGAAAAAGTTCTGCTTCACACAGCTTTTGCTAAATCCCTGTGGCTCTGAACAGTTGTACTTTCAATTTCTTTTGATTAAAGAGATTTTTAAGTTCAGTCCAAGATTTCTTCAAAAATCCAATTACACAACAGTATATTGTTTAGTTCCCGTGTATGTTATAGCTTCTGTAGCTGCTCTTGCTATTCATTTCTAATTTCATTACACTTTGATTTTATAAACTACAAGAAATTATGTTGACTCTTTGAACTTGTTAAAGATTTATTTTCTAGCCTAAAACACTACCTATTTTAGAAAAAAACTAAATTATGAGCTGTTGAAAAGAATGTGAATTCCATAGCTGTTAGAATATTCTGTAAGATGTCTATTTAGTCTAATTCTTTGGTGCAGGTGAACTCTCTTCCTCCTTCTCCACTCCTCTTCCTCTTCTCTTCCTCCTCTTCCTCTCCAAAGTCGCAAATGAGTTGCATTCACTTTCTAAACTTATTAGTAACATTTAATTCTCCATTTTAGATTTCTCTGTCACATCTATATCACTGTAATTCTCTTTTTAAGAGTTTACCAATTGGGTTTCAGCTAAAACATGAATGAGGAAGGGTTCTCTTCCTCATTCTGGTTCCGTACTTACTGGTGACCCTCTCCCTTCCCTTTCGGCAGGTCTCCTTTCTCCATACATAACTTCCATCCCATATTTCTGGTCATCTCTGTCACCTAACAACACTGACTCCAGAGCTTTAAACATTGAATGGTGCTGGTAGATGTTTAGGTCCCCATCCTATCAAAGTCCCAGAGCCACTTCTTTGCTTGAATGGCAATCACTATCTCAATAGGTTCCACTGTTACCCGCTGTTATAAGAATATCCCTTAATTGTCCTCATTTACCTTTGACCTCTCGTCTCCAAGTCTTCAAACCTATATGTCTTAGTTAGAGTTTGTATTGATGTGACAAGACATGGTGGCCATGGAAATGCTTATAAAGGAAAACATTTAATAGAGACTGGCTTACAGTTCAGAGATTTAGTCCGTTATCATCATGGCAGAACGTGATAGAATGCAGGCAGACAGGCTGATGGAAAGGCAGCTGAAAGTTATACATCTGAATTTGCAGGCAGAATGAAAAGACTATCACTAAGCCTAGCTTGAGCTTTGAGACCTCAAAGCCTACCCCCAGTGACACACCTACTCCAACAAGGCCATACTTCCTAGTAGTGCCATTCCTTAGAGACCTATAGAGGCCATTTTATTCAAGCCACCATACTGGGAAAAATATTCTCTTCAAAGCAAAACTTTATTGGACAAAATTAAACAGGAAAGCAAGATTAAAGGTTATAACACTAGAAAAAAAGAAACACAATTCAATGTAAAACTCAAGTCATCTGAAACAAAGGTTGAGCAACAGTTTACACACTGGTGGAAACATCAGAAAAGTGCTGTAGAATGATGCGTAAAATGATAGGTAATCTTTGTTTGTGATCTAAATTATCAGAAGAAGAAGCAAGCCCCTATATTTATGGCAGGAGGCAGTTATAAGGGCTAGACCAGGAACTGTCTTCCCACAGAGAATGGGAAACAAGGCATGACTTCTGATCACATTTCAGAGTGCTGGAGAAAGCATGAGTGAGTTGTGAACCTGGCAGGAGGCTCTTGTAAATATTGACATTGCAAATGGGCAAAAAAAAAAAAACCTCACTTACTTTGTGAAGAATAAAAAAAAGAAGTCAGGGGAACCAAACCGAGAAAGGAGCCTATTTGAAGTCTAGTTGTGTTGGGGGAAGCAATGAATAAGACCATCCTAGGCATCCCTGGGATCATTATCATCCACGATTACTGAGAGCTCATTTTGGACGTGGCCCTGCGCCAAGAGTTTCAGGTGCATAATTGCTAGACTTTTTCTTCATCGTCTGCATCACATTAATTACTATGCTCTACTTTTTCAGTTCTAAAACTCTGTGACTTATTTGGGTAAACCTCTATACCTCCATGATCAGAAATTTCTGAAGAATAAAAGGAATGTGCTGTGGGAAAATAGTCTTTTATCCTGTCCCTTGTATTATTTTTAATAAAATGCTGATTGGCCAGTAGCCAGGCAGGAAGTAGAGGCATGGCAACTAGAATGCTGGGAAGAGGAAATTCCAGTCAACAGTTGTGACCCAACAGATAGGAAGCAAGATGTGAGTGCCTCTCCCAATAAGGTACCAAGCCATGTGGCTAACACCAGACAAGAATTATGGGCTTATATAAGTTATAAGAATTAATAAGAAGTCTGAGATGCTGGGCCAATCAGTTTATGATTAATGTAGGCCTCTCTGTGATTTCTTTGGGACTTAATGGCTGTGGGAACTGGGCAGGACAGAAACCACAGTGAAGAGGAATGCTTAGAGATCCATTTATCCAGCAGGCAACAGTCGACATGGATTGCTAAAACTAGAGCTCTGTTTACCCAGCATGCATCAGTCAGCATGGGCTTCCATAACGAAGTTCATAGGCTTGAATACAGGCTTAAGTGAGAACTTAGTCCCTGCTAGTCTGAAGTTCATAGAGTTCTAAATCAAGTTGTAGAAAATTCTTTTCCTAGTGAGGTAGTTCTTCTAGGCTTTCAGAAATTGCTCCCCACACATACACACAATAGGCAAAACATTGAAAACTAATCTCCTTCTGTGGTGACCAGTTTTGTGACTCTGTTGTTTGGTTTGGTTTGGTTTGTCAGCTTGATACAAGCTAGATCCATCAGGAAGAGGAACTTAAACTACAAAAATGCCTCCATCCGATTAGCTCTTGGACAAATGTATGGTCCATTGTCTTTATTGATGATTGATGTAGGTGGTGCCATCCCTGGGTAGATGGTTCACATTATATAGAAAAGCAGCCTGAACAAGCTATAGATAGCAAGTCAGTAAGCAATACTCCTCTGTGGTTTTAATTGAATTGCTCCATCCAACTTTCTGGCTTAAGTTCATGTCCCAACATCTCTTTATAATGGATCATAAACTATAAGCTGGAATAAGCCCTTTCCTCTATGAACTGCATTTAGTCATTATGTTTTATCACAGGAATAGAAACAAAACTAGGACACTGTCCCTCTTTTTAAAAAAAAATGAACCAAAGTCCAAGAGGCCCTTATGACCTCATCTAAACTTTATGAGCTTCCAAAAAGTTCTACTTCCAAATACCATCATGTTAGCCACTAGCACTTAGGTATATGACTTTAAGTGGGAGTGGAAGACCAGCCTTTATTCTATGCACAGTAGTAATCTAATTGCTTGAAAGGATTGCCTATGTATTTTGAGCCACTGAGATTAACAGCATGTGAATTTAATCCTTAAATAAACATATTTACATTTATGTAGCAGGCTATCTTGACAACACCAGAGACCAGGCAGCCTCTAAATTTAGAAAAAAAATTAGTCCCTAGAGCTCCATTGTACAATTGTGCAGACCACATTTAAACATCATATCATTTGGAGGAATGACTATGTCAGGGTTTGAAGTGACCCTCATTCAGACAGGTCAAGAGGTAGAGGGCAGATGTAAGAGTTAAATGCAGAGTTTGGGTGTGCAGAACTGGGGAGTCCTCAAGGAAAAGACGGGCTGTAAGAGAGAAAATGCTGTCTATCCCTTGAGAGAAACTGGAATAATCAAGAGAGTCTGGATCTGAGTTTAGTCGGCTAGACCACACTGCCTTGACATCGCAGCCCCAGGTGGCCTGGACACTAGACAAGGGAAATGCCTTTCCTGAGCTGGTGGGGAAGGGTAGTCTGTACCTTCCGCTGGAGAGATGAGGGAAGCCACCATACAAGTGTAGTTCACATGGGTGGGGAAGTACCTAGCAGTGTGGACGTTAATAAACCATCACAGACCTGAACCCCACCTGAATCCCAGGTAGTGACCTGTACCCTACAGGGGACGAGGCCAGCAAAAAAGGCCACTAAGGCCAGAGCAGGACAAACCCGGAACCCAAGTCTCTGGTTCTGAGGAGGCATAAGCCACTTGACTCCCAGTCCACTGCAAGAAAATGACAGAACTTTGAATCTAGAATGATGAGACATAGAGACAATTTGGTGATACAGGAAGGCCTTATTTTCAGCATTTAGAGACCAGTACTAATGACAAACCAATCTCTTTCTTTAAAAAAAAAAAAAACCAGGGCAGGAGAACTACACTTCAGGTTCCCAGTCACAAATTTTAAGAGTTCTCTTCAATGGCTTCCTGTCTAGACTGTTTCTTTGGATGGCGGGGAGGAGTAGACGAAGAAACCTTCTATGTCTCTCATTCTCTACTGTCTGCAGTCATCAATGCCACTGCAAAAGACACTTCCTTATTCTTTACATCAGACCGTGGACTTCCACAGTTTCAAATCACAACCACTGTAGTGGGAGCAGTACAGACCACAGACATCAACACAGCCCTCAGCTTCAGCGTGGTCCCGTCCATCATCTTCTTCTCAGCTCCCATCTCTGGCACGGTAGTCTGACAAAGTTGTCAGCATTGTGTGAAATCTCTTTCTGAAAGACAGTGAGTCCATTGTTTTGACTGAGTTTGATGGTCAGAAGGGATGCCACAGATACGGCTGTTCGCATTCTTTGTGCTGATCGACAAGCCCTGTACTTCCCCTAGGTTCAACAGAATGCCAGCAAGTGCTGAGACAGAAAATACAGAAATTCTTGAAATGACAATGCCTAGAATTTAGCAAATGTCATCTCTCTCCAAGGTTCCCTAAATGTTCAACAAGCTTAATCCTCCCACAGCCCTGTGTGGGAAATTCAATTTTCAAAGACTTTAAGTCATCAGATCAAAAATCATGCAGCAGTGAATTAGAGATCCAAAAGTCAAACTCTGTTTTGGAATTTATATTTCAATGTTTTAAGATGTGTTATATTTGTTTATGTTGTGGAACATTTGTTTTAGTGATTCAAAGATGGATTGCATTGTTTTATGTTTCATTTGTTTAACTCTGTGAAGCTGTGTTACTTTGCCTGCCTAAAACACCTGATTGGTCTAATAGAGCTGAATGGCCAATAACTAGGCAGGAGAAATGATGGGGGGGGGGGCTGGCAGGCAGAGGGAATAAATAAAAGGAAAAATCTTGGAACAGGAAGAAACAAGAGAAATCAAGGAGTGACGAAAGAAAGGGCCAGCTACCCAACCACATAGCCAACCACAAAGAGTGAAAATAAGACGTACAGAAATAAGAAAAGGAAAAAACCCAGAGGCAAAAGGTAGATGGGATAATTTAAGAAAAGATGCCTAGAAATAAGCCAAACTAATGCCAGGCATTTATTTATAAGTAACAATAAACTTCCATGTGTGATTTATCTGGGAGCTGGGTGGCGAGCCCCCAATGAAGTAAAACAAATAATGTTAGGAACAGGTTATTTCCCAGTATACAGACCAGATAGTATAATAGGCAGGAAGGGCCCTCCAGTTGCCCATAGTTAGTCTTGCTTCCCAGGGTGATAACAGAGGCAGGTGGTGGAATACTGTAAGAGCGCTAGGGTGCCATGGGAAATCTGTGAGACACATGGGGTATGCTCTGAAGGGAAACGTGAGGTTCCAGGCCACCTCTCACTTCCTGACTTTGAGGTAATCACTTTTTCTCCAGGATGGCTTTCTCACCAGATCCTAAAGCTATTAGGACAACCAAATGTGTCCTAAAATCGCCAAAACCAAGAGTCAAAGTATATCTTTTTCCTTCATAAGTTGATTACCTCAAGTACTTATTATGGTAACGGGATACTGACCAATATACTACATGAACAAGGTTAAAACAACAACAAAATAAACCCTGTTAATGATAAGCTCTGCCCATGATATGCCCCACACCCATTTCCCAGAAATAATACTAAACTCTCTGCATATAAAATCAAAGAAGGCACATTAACGACCTAGGAGTTCATGGTAGATTAAGAAGAAACAGAGACTCAACAATGAGGCTAGTAATCTACAGGACTTAGAAGCAAGGTACTATAGGAAACTTAGTCAAACCAGAACAATGCAGCCTGGGAAACCAGCAGCACTATGACCTAAGGTAACGGTGGATTACAAAGAGGTCACTTTGGCAAGGAGAAAATAGGCCAGCTAAGAGACACCTGTATTTATCACGGAACTGTTGCTAATCCATCTGGCAGAGTAATAAGTTAAACATGAAGCAGAAGTAAGGTGGAAACTTTGGAAAGAGCAGAGAGCCACTCAGCCAAGCTGGGGCTTTACATGGGGATGTAGCTCACTGTAATCCTTGGGATGATGAGATGTCACCAAAGGGCTTTAAGCACCCATGTGCAATGGTCAGATTTACCCATTACCAGAGAATATGTTGTCTTTAAATCTTTATTAAAATAATTCTGTCTGAGAATCAGGGAGGAATAAACAATTGAAGAGGACAAATTAGACAGAAGAAAGGTAGTTAAAATTTATTGTAGCCGTGTGAGCAAGAAGAGCAAAGACAGCAGAGTGGAGCTAAGACATTCCCTGTCTATAAACAGATGTTCCTTGCCTGAGTTATACCCTCAAATTTACAACCCAACATCTCACCACCCAAACAGAGTACTTCTCTACTCCCGTAAATATCTTCCTCTCCAGCCAAACAGTCAGCACTTCTGTGCTGTCCTTGGATTTCATGACAAAGAGACAAGACTCTGTTCTCTAAAACTCCCAACCCATATGCTTCAAGGGAAAGGAGCTTAATAACATAGCATTTAAGATAGAACAAGCAATAAGGAAGAACCAGCAACTTAACTTTAATTCTCCCCCAACACCAGAATTAGGTTAAAGGAAAAACTACTCAACGATACTTGTCCAAACAGCAAAGCCAACATGACTCAGGCATCATGCTAGAACCAGGACCCAGTGTGGGAGCCACAGGAGAGACTAGATTTAACTCTGAACACAGAGTCTAATGACAGACAAGTGGGAATCCAGAGCCAAGAGCAGATCAAGGAGGACTCTAAAAGGACACAAAAGAAGAAGTGGGAACTAGAGAAACACAGAGTGGAACGCTTGCTGAAGACAGGGCCATCACCCTCAAGAGTTCTATCAGAAGGGGAGCCAGATATTTATCATAGTATAGCGATTGACCAGGGACTCTTGCTAAAATTGACTTTTGCCAAAAAGTTCATAGACATCTATAAAATATAATTCAGAAACCCAACAAACATTCAGTCAAGCAAAAGATCTTTGTCATCAGTGTTTGAATGTGTGACATCATTTAAGAACTTCCCAGAGGTTCTCAATAATGCTTACCCTCAATCTCCCACATTGTAGTTAAAGTCGATGTAGCCTTCTCTTCTGTCTTCATATTTTGTTTCCTGAGATTTTTCTTTTTATCTCTAGACTTTACTTTTAATCTCAAATTAAAACTACTTCTGAAGGCTTCAATTATACACATTTTATATGACTGGTGTGTTCAAATACATCTTTAAAAGGCAAGCACTAAAGCAAAAGAAGTGCTTACACAGTGTATAATATTCTACCCTCTGGTAGCCTAAAAGAAATTAAGGAATTTATTGTTAATGTCATCTCCTACTTTCCCTGGATCTTTGTATGCACAGTGTCCCTAGGGAGGGCTTACAGTCCTCAAAGAAAAGTCAAAAGACCCTCTGCTTATATAGCCAGCATTTTCCCTACCCTGACACTTCTCTCCCTCAGGGAAACTCTTGTTTAAGGACTGTTCTTCCATCTCCACTGTCCCGGAAACTCATTGAGAAAAGATCCATTCCTAGCCTTCTACATGAAAATATTCTTAGCACTAAGACGTGCTTTGGAACTATTTACTCGGGTGATGATGTACTCTGTCCATTCCTGCACCTAAGCTATTCATAGAAGACCTGAGATGAAATAATAAACATGAACTGGAGCAAGTGCAGGCTAAGGCTGTGCTCTGAGTTATGTGAAGGGGTTCCCATTGTTATGAGCTGACTATCGTTTATAAGGATTTTGTTCATACTGAGAAACCTTTTTAATTAAAAATAAAGACTTACAATTCAATAATAAATAATTTTCTTCTTCTGTTTAACAGACCTCTGAGAGGGAAAACACAGATGGAAAACAGAAAGAAAACTTATTGATTCATAAATACTAAGAACCTTTTTATATTTCTTAGGCATAATTAGATGTAATTGTTTAAAGGGGTTTCATTTTTGAAGATATCTCAGCTCTAGAGCTATTACAGCACTCATTGCAATTCTCCAGTGTTCTTGGAGTAGACATTCATTTTGTATCACTAAATGAAACAGGTGAGAAAGATGTTATCTTAAATTGAAATCGTTCCTGATACATCTTGCCTATCGCGATGATCAGAACTCCTTATCCCATTATCATGGAGGACCATTTTTTCTCAGTTCAGTCAAAAGCAAGTAAACATCTCATTAAGATCTAGTCATTGATCATGAGTTTATTTCCAGTTATCTTTTTCTATGGAGCATAACTTTACATTCCTAGGACTACGTGGATTGTAAGTACTCACCATCACAGCCCTTTTCGAGTTCTTTTGCATGGGTTGGACAGCAAGAGGTAGAAGACCCAATTCAGCCCATGAGACCAGAAGCTGGAAGAAGAATGTTTCCACATCTGGGCCCTTGTGTGACTCTGCTGATGCTTCTGTTCTGCTCCTCTCAGTCTCACTGCTGTCTGCCTCAAAGACCCCAGGTAACTTATAATCACACCCTCCATCGATAACCTCTGAAGGCCACAAGAGAGGAGCTTCATTTCCTGACCCTCTCTATCTGAAAAAGAAGAAAACCCAGCAGTTTTCACCCAAACCTTCTCAATAAAACCTTAGCAAAGAGGATACAGCTTCTGGACCATCATGTCCATCAGAATAACAGCTCATCAGCAAAATACTTCCTACCTAGTCCCTGTGCAAACAGCTGTCCAACAAGGAAGATAGGAGAACAGGAATTTCAGAGAGTGACCACGTGCATCAGTCCCATGAGTAGGTTTCCTTTTTTCCTTTCATTTTCCAATTTTAACAAATTTGTTAGTGACCATAATTACTAGGTAGAAGGTCAGACTGGTGAGAAGAGCAGAAACAGAGAAATGCATATGTGCTTCAAAGTTCCCTGGAGGCTGAAGAAAAGGATTGCTTGAGCCCAGAATTTCAGGAACACACTGGGCAACATATTGAGATGCCCTTCTCACCAGTAAAGAATAGAGCAGAACAAGAAAAATGGAAAAACAAAGACAAAAAGACTAGGATAAAAGAAAGAGTAGAATAACTGATATGTGTGACTTCCATCACTGTGGAATTTATACTGCAATAGGGAACACAGGCAAATGTTAGCTTATAACAAAGGCATCTTCGCACGGAATTGAGTGTTACGAAACATCAAACTCAGAGAAGTGAGGATAAGATAGGAGGAAGCACATAAAGTCGATGGTCAGGCTTCTCTGGGTAGCTGAGAATGAAAGAGAGACAAGTTGAGGGAAGAGGGACCCTGCACACACGAGAAATGTAAGATTGGCTCCATCTGGGACGACGTTTCTTCCCCTCTCTCAAGAGAATCCTCTGCACATGGCTGCACATACAAGTGAAAGTTGAGGGCTTCCCTTCAAATAGGCTCTGTTTTCTCACTGAAATAACACACTGATGTGGTTCCTCAGTACATTGCCCAAGAGAAGCCTGCTAAGAAGTAGGCGAGTGCGCATAGAGCTCCCGTGCTGAATGAGGAACTGAAGCGCATGCTTCCGGCACCCGAGACTGCCCTGAGGAGCCCAGCCACCAAGCCAGAAACTTCAAAGAGCCTCTGGTTTACCTGACCCCTGAGCCTTAGCATCGCTGTCTCTCAGGCTTCCCTTCTGTGAAGCCCGGCATCGCTGTAGGCAGCTTTGCAGGCAAAAACTTTCAACTCCAGGAGGAAGAAAGTGAAAGGTTCCCTACTCCTCCACCCAAAATACATAGCATAAAGCCAGCCTGGTGTACCTCTGAGTCAGCCACTGTGCTCGGGAGACTGGAGTACCGCACTGAGTCTACGTCCTGTCGGCAGAGTCTGTCATCACCAAAGTCTTCAGGAACACGTGCACGTGACTGACAGCTAAATGAACCAGTTCCAGTTCGGTTATACGTCACTACCAAAGGCCCCCACCATCCCAGCGGTGGCTCTCTCCATTAGTTTACAAAGAGGAAATTCAAACAACTCAAGTCAGCGGCAGCCTGAAGACAGCGCCATACCAGAAGGAGCCTGTCCTGTCACTGTGCTGGTTCTGAATCAATCCCCTTCGCTCGGTGTTCAGGGGTAGCACATGCTCCACACTAAGTGGATTACAATCTGCACTCCTTAAACCCGTCTGCAAATGTCCAAATCTTCTTATTTCCTCACTCTGTGCTCCACACCGCAAACAACTGCAAAGAAAAAAAAACAAGACAGCAAAAAACTAAGAAACACCACAACGGCCAGCCTTGGTCTCTTCACAAAGCATGTCAGCCATCCCTAGTGTTGATGTGAAGTGGTAATAGTTTTCCTAATAGCAAAAGACCTTGGGGGCTTACTGTAAAGTTCAGCTTCAGGTTCAATAGCAGCACCTGCAGAGCCATTATGACATATTGCAAGTCAAACCCAAGCAAGCATAGCGTTCACTTGGAGGAGTGGGAAACAGAACAAAGAGGCCAGGTCACATTGGGCTTCCCTCTTCCTACCTTGGCACACTATACCACTCTACGGTAAGTGTATTTTCTTAAGAAGTTCTATACCTAGGGCTTCAAGATTTCAATCACATCCAAGCCTTGAAACCTAAGGATCAAGGTTGAAAACTTAAAGTAGGAATAAAGGTATTAAAGCACTATTAGTTGTCATAATGCTGCACATCCTCCTTTAAATGTCAGCAGATGATGTACACATCTGGAGGAGGCATAGGGACCCTCCTAGCAGCTGGAGGCAAAGGTCTTCAAGGCCCCATCCATAATCTGTTTCCCCTGCGTTTTTCTCCTGCCTTGTGAAGAAATGTGCCTGTCCCTCATCCCTTATCATATCAAGTGGGGAAAAAATATCCAAACAAACAAACAAACAACAACAAAAACCACCAGGCTCAAGATTGAGCCACAAGGTTTCCTGAGAACAAATGAACACTAATTGGCATCTTATACATGAACCCATGAGGAAGAGATTTGTAAAATGCAATTTCCTTGCCTTGGAAAAACTCACCAGACATCAGACCACTCCAGGTAGACACCAAAAGGTGAATTCTTTTCCCTAGCCATCAGAAGTGCTACCCAAACCCTTTTCCTTTTCAACTGAAGAGGTTAGCCTATAAGCCCATGCTGTACACTGCTTTTATTTCTTTCATCACTGGAATGGAAGTCCCCATGAGTCTAATACCAGAGGAGATACCAAACAAAATCTGAGCAATATAGAAAACATGCGGCTATATAGAAGAAAGGAAAAATTAGTCATCGTTTCTTCCTCGTTTTTACCATTTTGCTAACACCATCCTACCTCAAATAAGTCTTTAAATCCTTGGGCTAAAAGGAGTGTTTGTAGGTTGCTCTGTATATGACTTTTAAAAATGCTTTCTTATACCTTTAACTGATAATTAGCTCAAGGCTTTGATTCGGAAAGCACAGCTCTGTTCAGTGTGACCTCACTGGTATGGCATCTGAGCAATTATCTTTGAAATAATGAGCCTGCTCATCCATAACAGAACAACAACCCCTCACTTGGATTGCAAAAGATCAGAGGCAATCTGCAGCACACCAGGGTGCCTGCCATTCCCTCTGCAGCACACCTTATTTTCAAACTAACCTTTCAGATCCTGAATTAATTAAGGCGTTTTTAGATTAAAAACTAATAAATTTGCTTTATCCTCACTTAGGGGAGATAATAGTATATGTGCATATATATGTATATATGTGTGTGTATGTGTGCATGTGTGTGTGTGTATGTGTGTGTATCCCTAAGTATGGTTTAGAGCCTACTGCCACAGCCTAATGAGGAAGAAGGCTGCCTCTCAGACTTCTCTCACCTGAAGCAGCCTAACAAGATACAGGTTTGGGTAACATACAATAATAAAGACGCTGAGAAGATTTAGTCGTGCAATTCATCTCACTTGTCATTTTAACATGTTGTACATTCATGCAAAAAATCAGCCTGGAGACTGGGGAGATGGCTCAGAGATTGCAAGCACTTGCTGTTCTTCACTTCACTAGGGTTTGGTTCCCAGCACCATACTAGGAGCTTCCAGCCACTCCAGATCCAGGGGACCCAGAGCTCCCTTCTAGCCTTCATGAGTACCCACATGCACTTGCAAACACACACACAGATACACATATACTAATTTAGCTACTTTTTTTAATTTATTTATTTATTAAAGATTTCTGTCTCTTCCCTGCCACCGCCTCCCATTTCCGTCCCCCTCCCCCAATCAAGTCCCCCCCTCCTCAGCC
>NC_022009.1:120253721-120275301 GCF_000317375.1 Microtus ochrogaster
TTATTGCTGAGTAGTACTCTAATATGTATATATTCCATACTTTCTTCATCCATTCTTCCATTGAAGGGCATCTAGGTTGTTTCCAGGTTCTGGCTCTTTTGTATTACTGTAATAAGATACCATGACCACAGCAATTTATCTAAGAAAGTATTTAATTCGGGGCCCATGACTCCAGAGTGTTATGATCATCACCATATTGTCATACATGCTCACTCTATTGGAGAACATGGCAATAGAGAGGCAGGCAGGCATAGCACTGAAGCAGTAGCTAAAAGCGTACATCTTGATCCTCAAGTAGGAGACAGAGAAAGAGAAAGAGAGATGGGGAATGGCATAAGATTTTGAAACCTCAACGCTGATCCTCAAGTGACACAACTTCTCCAATGAGGCCACACCTCCTGATCATCCCCAAATATTTCTTGTAATGATCTGTCCTGTCCCTTTAGGAGGAGACCTGTGCCGGTCCCTGCCTAGGACTGGCTGCTCCTGGGACCGGCTGCCCACTGCTACTGCTTGTGGACCTGCAGCGTTTCTGCCACTACAGCTTCTGGGGATCCTGTAGCATTTTACTTAACCCACTACAGTTCTACCAACTAAGGGCCAATCACTCAAATTTATGAGCCTATGGGAGCCATTTTCTTTTGAACCACCACACCGATAAATAAAAAGTAAATCTTCAAAAATTAATTTGGAGAGGACTAGAAAATTTTCTATCAGGTTCTGTGAAATAGGTTCCAAATGTCTATTAACCAATGCCTATCATTTCTACCTTGCGTTGTGGCTTATTCTTTGATAGTAGATTTCTCGCTATTTCTTATGCAACCCAAAATAAACATGAAACCACTTCCAAACTGAGCCCTTTTCTATCTTGGAGTAGCTGATGAACAGGGAAGGAGACTTGATTCTTGGCCAAGAGAAAAAGCGGATTAACCAGCTAACACCCTTTTCAACTTTGCAGGAAGGATAGGAGAATAGTGGAAGGAAATTGCCTTTTCTGGGAATGGGCAGATATTTTAAGGTAGCTCATGTGCCATGATTTTTAATATCATTTGTGTGTGTGTGTGTGCACATGCGTGCATGCACATGCATGTGTGTATGCATTTGTGTGTGTGCGTACACAGGACAGTATGGTCAAGGTACAGAGGATGACTCTCTCCTTTCTCCATATGGACTCCAGAAATTGGACTTAGCAGGCTCTTTTGTTCACTGAGTCATTTCACTGGCCTTTCTTTTATGATTCTAATTGTTTATTGACACTTGTCAACTGTCATGGAATTAGGGGTGTCATTGACTGCAGAGATGAGATTATAATCAAATTAGAAGCTACCTTTTGGTCACTCTGGAAGCTAACCAATTTAAAAGAGACCTCTTGTCTTTGGGCATCCTATTCCCAAAAATATGCAGGATTACCAAGGATTAGGGATTTAGCTAGGAAGACAATATCAGACTAGGACAGTACTTTGGGCCCACACAAGACTTATTATTGCTACAATATGTTGAAGAAGACAAAGTCGCTTACAGGGTTCTATACTGCACCTCTGAAATATGGACTATTGGTAGGGTCTGGGAAAGACAGAAACACTGTTCTTTTATACCCATTCCTGAGCCTGCTGGGCTCTAGAGACACATATACAGCCATAGTTAACCTCAGTAGCTCATAAAACAAAACAAATAGTTATGAAAAAGAGGGAGAGATTGGTGGGAAGGAGAGGGAGCTGACAAAAATGGTAGGAAGCTGGTAGGTGAGAGTGGTTGGTACATATGTCTAAAAACAAATTTAATTAACAAAAATCTAAAAGGCAAAAGGACTAAGTATATAAATGTTTATTTCTTTTTTCATACATAGCTAGGTTTATATCTGAGACTATATGTCAAAAGACAGATTCAACAGACAGAAGACTATTATTTGATGTGTTTTATCTGACTTGGGAGTCTCCTGAAGAAAATAAGAATCCAAAGAATCAGAGAAAAATGTTAAGGCTGGAGCACACAGAGACACAAATTCTTTAAGCAGCAGCCTGCTTAAGTGCTTTCAGAAAACGGTTCCTGAATCCAACAGAAGATGGCTTGACCGTGGCTTTGCAAGACTAGACATTCAGAAGCCTGTCCCGACACCTGGAAATGACACTCCAATGTCACAAGCTCAAATTTCTCCCACAAAGAGCCGCAGAACATCATAATCCAACCCAAAAGAAACTATAGAGATGCATAAAGATCAGCCCACACTTGCGCATCAAACAACCCAAAACTCCACCTCTTTGCCACTCATCCTCTCCCTGTGACCTTCCTCCCAACCCATCAATATGGGAGGCGAACTGAGAAAGACTTGCATAACACTGTCGGTCACTTTCAATCAAACACAACTTGCTTTTACAAAACCCCAGCGACGGCCCTGGAGAGATGGCTCAGTGGATAAGAAGAGCACTGGCTGGTCTTCCAGAGGACGCCGGTTCAGTTCCCAACACTGACACCTTCACACAGACATACGTGAAGGCAAAACATTGAAGCTGGCTGGTCTTCCAGAGGATGCCGGTTCAGTTCCCAACACTGACACCTTCACACAGACATACGTGAAGGCAAAACATCGAAGCCCATAAAAATACACAAATAAATCACAAAAAAAGAAACCCTAGTACTGCAATACTCTCTGCTGTGCACACAGTGCAAGGAGCCCTTCGTGGATATCACAGAAACTGCTGAACAAGGAGGAGGAGTTTGCAAGCCCTATTAGTTCAGATTCTTCTTGGTGCCTCTGTGTCTTTGAAGATAAAAACACTCCTTTGCTGTATGACCAGAGATGCTCTCCCTAGAATGAAAGATTATAATCGACTTTGGAGGACACGTTGCTAGCCAGGCAAGGCAGGCACCTTTAGGAGCAAACTAGTGTCCTTTCCTTTATTTTCAGCTAAAATTTGATGACAGAAGTCGAGCTCTCCCAGAGGGATTCCCATCCTCTTAGAACCAAGGATGCTTAAAATGTGCCTTCCTTTTGCATAAAAGAAGGTCACAAACTGAGCATGCTCAGAAAGGCACCTTGTCCTACCTGGACATGGATAGGCTTCCCGGATAAACCCATTGCTTTCTTCATTCTGGTTATGGGGTAGGGGTGATTTGCAAAGATCTTCTGTGTTCATCCCTGATTCAGGTCTTTCTTGGCTGTGCTAATTTAGTAATTTAGGCATACATTTTTATGATCTGCTTCAGGGGATGGGTGAGGAGGAGCAGACACAGAAATTCTTTATGTTTCTCATGCTTTTTCCTAAATTCCAAGATGAAGTTTGCTGGGTAACATGTCCTAAGACCCATCCAGGACAACCAATCCTTCTTTGGATCTGCTGGGACACCACTTTCCTATCAGGCTTTCATCAAAGGAGCACTAATATGGCATGATCATACCCAGAACTGTCAGAAGTCTTCCTGATATGACCCAGCAATCCATTCAGTTCTCTTGCCTTGGATGCTGGGCCTGGTTAAGTAGGAAAGGGAGGACCCTGAGAAGGTTGCTTTTACACATTATCATCCTTGGTTTATGTGACTCTGATTCTTTAGGTTGTAAGGATCAGAAAGTCATCAAATTAGCTCAATCACAAAGGAGGAATATTACCCAAAAAAAATTAGTATAATCAATCTTTATTAAAAAAAAAAACTAGATCAAAGACCTCTCAGGTGCAGTCAGAAGGCAAAGTATTCCCTTTCAGTATTTTACATTTGACTTATTTATATGTGTGGGTGTCCGTGTAAGAGCAGCCTTGGGAGAGTGAGCTGCAAGGTCCTGTGTGAGCACAGAAGACAGCAAAGGGCATCAGAACTACTTGGAGTTAGAGTTACAGGTGTTCACAGGACATCTAGCTTGTTCCATGGATGCTGGGATCCCAACTTTACCCCTCATGATTGTGCAAGTACTCTTACCCGAGAAGCCATCTCTCCAGCATCTTGCCCTCTACATTTCCTCTCTACACAGAATGTTTCCTCTAAAAGTCAATGTGACTGTACCACTTAGCTTTGCTGTGCCCCACTGACTTGCGTCCCTTTTGCAAAGGAAAGCAACCCCATAAATATTAAAATGGCTTCTGCAGCCCAAACCCATGGCCTGGAAGCAGAGATTAACTCTCCGAAAAATGTGATTTCTTTTTTCTAATTTAAACCATCACACATCAAGAACAAACATCCAAACGGCACATGCATATCACACTGCTAAAGAGTAAGTCTGAGCAAACCTTGTACTCAGTCATAGAAGTTTCATCAGAAATACTGAGAGCTTGAGTGTGCCTAAATCAATGACCATACAGAGTCCATCCATGACCATATAGAGTCCATCCATGACCATACAGAGTCCATCCGTGACCATACAGAGTCCATTCATGACCATACAGAGTTCAACTGATCCCCTTTATTCCACCCTCAAAGATATCCCCCCTGAACTAATAAAAAGAAATTCAAATCTAGTGCTGATTTTTTTTTCCATTGATGAGGCTTAAGTATCCTGAAGAATAAAATTATAAGGAACGAAGCTTTTCCACTCCCCACACTGGGGTAGGAAGGAATACCTCTGTTCATCTCTCAGATCAAGAGGGGAACGCAGAACCAGATTCAGCTGGCTAATGAAATGCATCTGCAAAATCACATCTAGAATCTGGCTGATTAAGTCACATAAAACTCCTCCGACTCCTTTGCCCTTTCAAGAAAACTTGTTCCTGTCATCAGATAATTTAATAAAAGGTTTTTGCACACATTAGAAGTTATTTATATGCTTATTTTGCATATGGCAGTAAAGTATACGTGTAATTTAAAATGACTACGAAATGTTAATAGTGGATTAACCATTGAATTTAAGATGGCGGGGAAAATTGGAGCCTGTTTCAATGCACCGAGGGCAGAAACTTCATTCCACACCACCTCTTCTTCCCAACCGTGAGTCCGCACTCAGGCCTATTATTTTTAGAGACAGTTGAGTTGAACCTTGTAAGGACTTGTTCTTCGGGAGACTTTTCCCTGAAGAAGGCAAAGAAAAGGAACTAAATGTTTTACTCACTTATAAAGGAAGTTAGGCTATACAGAAAGACCAACTAACAAGAAATTCAAAATCCGTGGCTAGCAGCTGTGCACGGGGGACATCGAGGGCAAAACTACACCTGTGTGACGGATGAGTGTGAGTTCTTCCCACGAGTTAACGTTCATTTGTAAGGAGCACGGTTCAATCTCTACACTATTAAAACAGATGATTATACATTCTGTGTCGTTTCCACCTGTTCTGGTTTGCTTTCTGTTCCTAGGATAAGACAGGAGCCAAAAGCAATGTGGGGAAGGAAGGCTTACTTTAGCTTCCAGGTCACAGACCATGGTGAAGGAAAGTCAGGACAGGAACTCAAAGCAAGAACCTGCAAGGCAGAAACTGGAGCGCAGACTACGGAAGACTGCTGTTTATAGACTTGTTGGCTGTAACATTCTCGGCTTACAGTTCTTTTCTGCCCAGGTTTGGCGCCCTAATGTTGTAGGCCCTACCATATCAGTCATTAATGAAGGAAACACCATCACCTTCCGCACACTCCACAGGCCGATCTGATGGAGACAGTTTCAGAGACCCTCTTCCCAGGTGACAGTAGTTTGTGTCAAGCTGACAAAGAGTAGCCAGCACAGCACCATGGCTCAACTACTCCCATCTGCCTTCTCTGCCATCTCCCGTCCTCTGCTACAATTCTAAGTGGATCCAAAATGCAGAGCCCACAATTACAGGCAAAATCACACAACACAGACTTTACACTACAAAAGTAATTTCTATGACTCATGAATTAAAAATGCTGTACTTAATTTTCCTGTACTGTACCCAATGCTCATAGGAAGCTTATAAGCCAATTATTTACCAAGTGCTAGACAGAGATGATGCTAATTTCTTCAATAACCCATAAAGACTACTTTCTACTTCCTTCTACATTCAGTGAGAAACCTGAGCATAAACACACATTCATGCTTAGCAGACTTGTCTCAACTGCTGTAGGAATTCCTACCACCAGTAGCCTTTAAGTTACTTGCCCACTTGGCCATGGCCTCTTATACTATATATGCCGATGTAAAGTGCGCATTAGGTCTCTTTTCCGGCTGCAGGATTCAGTTGCTGTTCCTTGTTCCAGCAGAGAACTGTGATCTGTGAGTCTACCCCTAAATAAATAACCTTTTATTATACTCAGTTCTGAGCTAGTGTGGGATTTTTTTTTTTCCAGTGTCCTTCTTAGCTCGACTCTCAGCTTCTCTCTCTCCATGGCTTTACTTCAATCTAATCTCCACTAGAACTACAACAGAGGCCCCAACTCAGATCCCCTTCTCTCCTTGTTTCTCTTCTTATCTGGAAGCTGCAGCGGGTTTGTAGCATTTTAATTTGTCTAGAACAGTCCAATCTATAGAGCTGTGGGTGTTATTTCATGCTTATTTTTGTTCATATGCCTTTTAAACACCAATAGCTCAGAACAATATGTATTTCTCTTCTTTTTAATTTGTTATTGTCCAATAGGGGCTCTTTAAGAAACAGAGTTTTGTCTTCATATATGTACCCCTGAGTTACCCATACCAGGCAGGGATTCTCACTAATCTACCAACATTTCACAGGGGCAGACCATACACTTGGACTGGTCTAGTGGATTGTGGTGATGCATTATATTTTATGCTGAGCTATAATGCATACTATTTGTGTCTTAATAAATAAAGCTTGCCTGAAGATCAGAGGGCAAAGCGGCCTTACTAGTCAACCATACTGGCCAGGGAGTGGTACCACACAGCTTTAATTCTAGGACTCGGGAGAAGAGGCAAAAGGCTCTCTGTGAGTTCAAGGCCACACTGGGCTAACACCGACTGAATCTGCCTAAAACAGAAAGAGCGCTCATACAAAGCACTTGGGATCGCACGCCTTTAATGCCAGCACAAGGGAGGTGGAGACAGGAGTGATATGGCTGGGTGGAATATAAAAGGAAAGAGGCAGGCACTCGGTGGAGTGTGGACTGAGGAATAATATATTAATATATGTCTGGTGCCTATGGAGGTCAGAAGAGGACATCAGATTCCTCAGACCAAGAGTTACAAATGGTTGTGTAGCACCATGTGGGTTCTAGGACCAAACCCATGTACTCTGCAAAAGCAACAGTGTTCTTTTCTTAATTTAAAGCATAATTATTATTTTGTGCGTATGGGCAGTTTTGCCTGCATGTGTATCTGTGAACCTCATGTGTCAGTGCCTTTCATGGCAGGAAAGGGCAACAGGTTGCCTGGGACTGGAAGACAGATTGTTATGAACCACCATGTGGGTGGGTGCTGGGAATTGAACCGAGGTGCTCTTGAAGAGCAGCCAGGGTTCTCAGCCACTGCAGCATCACCCCGGCCCTCAACATGTGTGCTTAACAGCTGAGCCATCTCTCCAGCCCCCCAAAGAAATTCTTAAAAAGAAGAATACAACCTGGGAGTTATTATTACACAAGCATGGCTGTCTTAATAATGACTAAATAATCTCAAGTGGTAACTGATGTAAACATCTAACACCAATTAAAATTTAAGTATGCTTATCTCTGAAAATCTTCAATGTTTGAAAAAATAATTCGTGTGTGTGTGTGTGTGTGTGTCTACTTAGGTAGTATTTATACTTGTACAGGTGAAAGAACAACTTATCTAGGTCCGTTTTTGCTTTTGTTGTTTTTATTTTTCCTTCCACCATGTGGGTTGGAGCAAGCTCGGGTCATCAGGCTTGGCAAAGAGAGCCTTTGGCAGAGAGCCATCTCTCTGGTCCCTCTTTTTCATGTATCTTAGGTGTTATGGTTTTGATTTTAAATTTTAAAGTTCATGTGTTGAAGATTTGGTTTCTACCCATTGGATGTGGGAGACAAAGGAATCTTCAGAAGGCTGGGCCTACAGGAGAGAGAATCAGGTCACCAAGGAGCAAGAGGCTACTGGAAACCTAGCACCACCCATCCCCTGCCCTGGAGTAACCATGAGTAACCATGAGCTAAGACCTGTATTCTGCCACTCTCTTCCCATCATGGCATTCAGCATCAGCACAGACAAAACAGTAAACAACAAACACAAACTGAAACCCTGAGCCCAAACAGACATTTCCCTTCTGCAATCTAGTTTTCTCCACGTTTTGAAACAGTGATATATATCCCACCAATGTGAATCCCAGTGATTGCCAATAGGCAATCCATTTAAGATGCTTCATGTCAATTATGCTAGTCTCATATTATTTTTTTGTCTTCTATATTTTAACACTCATGTAGTTAATTTATAGTACTTGCCTCCTGTCATCATTTCATTACCACATTGAAAAGGTGAGAAAACAAATCATTAATATTCATAGATGTTTTCCTTTAGCAATTTAGAAGGGTATTTACAACAGGAATTCTTCCTCCACGACAGAGCTAAAAAAAAAAAATTAAATTGAAATTCAGCTATTTAACCTTCATAAATGAAGTAACCTGCATAGCTAACATTAAACGTTTGATTTAATTTACTTGTGCAGGTAGCTCACTGAGCAGGCATTTAACCTTAAAGTTAATGATATCAGATCTATTCCAGTATATGTGCCTCCAATTGCTTTCTACAGTGCTGCGCAAACTAATATTAAGTTCTCATTTTAGCAATGTTCGTAGGCAGGAGGGAGACATTATCCTCAATTATACCTATATAACATGTTCGTTGACTTCAGATGCTTTCTGCTCCAAGCACAATGGATGAGGAAGTTGGAGAGGGCAGGACCCAGCTCACCACAGCTGACCTCTGAAGATAGACTCAAGGAGAACCCTTTATGGAACAAAGCATGACCATCTCTCCTAATCATATCCAGTCCAAACAGATCCGAGCGCTTTGATGTTTATACCTTGGCCACCTTTGGTATAATTAGAGGTCGGTTTGTCTGATTTTTAGAGGGAGAAATAAACCATTAAGATGCGAGGAAGAATCTTTTAGAATTTGTCATCATTCCAAAAGAGAAAAGCCTTCCTCTTATTTAAAAAAATAATAATAATAATGCTGAGCTGGGTGCAGCTCAGTGTAGAACATGTGTTCTATATGGGCAAGGAAGGTCCAGGGCTCCATCTCAAGTATCAAAAATAAAAATCACTCAGAAGTTAAACACAGAACATGAATAAATGTTTGCCATGCAAGGTAATGTACACCTACGATGCCAGCCTGAGGGGCCATAGCAGATCACAAGCAGGAAGTCAGTGTGGACTACACAGCAAATTCAAGGGAGGCTCACATTACATAATGAGACTCTTTCTCAAAACAAAATAAAACAGAAAATAAATGGATAAATTCAGCTATACACACAGCCTTCATTTCTGTCTGGTCAAATTCACCAAGCAAAGATAAAATACAAGAAATCTGGAGAGGTACAGACATGCCATGAAGAGCCAAGCGCCCACTTAATGTATGTGTCAGTCAGGACTTGCCAAAGGAAGAAAACCAGAGGAACAGATATACAGCTATAAACAGGAATTGGTAGATAGCTGACACAATTGGCAGCTGTACAATCCCACAGTGCAGACTAGAGAACCAAGCAAAACAGTCCAGGAAGGATATACATCTAAGAACAGGTGGGACCAAAGATGCTGCCAAAGTCAAGGCTGAAGGCTTAGAAGCATTCTGGGTTATCCCTAGCCTACGATGATGTCGGACAGAGTTGAAGATGGGGAGTGATGTGCACCAGGTCAAATGAGCAGCAATAGGTTGACCAGAGATACAAGAAGGGAGTTTGCAAGTTCCAGCTAGTTTTCTCCCCTTCAGCCTTGATCCCTGTCAGTTCTTAGTTGATCAAGGCCATTTTTGCAACAAGTCTTCCTTTACTGCCACTACGTAGCATAAATTGACAGTTCTCACACTATATAAAGAGCATCCACAAATCAGTTTTGAAAGTCTAATAACACACTTAGGAAATAGCAAAGAATAAGAGCACATTGTCTACGTAGAAAGATAGATGCTAGCTGACTGAAAAGATGTTCAAAATTCACTCCTAATAGAAGGGTTACAGTAGCGAGGCAGAAGGATTTGTTAGCGGAGCAGCACAGCTCCAAGACCTGCTAATATATACTGCAGGGACACGTCAGGACCAGACCTCCTGTGCAGGACATTTATAAATGCACATCAAGTGGCAAATCCCACTTTTAGGAGTCTAGACATTTGGTCATTTTAGAAAAAATGCATCACAGTGTTTTTTAAAGTGAACAGAGGCTCAAACAACCCTAAAGCTCACAGATGTGGATTTGCTGGCTCTATCAAGACATATAAGAGACATATATGAGAATACTACCATATTTTAAAAATACTAGCCATTTTTAAAAAGCTCTTTACATCTTCAGTGTCTACTGTCAGACTAAAACCATTATGCGTAGTAATGGCATGCAACTATTTTGTACAAAGAAAGATGACTTGATTGCAAATATGTTCAAAGAAATGGTCTGGATGTCTAAGATTCGCATGCTCTGCTCTAATTTCCACTGTTATGGCATTTGAGTATGAGGCCCTGGGGGGCGTTCTAGTTTGGTTTCTCCAGGGAGAAACATGATAACCAAATGCAACTTAGAAAGAAAACAACCTCTCCTCCCTTCAGTGGTCCCTATCAGGCACTCAATTTCAACAGATGAAAAGTAACTAATAATCTCTGTACGTACTAACACCTGCTCTCATCCGCTCCTGGACAGTCTCCTTTCTGTAGAAGTTTAGATCTCTTCTAGACTCTTCTCTTACACTGTGCCTTTCTTCTACTCCCTCAGAATGAAGAGCTGCTGGATTACTCTCCAGCAGATATCCATTAGGGACTTGTAAGCCCTGACTAATTTCTATATGGACTTAGTTCAGGCCTGCTCAATACCCAACTATCAATCTCCCAGAATACAATTCTCATGGAAACACTCTTTTAAAATATGCCCTGACACCGGGGCAGAACATATTAGAGGGGGCTTCTTAGAAAGCTGGACCACGAAGACATTGTTTAAACAATACAGGCTCCTGCCAGTGCTCTTGGTTGTCTACCAAAACTCAATGGTGAATCCCTATTGAGAAAGACACCAACCCATTGGCCACATAGCAAAGAAATTAAGTTGGTGGTGACCTGAATGCATATTCCTAATTCTGCCATGTGCTATACAGGCTGCTAAGGCAGAAAGGTCATCAATCGTCTTTTCTTATAAACCCATATAAGGGTAATTAACAGCCTTCTAATTTGATCTAAGGCTTATTCTTCAAGAGGGGTCTCAAGCCTGATACTGTAAACTTGGCCAGAAAAGGTATTTGGCTGGGGAGGCCATAGGTCTTAGAAGAGAATCTACTACTGCTATTTTGCTAAATGAACATAGTATCCAACTGCCTTCTAAATACTTATCCTTACACTGTAGATTGGTGCAGCTCTCAACCCTCAAGAAGCTTGTTCTTGCAGAGGTCAGAGGTTAATGCAGAGACCCACAGCTGCAGAGAGTAAGTGACTGTGGAACACGCAACTCTAAGTAGGAGATCTGTTTCACATCCTCACCACCCCATGGCTCAAGAAACATCACATAGGAGAAGCCAAAAGACTGTAAGATGCAGAGGTTAGGCAGGACTGCTGGGAAACAGTGTCTTCTGGACACGACAGGCCCATAGCCCAACAAACTCACAAGATGTGCGGTTGCCTGGTAAAGTCTATACAAGGTCAATCCAGTCAACATTCCAGCATGGAAGGCGGTGGCTCGTGACGCTCCACCCTAGCTGGGGAGTCAGTAACAATTAGCCGTTGCTGGGGGAGGGAGAGTCAGTTGTCTTTGTGGGTGAGGCCCTGGGCACGTTGCTCATGCTCCAGGAGATGGACTTACAACCATGTGGGTATGGGAATCATCAAACTCAGTGGGTTACTGAAAAGAAAATTGAAGAAGAGGAGAACATAAAGTTGGGAGGTAAAATGTGAGGAGGAGCATTATGGGAAGAGTTCAGGGAGAGAATAGGGAAAGGAGAGATGTGATTATACATATTACATATATAATTATAACTTCTTTAACGAAGACATATATATATATATACACATATGAAATTCTCACAAAATAAACATTTTCTAAATCTAGTGCCGGACGTTGGCTTTGAATAACCATAACAAGCATGTAAGGGCTGGAGAGAAGCTGCCCTGATTAAGATCACTTACTGAATTTGAGTTTGATCTCTAGTTTCTTAGTCAGGCACCCTACAGACACCAGGAACTCCAGTTCCAGAAAGATACAATGCCTCTTGCCTCCACAGGCTTCTGCACCTCTGTGTGTATAGTCACACAATAATACCATAACTAAAATGTAAAATAAATAGTTAAATATTAAAAAATGTATAAGGTAACCAAATTCTACACAACAACCATTCCCTTTATCCACAGCTCAGGTGGTTCCAGTCCCTGGCTGAAAAGATCTACTCCTTTTAGGTCTGCTGCCTTGGGCCTGGGGCAGCATATCATGGCAGGAATATGCACTCACATCTTGTCTAGGAAGTGAGAAAGGAAAACAAAGAGGCAGGGTGTCCCTAACCCTATTTATTAATGGGTATGGACTCCCTGATTTGAGAACCTCCTAACTCGTCTACCTCTTAAAAGTTCTACCACCTTGGCCAAGCGGTAGTAGTACACACCTTTAATCCCAGCACTCAGGAGGCAGAGGCAGGCGGATCTCTGTGAGTCTGAATCCGGCCTGGTCTACAAGAGCTAGTTCCAGGACAGGGTTCAAAGCTACAGAGAAACCCTGTCTCAAAGAAACAAAAAGTTCTACCACCTGTCAACTGTATCACTCAGGAACCAGCTTTCAACACATGAATCTTTGTAGGGGAACATATTCAATATAAAATATATGTATATATATAACATCTGGGCCAGGCAGTGGTAGTGCATGCCTTTAATCCTGGCATTCAGGAGGCAGAGGCGGACAGAGCTCTGTGAGTTCAAGGCCAGTCTGGTCTACAGAGTGACTTCCAGGACAGTTAGGGCTGTTACACAGAAAAACCCTGTCTTGAATATATACATATGGGTGTATGTATGTATATATGTGTATGTATATTTTGTATACATTTATACATATGTGTGTGTATATATATCAGAGTTTTTTATTCTCTACTTTTTAAAGAATTTTGTGTTTTAGTTATTTGAGAATTTCACACAATTATTTCAAACATATTCTTCCCCCCAACCCTCCCAGATCCTCCCCACCTCTGTACCCACACACTTTCATGTTCTCACAATCACTCAAATAAATAAGTTATTTAGTTATTATTTTGACAAAAGAGTCAATCCAAACAGGAAAAAAAAATAGTTTCACACTGATCTCCAAGGTTAGGTAGCAGAGAAAACGAACAGTGAGAAATGGAGGAGTTGGCAGCCTGGGCAGACATGAATGCGGTGGGAAACAGTATGCTAACCGTGCAGGTCCAGGACCGGAGGCCATCTGGAAGGATGGGGAACACAATGTGACCAAACGCTAACGAAAAATTGATCACTAAAACAAATTGGTTCTTTTTCAAGCATAAAGTTATCTCTCATCCAGCAGGACTTTGAGCTGTGTGCTGCTATAATTGAAAACGGGAAGTTTTAAAATACCACCTGGAACAGCCGTGCGGGCTGAGGGGGTGATGCGTTCCGCGAAAGCCCACAGTTAGCCTGCGTGGAGAGACCACCCAATCAGAAGAGGAACCCAGCCAGAGACGTAAGTCTCCACATTTACATTTTTCTCCCTCTGGCACCGGATCTTTTCCCTCCTAAGCTCAAGCTGGGCACAATATGCTCAGTCTCTGGGCTTTCTCCTTCCTGCACAGGGCTTTTGACATTGGCTTGCTGTCATTAGTATCACCCTTCCACAAATCATTGTCTTCCCTCGTCCAATTACAGTCAACATAAAAATGCCTGTCCTCCAAGTTTCTCATTTCAACACTGGACTTGATGTCGCTCGGCTCTAAATCACGGTAGCTGCTTGTCAGCTTCTGGGACTTCAAGTTAATTTTAGCTCGCCCACTCTTTCTTTTGATTTCACATTTCTTATGGGCAATGGCCGTAGTTGAAATGATGGCAGCGGCGCATTTTTCCTCCAGACCCCTGCCCTCTCCATCACGGATTTATACACACTTACTCTGGCCAGTTTTAGTACATCCCCCACCAGTCAGTAATAAAAGAGAAGATACTCTCATAAAACCGTACGCACACCCACCCTCTCACAGTCGCCAGGGACAAGCCCTTCCCACGTTTCAAAGTGTGGAGCTGCTGTGAAATTGGGGAAGAAAATGTGGCAGTCGATGTCCTAAGATGGAAACCTAGAGACTTTCTACAAGTTTCGGGCTGCCTGCACAAGTCAACTGCTATTTTGACTGGAAGCAAGCTAGATGTTCATGGTTTGAGTCAAAGCAGGGAAGGAGAGAATGTTCGCTCCTCTTGTGATGGGAATAGGAACACTTTACTAAGAAGGAGAAAAATAAAGCAACTTAAATTCCTCTAAATTCCTTGTGTGTGCATCAATCCATCCATACCCTATGCGTGGCAGATGGAGCAGCCCCAGCCCTGGGTAACTCCTCCCAGCAGAGAAACTACAAATGAAGACTTTGCACTTTGTCTTGAAGCATGTGCTGTTTCTGTGCGTGTTCTTTTGGCCTCCGTGAAGTCAATTTTTTCTACTTGGACTTCATTTCAGGAAGTGCTGAACTTGCAACACACTTGCATATTACCATAGGAGCTAGATTCACCTTGAAATATAAGATAATATCCAGCCCTGTGTGCAGACACCCTTCCAGCGTGCTGCAGTGCGTCGGTGTTCAGGCTGGGGCTATCAGGCTGTTATAGGTGCTTTTCAGAGCTCCCCAGCCAGTAGGAATGAAGGTTCCTGGAAGGCAAAGCATCCCTCACTCCAGAGGCTCTTGCTTGTGTGTATTTTATCATTGTGCTTCTATGTTAATATCATATTTTTTAAAAAAATCATCCCAATTTAGACTCTGAGGACTTATTTATGATTCAGTTGCACTCTAAAACCTAAAATTCAGACTTTCTTTAAAAGTCTAGAGCAATAGTAAGTCAGGAACACATCAGTCCCCAAGACTATCTCATCCACAATGTCTTCCGCCCTCTACTAAAGAATTCTAACATCCCCATCAAGAATCACTGATTTAAACAATTTCCTCTTAATACTAATGGATACCTTTGGGATACTAGAATGCATTGAAAATATCCAGGGCCATTTAACTAAGGACCGAAAGAAATATGATCCCTTCCTTCTTTAAATGCTACTAAATGTCCGTTTGCTGCAGTGTGTGGCAGGAGCTGCTTGCCTTAAAGGAACTATCCTGTTCAGGATAGCGGGCAGCAGCTATGCTGACTATCAACAACATGGATGTGGCTACTCAGACTCTAGATGTGCAATCACTGCAAACTATATACAGAGTTTAATGTCAGTATATAAAAGGAGAATGCAAATTATCTCACTGGTACATTGAATAATATGTGAGATAATAAAGTTTTTATGCCTCCTGGGGTAAAATGTACCGTCAACATTAACTTCATCTTTTTTTCTTTTTATAATATGGCTATCAGAAGATTGTCAACTACATGTCTGGTTTCATTGTTGCATTGCTGGAGAGCCCGTTTGAATCTCATAGGAAGGATTCACTCTGCCTTCTTCACTTCTGTATCCTCAAGCCCCACACGTACCCTAAACGCCCGAGGCTCCTGGGATAAGGGCTCAATGCATATTTACTAAGTAGTGAACAAAATAACAAATGAAAGTGAATTCACAATTCACAAGCTACCAAGAAATGTTCTCCCACCAAATAGAAATGTTTTCTAAAGGGGAGGGGATGGGAGGAGAGGAGGGAGGGGAAACTGGTTTGTACGTAAAATAAATGAAAAAAACTTTATTTAAATTTAAAAAAGAAAACAAAATTACAATAAAAGTGTTTTCTAAGCATGACTTATATAAATAGTTAAATTGCAGTTTGAGGCTTAGCGAAATGCCAGCACTGAAAGAGATCAATTTGTAAAGTACAAAAACTATATTTATACCAAATGAAATATTAGTTGACATCATAACCAAATCTTAGAAAAATAAGATATTTATAAGGTATGATATATGCGATAATATTTATAACTGTATATTATTGGATATATTAAATTACATATATAACAAAAGCATGTGTGTACCTATACACATATGTATATATTGTTTCTAAACAATGTAACAACATAAAGATGCATGTAGAATAGAGTAACATAAATTACTCAATATTTACATAGTTGTAAGCAGAGACTACTTGCTTATTCTCATCTGCTCAGACCCAAATAATCACAGAGAAACTATTTTAATTACAATACTGCTTGGCCTAGTAGCTCAGGCTTCTTATTAACACTCTTACATCTTAAATTAACCCATTTCTATTATTCTGTGTATCACCACAAGGCTGCAGCTTACCAGGTAAAGCTCTGGCATCTGTCTCCTTGGGTAGCAACATGGCTCCTTTTTGACTCTGCTTTCTATTTCTGTTCTGATTTCCCTCCTGAATTTACTTTGCTAAGCCATTGGCCAAAACAGCTTCTTTATTAACCAATGGTAATAAAACATATTCATAGAATACAGAGGGGAATCCCACATAATCTCCCCTTTTCTGTCTAAATAAAAAGAAAGGTTTTAACTTTAACATAGTAAAATTACATATAATAAAACAGGTTCAAGCAAGAATTACAGTTACAATATTTAGTTTATTTGTGTCTGGCAAAATTAAAGAAAATATACTATCATCTATCTTTGAGAGTCTAAAGTTTTATAACTTATTTATCTTTTATCATAACTATGAAAAAAGTATATCTATCTGTCTTTAACTCTTTAAAAATTCCAGAAAAATATAATATTACCTAGGTAAACAGGAAGTGCATTGTAAGCAACTTCCAAAACTCTAGAATTGACAGAGACACCTCGCTGCCTGGACAGTCACCCAAAGTTCTTCCGTAACATTGGGGCATCCATCTTCAGTGTACAGGCCCATAGTATCTGACAGACTTTTCCATGAAACAGGAAATTTGAATGACTGTTTAGCCTATATTGGCAGTTTGTCGGCCACTTTCTTCTATATCCTGCAGAATGTCAGGCAGACTCATGAAGCAGGAACTTTGAAGGACTGTCTCACCTTTTTTAGGGTAAGTTCAACAGTCATTTTTCTATGGGTCCTACATGTCCAGTTCATACAGCATGCCATCAAACAATCCAGGCTAGAGCAGCTTCTTGTCCTAATGGCTATCCCTGTCACAATAAAGGCAAATTCCATACCGAATTTTTTCAATGCCCATCAACTTCTCTGAAGTAATTGGCGCTGCCAGAAGCAGACAAGTCTCACTGTTGAGAAAAGTCTAAGTTCTTAAAACATTTTAAATGCCATATTTTGTAAGTCTTTGAAAAGTTTGAAGAATACCTATCTATTTGAAATAAATCTCTGTACATCTAGAAAAATCTAACTAACATGGCATGACTATAAGTTTGACTATTATAAATGACTATTAATCTGTAATTTTAATTATACTTTACATTTTCCAATGAGCTGTCTAAACATAATACCTTAAAAAAGAACAAAAATACATATAACAAAATTGACCTTACTTTTGTATCAATAGGCCAAGATAATTGCTTTATTGGTTGATGAATAAAGCTGTTTTGGCCAATGGCTTAGCAGAGTGAATCCAGGTGGGTAATCCAAAGAGAGTTAAAGAGAGAGAGAGTGGGTAGAATCAGGAAGACCCTATGTAGCTGCCAAAGGAGAAAGACATGCTAGAACCTTAGGAACCTTACTGTTGGTCACAGCCTCGTGGCGATACACAGACTGATAGAAATGGGTTAATTTAAGATGCAAGAGCTAGCTAGAAATATGCTAGAGTCATTGGCCAAATAGTGTTATTATTAATATAGTTTCTATGTGATTATTTGGGTCTGAGTGGCCAGGAAACAAACGAGCAGTCTCCTACTACACAAGAGTATTAAAAGACCAAGATACAGAAGCTAAATCCTCCAGGCAATCCGTTCATGTCAGCATCAAGATATAAATGCAGAAGACCCCTCTGACTCCCAGACCCTTTCCATCATAAATTACTACCAGCTGAAATCATTAGAAATAAATAGAGTCTGGAACCGACTTTGAGCAAACCCTTGACTCTAACTGCATTGTAGCCCCCAGTCCCTGAGCAGACAGCATAGACACTCTGCACCAAGGAATCTGAAGTATTTCCTCTAATGGAGTTGGAGCAATTTCAGTCCAGTGAACACGTCTTTTCTGTTCAGACTCCTTTCCACACCTGTGAAGTTATGCAGGCCCATATCACTATTTTATTTCACTGTGGTTACTATTCTTACTCTCAAATCTTATGACTGTAAAACAATGTATACCCAGCTGTGAACGGCAGTGGAATAGGGCGTCAGGACCCTGGAGAGATCCAGGACATGCCTATGCCACAAAGGCTCTCTGGATGGGTGCCATGGATCAGCAAACCACATAGCTCCTCTCCCAAACAAAGGAATTTTTCTGTACCACAGCCTGAACCATAAATACATAATAAGCCCCAAATATCAGTGGACAGATAAAACAAGGGATACACGGTCACCTCATTTAATTTTCCTTAGGAGATTAGGAAAGTGAAGCCTGAAGTCCTCATGCTAATTGTACTGAAAAATTAGGATGCAGGAAAGTTTGAAATGGAAAGTTATGCTTCCCCCAGCAACTATAAGTTGGCATGTTCTATATAAGGGCATAAATATAACAGCAAATACAGTACATAAAATACTATCGTGTGTGCTCGGAAGGAGTAACGAGAGCTGGGAGGATCATAATTTTGGCTCTCCTGACTTTTACGAATGTGAATTTTCACCCACAATGTTGCATTAATATCTACAAGTTTTTTAACCAATCTTGACTAGCTTTCTGCCTCTCTGTGCAATGGCCTGTATTTTCTTGACACTAAGTAGACTTGGCAGTGACCTTTGAACACTGACCTTCCAAATTTGATTCTTATTCAAGACTTGATGCGCCAAGGGAGGAGAAAAAAAAATGGGAGGCCTGAGCATTTTATCTCGTACCTCATTAAGCCAGGGAAAGAAAGTAGAAGCAAAGCGTTCAACGGTGCCTGATTGCTAAACAGTGGGGAACACAGAAACTGCTATATAAAACAAGTCACACGGTGGGCCAGGAAAAAAAAAAAAAAAAAAAGCTGAAGCAATCATTTGAAGCTGCACACTGCTGTGTTTTATTTAACGCTGAGGGGTGTTTACAATGCTGTGATTTCCCGGGAAAGGTTAATCCAGATGAGTAAGAGGAGTTGGTGTGTGAAGCTGTTTCACACCGGCTCTTTGCAGTGAATATTTTAGTAACCGTCGCGAAGCCGTGTCAGCGGTGCAGCCGTCAAATGAAACAGGCAAGAGAGCAAGTGCCGCCCCGAAGAATGAATTTTGATTTCGAATGGAGGCAGAGGCATTTTCGCTGCCCTCTGCCGCGGTGATGATGGGGTAGGAAATAGTTTTCATCATGGCAGAGTACTTTCCTGAGCTCCGGCATGCTCCACTCGCCATCCTATTTGTGAGCTTCGGTGGTGGGAGGAGTAAACGGCTCAGTTCCTTCTCCTCCCAGCTTTCATTTACTTCCTTTTTCCCCTGCAGCAGCAAACTGCAGTAGCAATTCTCTCCTTGGAGAATTTTTACCTTGCCTCTGCATCAAGCTATGTCAAAAACTACTCGATATTCTAAGCAGCTCCACCAGGGCACATGTTCCTGTCTTATTCCCTTCCCTGGAAAGTATCTGTATTGATCCCTCCAACGCCTTGGGGCCAACTGAAAACAACAGAAAGGCATTCTGTGGGGAGAGAAATGTGGATTTCAAGAGCCCCCTCCCTGTCTCCCTTCCTTTCCAGAGTACCAGGGAGGAGAGAGCAATACTGGAAATTCAGCAGCCGTTTCTTTCTTCCTTCCTCCCCAAGGCCATGTTCATAGCAACCATTTGTGTTCTTGCCTTCAGAACTTCAGGACCAAAGATCAAGCAAAGTCCTCTAGACTTTTCCTTTCAAAGAACTGCTGCCAAGCCTAGGAAGAGGCAGCAGACTTATTCTGACATCAGTGTTACTGATTTCTTTGAATAATTAACCTGCTATTCAAATCCCTTTGGGAGAGTTTTCTTGGCCTAGTTAACACTGTGGTTTTTGTTTGTTGGTTGGTTGTTGATTTGTCAAGACAGGGTTTCTCTGTGTAGCCCTAGCTGGTCTACAACTCACTCTGTAGACTAGGTTAGCCTCAAACTGAGGAATCCATTTGCTCCTGACTCCCAAGTCCTGGGATTAAAGGTGTGTGCGTTGCCACCACCTTGCTATTGTTTGTGAATTTTTTTTACCTCCCTCACATCCCCCCCTTTTTTCTTTTCCTTTTTGCTAGACTTGCGAAGGAACTCAGAGACAGGAACACGTCAAGCAAACACTCTGCCTCTGAGCTATAACCTCTGCTTCCATTTTTAAATGAGAAAAGACAAGGCCAATGTGGCTCTGCACATTCTTAGCACTCAGCTCTCATGCTGACTCACTGCTAATGTCCTCATATTGTGTTTTCTGTTTATGTTTCTGCTTTCATGGCTATTGTTTTTGATTCACAGTGTTTCAGGCCCTGCATCTCCATGTGGCACTGTGGCAATAGAGAAGTCAGCAAACTTAGGAAAACATATGTCAAGCCCCTGCCCGTCTTCTCCCCTGAAGCAAGATGAAACATCTAGGAAAGATTTTCCTTCTCTCCAAGCAGGCAGTGAGATTGTCTTTCTGATGGCACCATGCCGTGCCTGGAGAAAAAAGCCAGCCGCAGGACACAGGAGAGCAGACAAGAGCCAAATTCCCACTTACCAACACTAGTTCATAGTCCCATACAATCATGTTCCCTCCAAACTACGCACTCTCCATCAAACCAACACTTACATCAACTCGAACATCCAGGCCAGTGACATGTCTTGGTGGGGAAAGCCACTTGCCACATAAGCGGGCAACCTGCGTTCAAGCTCAAGAACCCCATGGAAGAAGGGAACTGACTAGACAAAATTGTCCTATGACCTACACACACATACACAAACACACATACACACACACACATACACATACACACACGCACACACACACATACACAAACACACACATACACACACGCACACACATACACACACGCACACACATACACACACACAATGTATTCGTACAATAATAAGCTAGAATATTATTTTTATAAGCTCACACATCTAATTAAACATATTTGTGAGGTCTTTATAATGCAGTGCTAGAATTTGAACCTGGGGCCTCACCCATGGGGCTTCAATGCTTAACAACTGAGCTGCACACCAGGCTTACGACAAACTCATACTCACTTGCCTTGCTCTTGCTGATGCTCAGATTAACTTTCAGACCCATGCAAGACCCTAAAGTGGCTTAGAAAAAAAGACAAAATTCCCACTAAAGCTCCTAGTGTCCAGCCAGGGACCTCTTCAACCAATGGCCTCAGATACATCTCTCATTTTAGAAGCTTCTTTCAGGAGGTCCTAGGCTCTGGCTAAAGGCAGTGGAAAAGAGGAC
>NC_022009.1:120276917-120283903 GCF_000317375.1 Microtus ochrogaster
GGGGAGGGGGAGGGAAATGGGAGGCGGTGGCGGGGAGGAGGCAGAAATCCTCAATAAATAAATAAATTAAAAAAAAAAAAAGAATGTGTACTGTTGCACACAAAAGACTTCCCCAAAGGGTGACCATAGATATCAATAAGGGACAGTGTATTTCAAAAAGCTAAGAGAAAGCATTTCTACTATTTCACCGTAAGTAAAAGATAAATAAATATTTGAAGAGAGAGATGTGTCTAGTCCGATTTAAACTTTACACAATGTATCCACTTATCAAAACACTTCATGGTGCTCCATAAATATGTGCAATTTTTAGGCTTCAATCAGAAAATAAATTTTAAAAACTTGTACTGCTATGTGGAGAATTTATCTCAGTGATGAAGTGCTTGCCTGTCAAGTCCAAGGCTCTGGCTTTGGTTCCCAACACTAAAACGGGAGATCATAATGCTAAAGGTTAACCAAAAAAAAAAAAAAAAATCTGACTTGAGGGGGGAGCATGGTTATGTGTATGACAGAATTAAAAATGTGGTTATATCAGTGACCCCATGGTAACCAGCATTTGAACTCTACAGCTTGCTGCTTTGCCAAGCAGGCAGGAATTGGTGGAAAGGACCTGAGTTTGTTTATGATTCAGTGGTAACTGCGCAGAGAAAGCTCGGCTTCTCCTCAGCCTGTAGAGTTGCTACATTCACAGCAGCGTCCGTAAAGCTGTGAACTTCATGCTGCCCTGGCAGACGGCTCCTCAATAGACTGCCATGCAGTGCATAGACTACTGCCCTAGTGGTATGCGGGTTCCTGGAAACGTTTTAATTGCTGAGTGTCCTGTGACGCTGTCACAGACTTGGGACAGAGGCTGCTTCCCTGTCTCCTTTACCATTTATAGCCCAAGTGTGGGCTCACAGACGAAAAGTGAGGACCCAAAATCAGGTCAGGCGCATCTACGGTTGCTCCCATGAATGTGCCCACCGCTGCAAAATCAGGTCAGGCGCATCTACGGTTGCTCCCATGAATGTGCCCGCCGCTGCAAAATCAGGTCAGGCGCATCTACGGTTGCTCCCATGAATGTGCCCACCGCTGCCTGCTGTTGGGAGCAGGCTGCCTTTCTTCTCCTATTCTTGGGAGTAGTTGTAGATCTGGGTGGGCTGCATCTGTTTTCACTCTGTTCTTAGGGCTTGGCAAGGATTAAAAGCTTACCATTTTGTGTGGAGTCCCTTGAAAAACTCCTCTGGTTGAAGGGAGAACGGGAGAGGAAGGAAGAGAAGGCTTCTGATATGGCCAAGGATATTAGATTATTTACTGCTTGCCCTGACTGAAATCTGATATTAGAAAACATTTTTCATATCGTCAGAAATTGGTCAAATGGTAGAGCGATATTCAGAGTGAGGCCCTTTTCTGTAGTCTCAGTAAGGGGGCACTGTGTGTTCAAAGAGAAAGAGGATGTCCTGAAGTCATTGTGGTGGGGCTCACAGGACACTCCAGAGACACAGAGCTCTAAAGCTGCGGCACCCTTAACCTTTCTGCTTTCATCTGGAGTGGAAAAAGAGCCGAAGATGACACAGCCCAGGGACCGTAGCCCTGAGAGCTCCCAGGCAACAGCTGCACACTCACAGGAATTAAAAGTGACTGTCCTTCTCTAACAAGTGAAGACCTTGTGAAAACAGAAACGGAGCCAGGGAAGCAATTCAAGGCTACCTATCCTTCCCAGCCTCCCTTCCTCACTTCTTCATGTCAAAGTGCTTGCAGGTGTTCTGAAACATAAGAACACCAGAATGCTCTGTCCTGCTCCAGGAGAGCGAGTAAAGTGCCCAATGCTGACTACCCCACACTTCTGAGGATATGCATATGAGCCCCAAAAATATTTCCTGGAAAAATTAAAAAAAAAACTTTCTTTTATTCTTTCTTCCTTTCTTCCTTCCTTCCTTTCTTCCTTTCCATTCTATGGACCTTTCAAATGGAAATCTTTTGCCCTGACTTCCTCATAGCATACAGAAGGAGGAGGGAGAGAGCAACTGGGGAGCAAATGGGAAACTGAGAAAACATCTTCCTACCATTTTTTATTTGCTTGTTTTGTTTTGTTTTGTTTCCGAGACGTGGTTTCTCTGTGTAGTCCTAGCTGTCCTGGAACCCACTCCATAGACCAAGCTGCCTACAAACTCGCTCCGGAGTGCAAGGATTAAAGACATATGCCACCACTACCCAGCTACAAATACTTGTCGGTTTGCTATAAAAATGTCATGAAACTGTATCCACACTGGAACACTATGTTTTGGGAGACCTAATATATGTTCCCAAGCCATGCTCATTCATATTCCTGACTCCAGATTGAACCATGTCATTCATTCTTTTGAGGTAAAAGCTGTTTTTTTCAACTACAGCATATGCACGGTTCACACGTCCTCTAACGGTCACTATAATAGATATTCAGAGGGAGGTTGTTGATCTGGGCAGGAGAAATAGCTCAGCCAATAAAGTGCTGGTCTTGCAAGCATGAGGACCTGAGTTTGGCCCCAGCACCTACATCACAAACAGAGCCAGGTGGCATAAGCTTGCAATCCCAGAACTAGGGAGTTGAAGGCAGGCAGACACCAGGGACTTAATGACCAATCAACCTAGCTGAGTCTGCAATCCACAAGCCTCTCAGAAAACAAGGAAGAGCATCCAGGTAATTACATCCAAGGTCATAGGACCTCCATATGCATACACATACATGAACATTCACACACACAATACCAAAAACATAAGAAGTATTCCATCTCATAACAAAAAGAGGTAAATATAAGCAAGCTGCACTAAAGGTAGACTTTAATGCCCAAGCATATGCCTAGCCTGGGTGAGGCTCGTCTACTTGAATCCTAGAACTACAAGAAGGGAAACAAGAAGCAATGACAAAGGCAAGCTGCCATTGCCACCACATTAATAATGATTTCCAATGAGCATGGAGGCAACACCTGGGAGGCAGAGATGGGGGTATCGTCAAGAGTTCAAGGCCAGCCTTGGGTACATAGCAAGTTTGAGGCCCATGTGAGCTCAGTGAGACCCTGCCTTGTAGAACAAACAAAGAAACAAGGAGTAGATTGACAGTTCTTTACAACAGCAATACCATCCTGTGTTGAAGCAGTGCATGGAACTGGCTATACCCTGCACATCAGTTGAAAGGCCAGTGGGGTAAACATCATATTAATGCAGCTGATTATTATTAAATAATAATATTGCGTGGATTTATTGGACAGTATTTTTAGGCAAGCATCTCACAATGTACCCCAAGGCAACCTTGAACTTGTTATCCTGCTGCCTCAGGTTACAAAGCACACACCACCATCTCTGGCTTGAAGGTTTTTGAATATGTAATAACAGCTTTAAAGTATTAGCACCCTTTGACCACTAGATGCTTTAATAGGAATCTCTTTCTCTTACCTGTGGCAGCATCGGTAGTGAGGGCAGGGGTGAGTGGTAGAGGCTGCCCACCTCATGGCAGCTAAACAGTGAATGGGAGTGAGGCACGAGCTACAGCTACAACATCCCTTGCAGGGTACATTCCCAGCAACCTATCCTATAACCATGTTCCCCTATGAGAAGGGACGTCCAAGTAGCACAGCAGGGTCCGGGTCTTTCTAGGACATTGCATATTCCAAATATAGCATCCATGTGTTCCAGATACATGTCAATGAACACATAGACATCATAGACATCTTTCATCTTTCTAAAAACAGATTGTTCAAAATAAAATATATTTTAATCCAAAAACTTTGAAAGTTAACGTATTTTTCAAGATGATGCTTTTCTTTTGTAAGTTCAAAGTTAACACTGTTTTCGCTTGCAAGACATATTGAAACTTGTAACGTGGGTGTTGATGGTTTCCTAGGAGACCACCAAAGTCATTTCAAAGAACTGAAAGTCCAGGAAACACAGAAGTGATAAATGCAGAGAAAATAAAAGTAATAGCTTTGTTAAACCGAGTCAAGGATGGGAACGGGTTTGGAAGTCTACTAACTATGCCTTGGGGTTGATGTTTTCTAGGGCCCTTGGGTTCCCTTAGCCCTGTTGGTCCTGTGTAGATGCAATACCCTGCCTCTGCTTATACAAGCACCACCTTAGAGAGCTCTGTCTCACTTCCCTGTCTACCTTTGTTCCTCTAACTCCCCTCAAGATGAAAGTGACTGCAGTTTGCGTTTCAGAATGTAGTCTCCGTACTTATATGGAAACTTATTGCTTATATGTTAGTATTTCAGAAGTCATATTGAAAAGATGGTATCTCCCCCACCCCACCCGAAAAACCCATATAAAGATTTCACTGCTGCATACTTTATTGCAAGTGGTTACATCTGGGTAGGATGCAACTGATTACTTTCCTCCCTTGACAGCTCGCACAGAATAATAACAGAGTATCATTCCTGGCGGTCTTTTTTATACATCATCTGCCTTTTTATCTTTAAAAATGTAAACAATTTAATAATTTGAACATTAATAAGTATTCCTAAAATTCTTCTTTAGAGAAGCAATTTAATCCTTTTCAGGATCTTGTCTGAAACAAATTTTTGCTGAAAGAAAGTGTTCTGCAAGGTCCCATTTAGAAATAATTGAGAAATTTAAGTCGAGAAATTAATATTTTCAATAAGAAAATTTCATGTGTATTTTCAAGCCCTCAAAACTCATTGTATTTTCCTCAAAAACTTTAAAGATTTATTTCTCTGTGCGTAGTAGGTGTTTGGGTGCACCACAAGCATGCAGGAGCCCTCGAAGGCCAAAAGAGGACACTGGATCCCAAGAAACTGGGGTCGCAGACTGTTGGCAGTCACTTTTGTGGGTCCTAGGAACCAAAGCTAGGTCCTCTGCAAGAGTGGCAAGTACTCCTAACCACCAAGTCATCTCTTCGGTCCCTTTTCAAAAAATTTTAAGACATCACAAGCTGTAAGTATTAGTAGACATAACCAAGCTAGATTTTCTCCATGTGAAAAACACACTGAGAAATGAGCAAGCAATGTAAGACTCTTCAGCACCAAATCATCTACCCTTCACACTCACCGTAAGGAAAATAGATTATTATAGTTCATGCGCACATATTTTAGGATTTGATTTTTCTATATTAAATCGTGTAGGCAAACGCATCTCAAATAAGTATGTAAGAGGCAGAGATTATGTCAAATAATTCTGTGTCACTGAGAACAGTCTAGATGCCTTCAAACGCTTTTCAATCTCAGCGTATTTTTTGAGAGCAGGGTTCTGGTAAGATGCTGTGGCCTTCTTTTATATAAATAATAAGTGTCTGCTGAAGTTTTCCTACTTCCAGTTTGGAACGAAGAAAGAAAGAGAGGCTTTGAACAAGGTTGCACACTCAATTTACTGCCCACATGAATCCTCTGTTACCCTCCAAGTCTCAGAAGGTAGAAGCTAGACGCTGACGGTAATTATTCTGGATCGGGCTGCATGAAGACAGCTCAGTGTAATTCCGCACTTCAAAGAAGTGCAGCCGTGTGTCACTCTGAGCAACCACAGAGAATATAAGTGGAGCTGTTCAGCGATGCCTCTGCAAAAGCGATCTGGGTAGATCCGTGGTTTCCTTTAGAAGCCTGATAAAACTGCATGCGTGCAGACACAGGGACCCGAGAAGAAGAAAGACTGTAACTGTGAATCAAACTGTCTTTTGAAAACCTTGAATCAAAAATGGGTTTGTAAGTGCACTATTAAAAGAAGCCTTAAAAATGCAAGACATGGCACTAAAATACATGGTGAACTTGTTAAGATCATTAAAAGATTCGCAAAAAAAGAACTTCCTTTTTATTCATAAAAGCAACCCTGCTCCAATCTGACTGTGAATAATTGGGAGGAGAAAAGATTTCTCTTCATCTGAAGGAACTCACGGACCTATGTATCTTCTAACGACAGGAAGTTCGGAGTGTAAAGCTGGGTGCACTCTACTGAAACTTTCCCTCTTGAGGGAGGCAGGCGAGTTCTCTTAAAGACAGGAATGTGGACATTTTACATGTGTGAGCCTGGCCTACAAAATTATGTGAGAACAGACACCAAAGACTGCGGAGTCGTTCATGAAACATTTGTGAACATTTTTCGCTTCAGGCACTGAACTCAAAGCCGTGGATTTAGGGGCGAATTTATGATGCGCATTGCGGGTGCAGTCCCTTGGTGGAGCTTTGCTTAGCATGCTCAAGGCTTGAGCTTCAATCCTCAACACTGTTATCATCAAAAAATTAGGATCATAGGAAAATAGAAGGATTCTGCCCTAAAATATATATATATACATATATATGTGTATATATATATACATATATATATAATCAAGTGAATGAGATCATACTCATTCACATATACATACTTCAACCCCTGAGACTACACTATTTTGGAGGAGGACTCACCATGTTCTTGGGAAGATCGATGTTTTGTGGGAAATAACATACTGTATTACATATTTTTGTTTGTGTTAGTCTCAAGACGCAGTCAATCTCAGTGGGCTAGCTTCAATCCCACAATTCCGCTCTCTCCGACTCAGAAGGTTTACACCTGGCTTACCTGAGTCTTTTTTAACGACACATAAATAAGTTAGAGAAAACTCTTCTTCCAAAGAAAACAGAGGAGCAGGGTTAGAAGACTAGTCAGATTGTTGGCATCCTCCTGGACACCCTCTTACTTAGTCACAAAGTACCAGTGAACTGCTAAGGCCAATAGTTTCCTAGCTTTCATAGCATAAGGACTTTATCATTGCTGTCTTTGGTTTCGGTGAAGACTTTATCCTTTTCCTTTCACTTTTGTGTAAGGAGATAACAATTTGAAATTTTAAGAAATGCTAACCTCCTCCAGCCTTTGCCTTTGTTCTTTTCTCCAAGGAGAACAGGCTTAGCCAAAGAGTCAAGTGTGTGCTTCTGCATGTGCTTGCATTTGTGCCTGTGTGTGCGTGCGTGCGTGCGTGCGTGTGTGTGTGTGGTTAGCCCCTAAATACACTCTTGAATCTTCGGGGGGAAACAGAGGTGGTTTTTTTTTTT
>NC_022009.1:120285553-120290889 GCF_000317375.1 Microtus ochrogaster
TGGATATGGGATGTACTCACTCATAATTGGTTTCTAGCCATAAATAAGGGTCACGGAGTCTACAATGGTGATCCTAAAGAAGCTAAGTAAGAAGGGGAACCAAAGGAAAAACTCATAGTTATCCTCTTGGCTATGGGAAATGGACAAACAGAGGTGGTTTTGCAGAAAGAAACCACTTCTCGGTGAAATGACCGGCTGAGCTGCAGAAGCTTCCCTTCCCCCTAAATGTGGGGATGCTGTCTTCATCAACTAGCATGCATCCCTTAGAAGATGCAAGTGCTCTGTGATGGGGGAGTGAATAAGGAGCCAAAGCACATTTCTTCTAAACCAAATCTGCCTCTGTAAGGAGTCCCAGCAGTTACTGATCTTAGCTCACTTCTGTTCATGGGTGACATTTAACTATGGGCAGGGAATAGCTAAGGTCACTTCTGGGTCTAGAACCCCCAAATAGTGTGTGAGAGTGTAAGGACTAAAGCTGACCTGTGAGCACCACTTGCCCAAGGACAGAGGGGGCTGTGGTCCTTGTGAAGTAACATGTAACTTGTTTGTCTCACCCCAAACAAGTTTGTTTGACCCAAGTGCGTTGGATGTGCTTGATCACGTGTAGGTGGGAGGTACATAGGTAGGAAGTACATCAGGATATGCTTGTCCCTGATTGGACCTAATGGGAAATATGGCATCCTTATGGGCTTGCCTTTATAAGCCTCTGAAAAATGTGCAACATTCTGTGTGAATCCATGGGTCTAGCCAGAGTCCACCGTCCTGGCCAATATTTAATTAAAGCTTGCTTCAAATTTGGCTCAAAAATCATGGTAGTGGTCTTATTCTTAACCAGTGGGTTTAAGAAAAGACAGCTGCCATGATTAGTACTATGAAAAGACACTGACAACCATCAATAGAGAATGTAAAACACAAGTCTGAAACCAGAACAATACAGAAGTAAGTCCTGATCTTGGTTCAAATGTTGCCACTGACCAAAAGCAATAAGAGGTCCTCTGATGTGACTGATTCCACAGCTAAAGTCAGGAAGATCAACGGGAGCCTGGGTCATTATGGTGAGCCAGAAAGAAAATATGCCCCCAAATCATGGCTACTTAATGTAGCCATAAAAGTCAGGTAGCAGTAGCTCCCACTTCAGACCCAGGAAAATGTGGACATTAAAATTAAAAATAAAAGTAACAGCAATGAATTCTAAGACCGTCTGACTTTATATAATCAATATGATTGAGGGGAGCAAAAATGCTCTTCCTTGGCATAGACAGACATAGAGTAAATGAACAATCTAGAAATCCACCGCCAGCTACCACTACAACTGATATCATAAATGGATATGGAAAACCTATTGGAGCCATGTTCAATGAAGAACAAAGTATTTTCATAACTGCAAAATATTTCTACACAGAAAATAAGAACCAGTGTAATGGAGATGCCTGATTGATACTGCCTTAACTAACTAGCTCTCACTACTACTAGATACCACCTAAACTAACCATTGCTCACTACCAGCTGTGGGGCAATGGATAGCAAACCCTCCCAGTCATGATAAGCAGAGGGGAGCAAGAAAAATCACATAAGCAATATTAACTCTCAAAGAACAAGCCAATATTCTGAATGTCATCGTTAACACATGATAGGAAACAATGGACTTTACAATAACACACGCTTATAATGGCAGCTGTCAAGAGTAGAGACGGGGGACTTGCAAAGTTGAAGCTGGTAAAATGGCATAGCGGATAAGGTGCTTCGTGCACAAGTCGGGCAATCTGAGTTTAATCCCTGGACCCCATGAAATGGTGGAAGGGAAGAACTGGCTCTGGAACATTGTCTTCTTGTTTCCACAGGCACGCTGTGGCATGCGGGCACATATATATACATGATAATAATTCCAACAGAAATAATAATACTTTTAAAAGGACTTACAAGTTTGGGTCCAGCCTGGGCTAGATGTCAAGACCATGTCTCACAAAGGAAAGAAGAAGGGTGGGTTAATAATGGGCAAGTTCTATTCCAATTAACAAATATTGTCCAAAGAAGTATGGTAAGCTTTTTAAACATCATTGTAAAGAAAATAACAAAGAATAAGGAATGTTGAGGGATTGTTCTAGACTAAAGGCTACAAATTACAAAGCACAGATCTACTTCTGGGTCCTGGATCTATTTTAAAATTCTACAAAAGACATAATTGTAACTACTGGTGAAAGTGGGCTTGTATTAGACAGTAGCCATCTCTCACACATCAGAATGGAGAAGTTATGTCTTCCATCTTTAGACAAGGAAGTACTGAACAAACTGATCTTTGTAGATGCATCAGAGAGTTCAGGTTGCAAGATGAGTTGTTATTCTGAAAGCTGAATAAACAGGTAACTACATAAAATCACAAAAATCCAGGAGTAGAAGGCCAAAGCTGAATCTACAGGCAACTAAAGAAAACTGGGGAAAAGGGGTGGCCCTCCCCAGGGAAGAGCAAACCAATTGATTGTGCAGTACCAAATGGTCAGTCCTGAAAACATGCATACAAGTAACATTAAATCACTTCAACAGATCATATTTGGATATATATGATAAATATATATATATATGCAAATACAGATATACAAAAATAGCAATTGATAATAATAAAGATGTCATGAATTTAAAGAAGTTTAAGGGGGGGCTATATGGGAGGGTTTTGAGAGAGAAAGGGGAAGGGAGAAATGTAATTAAGTTACAATCTTAAAAATAAAAAAATAAGATGCAGAATTTAAAAATAACTCTAATGCTAAGCTAAGGCACCTCGGTCATTATGCTTCTTTTTGCTATCACAACTACTTGAGGAAAACAGCTCAAGGGTTTATTTTTGCTCACAGCTCATCCTGGCAGAGAAAACATGGCAGCAGGAGCTGGAATCTGCTGGTAACATTGTATCTACAATCAGGAAGCAGAAAACAAACAGAAAGTGGAAGGCGCTATAAACCGTCAAGACCCACTCCCAATCCCCCACTTCCAAATGGCCCACTCCCTGAAGTAAAGCTCCAAACTCCTAAAGGTATCTCAGCCTTCCCAAATCATGCCACCAGCTGGGGATGTTCAAACCACACTGAGCAGCCAGCAGGAAAGACGGACACCATGCAAGGACTATTGTGCAAAGTAAGCAGAGAGGATGCTAAAAAGAATAAGAAGGAAGTGCTAGAAAACAAAAGCGATAGCAGAAGGTAAGAATTAGCATTTTCAAGTTTATGTTTTAAAAGGTGACAAGATGAATATTGGACATTTTTAGAAAATGGTTGCTAACACACCTAGAGGCTTTGTCTTTCACTTAATCACAAATGCTTCAGAAAATACTCATGATTATGAAGAGACAAGCAGACAAAATGCTGAAGTTCTAAGAAAAAGATGTTCAAGGGTTTATGCATTTTTCTTATTCTTACAAATGTTTAAATTCCTTTTGAACCTTAAGGAAAGATAAACTGCACAAGGTCATATACTCTAAATAGCAACCAGGTAGCAAAGGGGTTCCTTTAAGTAGCAGAGGCGTGTGGAGGGGGAAAGTGGAGCCAGTGCGGGACCGAAAGCTGAGAGGAGCTGGGATGTTCAGAGACTCCGAGGAAGTAAAGAGGAACAGAGAATATAACTGTGAGGAATGGCCTTCACACAGGCAGCAGTCGGGAATGCTCACAGTATGATCAAGAGATTATGAGGAGAGCCATGTGGCTAGGAAATAAATATGGAAACTTAATGAAACTGCTTGACTATGCATGAAAAATAATAACAATAAATCACTCCTTGGGGTAACAAATTGCCAGAGTGAGAAAAGGCAGTGCCTAAAGATATTCACAGTCCACATGCGCATATATATTCACTGACTTATTTTCAAACAAAAGCTCAGATGCTTAGCTATATCTTAATACGTTTTTACTCTATTGCTTTTGTCGAAGACTGGAGCTCATGAGGATAGAATTCAGAGTTTCTCCGGGAAACTTGAAATGATATATTCTGATGAAAGTTTATGATTGTGAGTTGTTACAGTAAACAATCAGCTTTATATGGAAAGAAATACATCATGGAGAAAATGATCCTCAAAGAAAGCTCAAACAAAGGCCCAGTGTGGTACCACACACCTATAACTCCAGTGCTTGGAAGGCTTAAACAGGAGGCCCTCAGGCTCTGGGCCAGCCTGGACTACACAGCAAGTTTTAGACAAGCCTGAGCTACACAGTACTAGCTTACATTGATGAAAAACAAATGTTAAAGCAAACTGGACCCAAATGAATTGTGACAGATCTGTGACTTTACGCAAGTTGAACCTTGGCAGCTTTGTAGTCGCCTCTGTGAGATAATTAAAAGCATATGTTAGCTCCCATACTTCTAGATGAGGATGTACTAGCAAGGGTCTTGAAACATGAGAGAAGCTTGGTGTTATTAGATTTGCTGTTACCATCATCATCATCACTATTAGAGCCTCTGAAAGGCGAGTCTTTTCTCGAGAGCAGAAACAGACAAACTATCACATTAATGAGATGAGTTTGAAGGTGTCTGACTGACATCTGTCACCCCATGGAGCCCAGGGCTTGGTTTCCCTGGCTGACTGGCTAGGTAGCTGTCCCCTTCTTCCCTTACTGCTCCATGAAGGCCTTTCTGGAAGCCACTCAATCCATCAAGGTGGACAACCTTCCCCACCACAGCAGGGCCATTCCTTTGGTCAAGGATATCCAAATAACTATGCTCCTTGCAAATCAGCCTTCACGGAAATTAAAATATCTACACATAGACTTGAGTAAGTCACTTGCAGAGTTTTGAATGAAAACTTCATTCAGAAGTGAGACTGTTAACATAATAAGTCTAGGGCAGTTCCCACTTGAAGGTCCAAAGAGCACACAGGATCCAAGCGGGTGATGGAAGATCTGGAACACAGTGGGGCTCTGCTTCCTGGGGCTGGTTACTATGTTTCCTTAAAATGCACGCCAAGTTCAATCTCATAGCAGTTTGCAAGCTAAAGACAAAAAGAGGAACATTGTAAAGGTTTTCAGAGGCCCTGGGCTCACGACATCTGAAGAAAGATTAGCAGGTAGTTTCTTAACCAGTTAGATAGGGACTTCCCTTAGAAGTCAGAATGCCAGGAGAAGGGAGGACATAAACCTTACAGTAGGATACACAAAGTGGGAATAAACAAGGAACAACTCCAAAGGAGCAGTTTTGGGATGGGTCCAAGTGTATCTCATCTATACTTGGCTGCCTCAGCTACTGAAATATCAGTGTGGATCAGAAAGAACGGCCAACCATGCTGACAGCGTTAAATTCTCTCTCTCTCTCTCTCTCTCTCTCTCTCTCTCTCTCTCTCTCTCTCTCTCTCTCTCTCT
>NC_022009.1:120290989-120301078 GCF_000317375.1 Microtus ochrogaster
CTCTCTCTCTCTCTCTCTCTCTCTGTGTGTGTGTGTGTGTGTGTGTGTGTGTATCACAATCCTATTCTATGATGAGGAAAAAGACTTCATTTTGTCCATACAGGCACCGTCATCACCCATTGGCACCAAGGCACATCCCTCCACAAACACCCCAAGCCCTGGGAGTCCAAAAACAAGGGATGATAGAATACTCCTTCAAGCAAGATGTCTCCAAATCAGAATGTGGAGGAAAGGGAAAAGTCACAGGTGCAGGTTGTAGTTGTGAAACTAAGAAACACATTTTCGGGTCTTCATTGAGAACCTGTACCCACAGCTGAACCGTCCTAAGGGAAAAAGGAAGACCCGAAAGGCATCCACACAGGAGCTGTTTAGGAAGCCTTGGAATCCCTCCTTAATCTCCTAGACAGATTTTAAAACCTCAGTGTCTTTGCTGTGTTCCACGGCTGTTCACAGAGTTAGTTACACCTCTTCCAGCACTCTGTCAGACAGAATTGAATTAGTCATCCTCTCCGAAGAGAGTAGAGCATTTGGGTGGTGGGGGTCAGACAACAACTCCTAAATAAACTGCTTAGTACTTTCTGCAGAGTCTACAGCTCTCCTGAGTGAGACGCAAGCTATACAGTTCCGTGATATTTGGTGCCTTGTTTGGTTTTTTGGGTTTTTTTTGTTTGTTTGTTTGTTTGGTTGGTTTTTTTTTTTTTTTAAGCCAGGTTTTCTCTGTGTATCTCTGACTTTACTGGAACTCACAATCTAGAGCAGGCTGGTCTCAACTCAGATATCCGCCTGCCTCTACCTCCTAAATGCTGAATTAAAAGTGTATGCCACCACTGCCCGGCTTGACATTTGGCACCTTTGAGCCATGACTAAGTCATGAAGGCAGAGCACCCATGAATGAAACCTTATGAAACAGGCCCCAGAAAATCTTCTTCCCCTTTCTACCATGTGAGGTGATAAAAAGATGCTTGCTGTCTGGGAGCCAAGAAGTAGATTCTCACCAACACCAAATTCCTCAAGGCCATCGTCTTGAACTTCCTAGCTATGGCCTTGAATTTGGCTGTCCTCCTGAATGGCAACAAACAAATGCATATTGCTTATTACTTATTTAGTCTATATTTTATTATGGCAATACTATCAAACTGAAACAACCAATGAATGTTTATCTCGGGAAACTATGTCAAATTGCTGAGCATTTGTACACAAATAACATTACGGTATATTTCTCATTGTTTCCCACAAGAACGCAAACCCCACATCAGTATTTTTATTACTATCAGGTGTCCATTTGTTTTTACTGAGAAACACAGAGAGAGCTCACAAAGCCTCATGTCTGTGTCTGTGAGGTACTTCTCAGAGGAGACAGACCTATGAGCTGGAGGAACAAGAGAAGTTCTGCTTTCAGTGAGGCTGAGAGTGAAGAAGGTCTATTCTGTTGATGTGAGCATCACACACCTGGTTTGCTGGCAGCATGAAGAAGAGAACAAGAGAATAAAGCTACTGGGAAGTTTCTCTCTCTCTCTCTCTCTCTCTCTCTCTCTCTCTCTCTCTACCTCCATACCTCCCTCTGACATGATTCTCTCTCTCTCTCTCTCTCTTTCTCCATGCCCAACTGAGAGGCAATCTTTCCCTGTTTCCCTTGAAGGTCAAAAATTCAGGCTTCTTGAACTCTGAAACTTAATACAGAAATCCCCTTGGTCCTCAAACCTCTGGTCTCAGACTGAAAGTCACACCATGAGCTTCCCTGGTTCCAACTTTAGCCAAGCTACATTACCCACATCCCAAGGTCACCAGTGAACAGTTTGCTATGAAATTAGCCTCCATACGCTTGAAACAGTTTCCCTAAATAAGCCCTGTTGGGTCTCCTGCCTGTATGCTCTTGTTCTGTCTCCCTGCAAAATCCTAGTTTACACACCAATAAAGAGCGGTGGGCACTGGGATGTCCCTGAAGATAAGGGGATAATGAAAGAGCAAGCATCTCCACCATCTTATTAGAGAGGAAATGTGTCTCCTGGGACCACATTAACATTGCAATGATCTTACTCTCACTAGAACTTAATTTCCGAGAACCAACAAGTGTGCCTCTTCCACTCCACCATCTCTTCATTCTCTCCCCTTCCTTTTAAATGGAGAATTTTATTCCCCTATGTGCTTTGCTTGTACCTACCAAGTTACTTTTCCTCTGCATGCGCTCTTCTCATTAACAAGTTCCTTCTTCCTAACCTGACAGCCTCCCAGTGGCTATGTTGCTTTAAAACCTTAAGTCTTTAACTATTTAAAAACCCCCTTTCTTAATTTATTGCTGTTCTGGTGAATGCAAGGTGCTCTTGGGAGATACAGGAGCAGGAGTGTTCTAACCCAAATGAGACAGTCCAGTGGGGAAGCACAAGGTCACAAGAGCCGTCTGGTGAACACAGTATCTGTGTTCTGATGTGGCTGTATTGCCAAAGGAGATGCCTCTTTAGCTTTTTTAAATCTTGAATGTTTCATTGAAGAGTCCCCAAATTCCAGTCCTCCCCCCCAAACAAAAGAGGACTTTTTTTTCATCGTTCTCCCAAAACTTGGAAAGAGAAAAATAAAGCTTAAGATATGAACCGACTACTGTGGATTTATTCAAAGGAAGAAAGCGAAGTGGAGGAAGAAGGAAGGAGGATAAACATGTCTTGCCATCACATCCCCAGGGATCTGCCACGTGCCACAAATGGCCCGTATTCTGTAATGACTGAGATAGCTTCTTAATTGAGTGCTGACACTTGTATGTCATCAAGCGATCACTGTCACAGACACTTTTAGACCATTTTCCTATATTCTCTGTACTCCTCTGACAGCCGGAATTATTGGAATACGCGTGTTTTTAATGAACAGACTTTTCTCTAATTTGAGCATGTCAGCCTCTCCCGACAGTAGCTTCGGCCTCACGTGGCCCTCAGCACACTGGGGGGGGGAGGACAAGAGCTTTTTATCCACTTACTTTTTTTCTATTTTATCTATGCACTCTCTTTTTTACAAACGAAGACTAGAGGATAAATTTGCGATTCACTCTCCACTTTCAAAACTGAGAGGCTAATATTATGGTGGGTGAAAATATTTCCCTCAGGACTTCAAGTGAGAGAGCCACGGCGTACTCCCAGATAATGAGGTCTCTAGATAAGTACAGCGGCAGACAAACTAAATGCATTTTACATAGCATGTCTAGAAGGAATAACCAAGTCTTCAAGTTTTCCTCCAGTCCTCAGTAAAGTCCTTGAAAGTAAGCCTACTGAGAAGGTTTCACTTTGAAATGTTGGAATAAGACATTGTATTTTCATGAATGCCAAGGTCATGAGTTGTCTGGCACGGGACATTTTGCACATGATGGATTTAGAACAAACATTTCCTGAATCCAGGTTTCGTGTCCCAAAAATTTTAAAGACCGCAATTTTTGTCTGTGTTCTAAAAACTGGAGAATGTTTGTTTTTTGCTGCTGCACATAGAATAGACACTGTGCAGTACTTAGCAGTTGCATTATTCTGCAAAGGCGTGCCCCTGACTCTACTCCAATGATGACAGAGGACATTTCTAGGCACTCAATGAATTCAGTTTAAAAAAAAAAAGTTAAAAACAGGGCTGGGGAGATTTCTCCAGATTACTGGCCAGCCAGTATAGCCAATCAGACAGACTTAGTCTCAAAAGAAAATAAGGTTCAAGAACAACAGAGAAAGATACCCAGTACAGACTGCTAGCCTAAATACATACACACATACTAGCACAAATACGTGTACATGCATATACATTTCACACAAGCAAAGGAAATTAAAAATTAAAGGCAAAAAATACTAGCATAGCTCTGGGGAGAAAAGGATAGGAAATGGAGTGGTTCATGCATTTTAAAAGAGAAGGTTTTCATACTTAATATTGCTAAGGAACTGTTTATAGTTCCAATAAAGTTGTACAGGCTATTTATTCCTGAAAAATATTTTTCATCTTTTATCCCAAGAAAATCAAGCTATAAATAAACAAATGTTCTATATAAATGCTCACCGAGCATTGTGTAATGAAGAATATTGAAAATGGACAGAATGTCATGCAATAAAGATTGAGTAAATAAATAATACTTTCATATAATAGAATAATGTTTAGCTTTCCCCCTCTGAAGTAGTCTTTAAATACTAGCAGAGAAATATGTCTACAATATTTTGGTTGAATTATAAAAGCAGATTGTGCACTTGGGTAGCTGGAGCAGGAGGATTATGAGTTCGAGGTTGTCGTGGACTGTAGAGTACCCTGGTGAGATGGGCCCAAGGCAAGAGGGTCAACGTGAGTCCCATTCTGAGATCATCTTGACCATGAAAGAATCTACAAATTCCCTTGCTATGAAACATGTTTTACCCTCAAAACACCCTTAGAAACAGAATATTATTATGATCTCCGTTTTTGAGATGAGGAAACCAATACTCAAGCCAACATTAGCAAGTAATTTGGGCACAGCAGAGCCCAGAACAGATATGTAGATCTTTGTGATTGCCCAGACTATATGTTTTAAACCACCATATACATAGTTTAATGCAAATAATGTGTCACTAACTACCTTGTTACCTTCTGTTGATGTTAAGGTTTTACACCAACGAAGTCTGCCACTTGGCGTTAGTTCAAACCTATTACCCTGGTTTCTATATAGATAACAGCACAGAGAACAGCACGCCAGCACAATGCTCTATAGATTCAAGGCTTCCCAAGAAGCATGCATTGTAGTTTTCAGTCTAGAAATCGGACAGAGAAAGTGGCTGTCTCCCGGACTGCAATTCCAAAAGAAATAATTGCTGCTGATCTCACTCTGCTCACAAAGTGCTTTTGAGAAGGTGACACTTACACCCTTGGAGGTCAATCCACACTTCACTGACAGCTACCAGTTCAGCTGTGTCAATTTCACCCGAATCTGCTTGCTCACAAGGTTTCCAGAGCACGCTGCTTACCAAGCCATTATTATTTTGTACCTATGCCCAGAGAGCTCAACAAAGTGCGCATCTTAATCAGCCTGAAATAGCTAAATAAATAAATAGCTCACAGGTAATATGTAATTTACCAGAGAAGAAACAGCCCTGACTTACAGCACTCACAGCCCACAGCCCGAAGCCTCCAGTGATTACTTGCAGAATTCTGTGGTGCAGAAAAGCTGAATCTCATTCCTTAGCCTATTCCTTAAAATTGTTAGTTGATGGATCTTTCCTGAGCTTGCCTCAAATGTTCTTGTTCATTGCCACTCTGAAGTAAGCATATTTCACTGAGCGGATGCACCTATGCATGGAAAATGATGCATTCAACATCCCTTCCATGCTTGCCCAGTCTCTTGGGAGAATCCAATCAAGTGTTTAGCATCGTTAAAGCATCCTTTCCTTGCCTTGCCGCATAGAAAATGAGAATCTGGAGGTCTACGAATCATTGTCAAATCGTGGTGTCAATCATTTTGTGACTTTCACTTGGGTCTCTGATGTTCTAATTTTGCAAGGTCTGGCAGAGTTAGTTGAAATGTGTTGGAAGAAAAAAAAACAGATAAAGTATGGCTGTTGCTTGATGGCGAGGCCAAAATATTGGGAAAATGCTGCATAGTTTTCAGTATGAGCGCTGTAGCTGCAGGGCAGCTATGGACTCCTTAATTGCATGAGGAAGTTTATGTATGTGGATGTCCATTCTCTAGCTCTCATGGATTGAGAGTTATTACATTGCTCACAAAGCCCTCGGAAATAACATCTATAAAATTAGTGTGGCTTTCACTAATGCTTATCTTCAGAATATGCGCTCGCTCATATCCGTTGGCCTCTCATTTGCATCGGGTCCCTCTGTTTCTTGCTTTGCACTCCAGCTAGTTCTCCTTCTGATTTACTTTTGAGACATGGTTTCACTAAGCAGCCAAGGACCATCTTGAATGTATGATTGTTCCGACCTTGCCTCTGTAAGTGTTGGGAGCTGTGACACAAAGCTCTCTGATAAGTTCTTGCATTGACCCATGTCGCTGCTGCGTAAGGTGCTTTTCAAAGAATGATTCCACAGTCCTTTGTCCTTTTCAGTGACTGATCTTAGTTCAGATTTTTTTTTCCTTATTTCTGATTCTATGTTGTACTTAGATCCTGGGGAAATCACTTAGTGGGAAAGGGGTGGAAGAAAGAAGGAGAAAAGAAAAATGTTCCTTAGTTCATACACTCATTGTCACAAATCCAATATCTAATCAAAGCCAGAGATAAGTCTAGACTTTTTCTGCAGACCTGATTGAACTATGCTGGCATGATTAATCTGATACCGGGAGCTATCAGTCACCCGTGGAAATGTCAATAGGTTTAGCATTCCTCTATGTAATTGAATTACCTGTAAAGAAATTTTTCTTCCCTAAAATTAGAAACTATGACACAGCATTAGGAGAAATATGAATTAGAAATGAAGGGGACATTATATGAACTACTGCTACCAGTCATATTTTGTGCTCCATAGCTAATCTAGTCAATTTATCAGCAAATCCCATTAGCAATTCTGGGGAAAAGCATGTTCTCTGTTTCCAGACTCTGGCCTGTTTCTACTCTTCCAAGGCTCTCATCTTGGATTCTTGTGAATGCTGCAGCCACCTGCTAATCACCTGTATTGACACCTCTGCCTCCGGAGCCGGGTTTCACAGAGGAGAGTGTCTTTTTTTAAAAAAATTGTTTTTACTGAGCTCTATATTTTTCTCTGCTCCCCTCCTTTCCCCTCCCCTCCCCTTCTACCCTCTCCCATAGTCCCCCTGCTCCAAATTTACTCAGGAGATCTTGTCTTTTTCTACTTCCCATGTAGATTAGATCCATGTATGTCTCTTAGGGTCCTCTTTGTTGTCTAGGTTCTCTGGGATTTTGAATTGTAGGCTGATTTTTCTTTGTTTTATGTCTAAAAGCCACTTATGAGTGAGTACATATGATATTTGTCTTTCTGAGTCTGGGTTACCTCACTCAACATGATGTTTTCTAGATCCACCTATTTGCCCGCAATTTCAATATGTCATTATTTTTTTCCACCGTGTAGTACTCCACTGTGTAAATGTACCACATTTTCCTTATCCATTCTTTGACAGAGGGGCATTTGGGTTGTTTCCAGGTTCTGGCTATGACAAACAATGCTGCTATGAACATAGTTGAGCACATGTCCTTGTGGTATGATTGACCATCCTTTGGGTACATATCCAAAAGTAGTATTGCTAGGTCTTGAGGTAAGTTGTTTTCTAATTTTCTGAGAAATAGCCATACAGCAGTCTTTTAACCCATAATTCTTGTTTGTGTTAGCCATGTGACTTGGTACCTTTTATCAGTGAGGCATTCTCATCTTGCTTTATCTGTGTCTCTGGGTGATAACTGCAGAATGAACCTTTTATCTTCCCAGAATTCTCTTGTTCTGGTCGCCCCACCTATACTTTCTGCTTGGCTACTGGCTAATCAGCATATTATTAAAGCAATACAAGCAACAGATCTTACAGGGTAGAAGACCACTGTCCCACAGCACAGCGCTTTGCTTCAGGTCCCGCCTTGTGTTTGTGCCCCAACTACCCTTCATAATGATCAGGACTTGTGAACTAAAATAAACCCTTTCTTCCCTAAGTTGCTATTGATCATGGTGTTTTATCACAGCTATAGAAAGCTGAGTAAGACTAGGGGTATGGAGACAAGGAGAGAAGGGAGGCTGAGGCACATGTGTGGTGAATTAGGATGGGCTGCACGATTTCTCCATCACCTGAAATAGATGGCATTCATATTAGTTATAAAATTAGAAGCCATGACTATTATCAAAAGCCGTGGGATTGAGTGATTGAAGAAAAAAATAACAAATTTATAGCAATCAATTATCAACTCAGATCATGATGAAAAAGTCCCATGTTCTCCATGGTAGAGAACCTCATTATTGGGAGCTGGAGGTATGAAAGCCAGTGCCAGGTCTGCAACGTGAGAGCCCAAAGATGCAAAGAGAATGCATGCATCCTGTGACAGCTCCATGTTATAAATGTAGAGTCCTGGTTAGGAAACATTAAAATCCAGGGAACTTGGGATTCTCCCAAAATTATCAAACCCTCAATTCCCAACCACCTGGGCTTCAACAAGTGCCTCAGGTCTTCTACCTGGAGAACAGCGGCCTCTCCCTGTCTGAGATTTCAAACGTATGAACTGAGACTGACACTTTTCAAGCTCAGACTTGTCCTCAAGCTAGATGTGAAGCTCTTCCTGCCTTCCATGGAATTATTCACTGAGAAAGATACAGAACCTGGAAAAAAGGTCCTAGCAAAAATGAAAAGAATATTTCCAGAAACTGATACTGAAGGTATTGCCCATGACACTCTATAGAGAAGAATTAGTTTAAAATGGGGCATGCTCCTATAATTCCACATCCTAGAGGGGGAAACTGCACCCAGTACTAATAACCTTTGCTCGATTTGTTATCCTCAGCTTGAGAAAAGGTGCAATGACTCACTAATCATCATAGAAAGATTGTTCCTTCAAGGGAAGGAATGCAATAGCTCACGTCTGCCCAGAAGGCTGGGAATGGATGTGCTTACTAGTTCGGTGACCTTTGCTCCATCTGTGTGGCTAGAGACTTCTCTGATTATCAGATCCTCCCCCAGGCTCTTATTCTTATTTCTCAGTCCATCTATAGAACCTATCTTTCTGGACCTTATAAAGAGTTTTGATGTCATTATGTCCTGTCTATATTTAGCTTACTTTGTTTCTCAAAACCTCTACAGTGACACATTTCCTCCAAGCCCACACTTCCTAACAGTGCCACTCTCTTTGAGATTATGGGGGCCAACTACACTCAAATGACCACAGAAACACTCCCTAGTAAATCACTTTCACGCGATTCCTTGTCTGACTATCCCATTATACCTATAGCGTAGCTTCACACCCAGAAAAGTTTTCAAAATGGTAAGTATTCATTAACCATTTCCTGCTAAATAAATGGTCACTTTGATTCAGTAACTGTGCTCAACAAAACCATGCATGTTACTTGCAGTGGATGGTTGCACAGTGGTGTGATTTGTGGGCACCAGGCAGAGTTTACTGCCCCCAAAAGAATAAGTACTACACAACCATCAATCACAGAGACTCACTTCTAAGACTTTTTGCAGGTAAAATAACATGAGTCCCTGGTGTATCCTATTAAATATAGTGGATATGAAGACAGAGTTTAGCTAAGAGCTGCAATTAGGTAGGACCAGGATAAATATAAATATAATAGCATATACACTTGAAAAAGAATGGTATCTAGAAAGGAGAATTCCCCAAATGTAAGGTAGATCAAAGGTAATTATCACAACCTTTAAAATTTATCTCTAAATCAAACTTTATTTGTAGATGGCTGCAGCTTCAACTAGAAACATCATATGGCCTAGTGGAGCTTCAAAAGCTTGTAAGAACTTGAAAACTATAGTGGAACTAGAGGAAGTTTTAACTCACATCATATCTTAGTGGGGAAAGCCTTCCCTACATAATTTTTGACTATTAGCATGTGTTTTCCATACCCTGGTACATGAGGTTTTGTTTCAGCAACTAAATATGTAACTAAACATAATGGCTCCACATCTTTCTGAATACACACAAAAATAGACATGGTCAAGAAAGATATATTATTACCCACAATAGGTAAGAAAAGTACACAATGCCAAGAGGAAGGAAGGAAGGAAGGAAGGAAGGAAGGAAGGAAGGAAGGAAAGGAGGGAGGAAGAAAGAGAGAGAGAGAGAGGAAAAGAAAGAAAAGAAAATAGAATTTTATTCAGGGGGCATACACCAGAATATAAATGGATATATAAATGTAATGTATATGGTACAATAGATCCAAAGATAGTTATATATATCCAAAGATAGTTATATACAAAGCACTTTAAGGGATGCATATTCATATGTATGTTCAGTCTAAGATAATAGTTTAAGAAAGAAAGATGGTAATATATTGCTTGGCATGTTTAGTTCAAGGATATGAATGCATGTTCAAATGATGTGGGATTCCCCTCTGTATGCTATGAATATGTTGTGTTACCATTGGTTAATAAAGAAGCTGCTTTCAGCCAATGGCTTAACAGAATATATAACCAGCCTGGAAGATATATATATA
>NC_022009.1:120301178-120308288 GCF_000317375.1 Microtus ochrogaster
AAGTAGGCGGAGTCAGAGAGAAGTCATGTAGCTGCCCCAGGAGACAGACCCCAGACAGAACCTTACCAGTAGGTCACAACCATGTGGTGATCCACTGGTTAATAGAAATTGGTTAATATAATATATAAGAGTTAATTCATAAGAAGCTTAAGATATTGACCAAACAGTATTGGAATTAATATAGTTTCTGTGTGATTATTTCAGTTCTGGGTTGCCAGGAACAAACAAGCAGCCTCCACCTACATTCAAAAGGTTAAAATGGTAGGCAGGAGTACCTTGAGCATGCTCAGCATAAAGGTGGTGGATGAGAATGCCTCTGGGCATGCCCAGTGTTGTCCAAAAGCTTTTAGCTGAATAAAGAGCAAGAGGGTACTTTGAAAGTTTGTTAGTGTAAGAATTTGTGTGTGAAAGAGTCTGTTTTAGTGCTATCAAACTTTGTACGTGTGACTCTAGCGGTTCCAGAGTTGTGTAATTCAGTCCTTGGACATGAAACCCTAAAGTCTAGATGGCAGAGATTTCCCACCAGCTTTTAGTACACTAAGTCCATTGTTCACTGTACAGGTTAAAGACCCCAATCCTGCCAAGCTGTACCAACAAGTATAAATATACAGTTGGAACAAACTGGTCAATTTTACAATCACAGCACACACACACACACACACACACACACACACACACACACACATTTTTGGAGATTTGAGGTCTGATTATTTATTTGTACTCTCTAAGATTTATTTATTGCTAGACTCAGAGTTGGAAGAAGAATCTTTTCATAGAGAAGTGCCTAACCTACTTCTCTTGGCAGTCTGTTCCTGGCATTTTTCTTTGACTTCATTCTCTTGGTCAAGATTTTAACATGTTCTACAGCCTCCTTCTTGTTTTTCTTAGCGTAGTGTTTTTACACTAAGCAATACATCATCATTCGTTCTGCAAGACACATGGAATAACGAGACATTGAATCTTGGGTGCTTTGGTCCTGGTCTTCTTACTTTCTTTAATTAAGGCCTTTCTGATAGCATCTCGGTAGACATCATCTTCTCTATTGAGACTGAAAAGGTTTCAGAACTTTCTGATTCTTTTGGAGCCTCAACAGTAGAATCTGTCAGTTCACAAACAACCTTCTCTCCTTTTTTATAATAAAATCACAGTGAGTTTTCTGCCTTCAGAGCCATCCAATAGTAACGATCTTCCATGTCTCAGAAATCCCTTTCTCCTCATTTGACTACACTGCCTTACACGTAAAGGGTACCAAATTACTAGATGTCTAACGACTGAGGGTGGCGGTTCGCCAGCCTATGTCCATGGCACAGTCCTGCTTCTCCAAGCGAGCATACACCTTCCAGAGGTGATGCCTGGAGACCTTGCACCTATGCCTTAACACAGAAGTTACTGTTAAAAGAGGATGCTGGGCAAAGTCAGATATTAAACCCAAGGCAGAGGAATTAGAAGGATCTTGTATTACCCTAAAGTCATTGTGAATAGAACTGTCTGAGTCACTTATTCAACAAAAGATAGACTATTAAGCTTGTTATTTGTCATGTTAATGAAGGGCCTATTTGTAAGAACCATAATGAATAGAGTCTGCAGAACCGGGAGAAGTCAAAGAGCATTTTCCTTCTCGTCCTTTAAGGCAAAATCTCACCTTGACCCAGAGAAGTAATTCCGAAGGCAGAGGTATGCAAACATTTGCATAGAAAGAAAGCACACCAAGTCTGGGCAGCCTTTACAGACGCTCACGATTCTGCTTACGTGCTTTACACTTGATGTGTGCAAGGGCTGTTAGGAAATCAAGGGCAAGTCATGGCAAAGAGGATCCCGGAGAACTCGGACATATTCTTAAATGCAAAGCACATGCCATGTGAAAGCCCAGAGCTCTGCTGTGCAGGACTGCGCCTTCAGCTAAAGCTGTGTTGCACACTTAAGGATTTAAGGCTGGGTGCTCCTATGCAGCAGTGGAAAGAAGGCACTAATGTGGGTCTGCCTGTGCATACAAAGGGATTGTTAGTGTTGATTTATGCTCATTAACAAGTCTGCAAAGCCAAGAGAGTAAGTGTTTTGTTATTACTCAAAGCAACTCTACCAGGGAATAGAAAGCAGATTCCCACCCAGTTTTTTGCTCGGTGTTGTACTGGGAGCTATAAATCCTGGGCCGAGAAAATATCTAATACCCAGAAAATAGGAGGAATAGGGCAGAAGAGCAGGTAATGGCTGAAGAGGGATCTTAAAACCGCTTTGACCGGAAAACATCTCAAAAACAAAACTAGTGATTTATAAACTGAAGCCTAGATATAAAAGTATACGTAGGCCGTCCCTTCCCCACATCTTTCTGGCAATAACGCTGCTGTCTAGAGCCTTTGCTGGAAGAAGGGCGTGAGACATTTTGGAAACTTGGGCCCGGATTCCGCAGAGACCACTGGTGAAATCAGCCCATCTCCCTGCTTTCTTACTCTGCTCGCTCTGGACCTGTCTCTCTTGTTTGGTCTGACAGCTGGAAATGTGGAAATTTGCTTTATTCTCCATGTGATGAATGACAAAAGAGAAAAATAAATAAAAACAAATGCCATGAAAAAAAACATGGCATAAAGACTGATGATGTGGTGGGGGAAAAAACCTACCAGTGACACAGAAAGACAGGAAGAAAGGATTGGGGGGAAAACTACAAAATCTGGGCAGACTGTATGGTCAGCCCTGGACACATGAGCTAATGAGCAAAGGCTAAAGGACTCAGTAAATCATGTTCATAAATTTGGACTTTTTTTCTTTTTTCTTTGCTTTGTTTTCTCAAGACAGAATTTCTCTGTGTAACCGTGCTGGCTATCCTGAAACTCCCTCTGTGGCCCAGGCTGGCACAAACTCACAGGGATCCGCCTGCCTCTGCCTCCCGAGTGCTGGGATTAAAGGCGTGCACCATCACCACCTGGCATGACCTACTTTTAAATAAAATGAATATTTATAAACTCAGATTAGCATTGTCTTCAGCTTTGGCAAGCATCCTTTTACAGCAAGTAGGCAGTGGTAAGTGCAGAGACTTGACATGGTCAAAGCAATAAGAATCAAGGCCTGGTGAGTGCTCAGCCATAAATAAAATGTCTATATCCCCTTCTCCAAGGCTGGGGGAACAAAACAGGAGAGGAAGGAAGTATGATGGGAGGAAGGAGCGGAGCGAGGTGGAACACTGTCTTCCAACCAGATCACTGCTTTGCCTTCTTGGTCTCACAGCAGCTGTGTTTCCCGGCAGAGAACGTGTGTAAGATCGACCTCGTCTACACCCCGCCATGCTAGAGAGACCGCTAGGTGAGGAAGAGATGTTTTCCTCCTCCAGCATCTGGAGGGACAAGCAAATACCACCTAATGGGTCACAGAAAACGACATGAACATAAAAAGAAAACTAACCGTGAAGGGGAGTGGATTAGCAAGAGTGGGAGGGACAGACAGAAGTAACGGGGAGTTTGCGATGATAAAAATGAAGTGCCATAATGAAAGCATGTGCATAATTCATGTGTATGAATGGGATAGAGGAAAATTATCTCCCATTTGAACAAGGCTCCAGCCATGCAGCGGGGTCCATATACCTACTTCCCTGGTGTTTTCATGTTGACCCATAGGGTTGCTTTAAAAAGAAAGTGTGAATTCGCCACTGATTACTGAGATTCTTCTAACCCTTACCTTGAGCATTTTCTAGAAAATGCAATTAATTAGGGGCCGATGATACAAGTTAGTGGTTTTCTAGAGTTTTACAGCCATTAGAACACTTAATAAGATCTGATAATGTTCCTTTTAAAGGGACTATTGCTGTCAGTGAATGATCTTTTGTCATTGTTATTCTTGTTACTGTTGTTAAGACCATCAGGTCTTTCGGTGAACAGGTCACAATAAGAATTCCAGCCAAAGACAAATAGAGTTCTGGTTAAGAATATTAGTAATTATTTTATCTTTGCTAATACTTTCCTACAAGGAATTTTTAAGAACATGTAGTTCCCCCCTCAAAAAAAAATATTTTTTTTTACTGTTAAGGTCAGTGAGACTCCCTAGGAGTTACCATTAGAGGCTTAGAAGGAGCCCTTGCCCCACTGTTCCTCTGAGTTGTACCATCTGCTAAGATGGGTTAGAGTCTTGCTGATCTTGGAAGCACAGAATGACTTCCTCTTCCAATGGCTTCCCTCTTTGCAGGATGTACCCTGGTTAGAGGGCAATCCTCGCCTCCTAGATAAGAGAGCACGTGGTTTTCTAGAGTTATCAAGCCTTGTAGAATGGTCGCATCATCCCCGGGGACCTGGCTAACCAGAATATCAACAGTCCTTTCACCTCTGTTCCGGCTTGTTTTCCTGGTGCTCTGACAAACGCCAAGCCAAAAGCAACTCAAGGAGAAAAGAGTTGACTTGGCTCAAACTCCCAGGTCATTAAAGAAAGTCCCCATCCTGGTTATCCCTAGCAGTCATTTGATGAGGAAGGAACATGCAGAAGAAGCAGGAGGGAAAGAAAGGAGTCTCATGGACACCTGTGCTGTTGCAGACGGGGCGGGGACGCAGAGGAATTGGGAGAAAGATGTCCTTAGCAGTAGTTGAGGGTGAACTTGTTTGGTCTTATCTTGTGGACCAGTATCTTGTGAACCAGGAGGTCTTATCTTGTGGACCAGTATCTTGTGAACCAGGAGGTCTTATCTTGTGGACCAGTATCTTGTGAATCAGGAGGGAAATAAAGGAGTCTCGTGGACACCTGTGCTGTTGCAGACAGGGACACAGAGGAACTGGGAGAAAGATGTCCTTAGCAGTAGTTGAGGGTGAACTTGTTTGGTCTTATCTTATGGACCAGTGTGAGGATTCATATCCTAGGTAGACAGGCAGGTAATCTTGTTAAGTAGTAAGTTTTTCTTGAAACTGACCATCCATATAAAGTGCTAAGGGCCATCGAGAATTAGTCTCCCCCTGATCACATAAAACATTCTGAGATGCTTGGGCTCCAGCTCCAAGGAGTGGTGCCCTAGTTGTTAAAGTGTGGAAATTTAGCTTTGAAGTTTTGGCTTTCTGTCTCTACACCGTACTTTTTTTTTCTGGTGCTGCAGATAGGAGCTGGATGATCCCACATGCTAAGCATGCATTCTACTCTTAAGCAACACGCAAACAGAGCAAACCCTATAACATAGTGGAAAACATGGATGGACCAGTTAGCATGTACTTTGTTCTCTCAAAGATATTAAAAGAATCAATAATTAATTAATTAAGACAATAACGGCAATATACTGAAAGCAGTTGTAAGGATAACAGTGTTCTTTAAAATGCCCTTTAATTTTATAAATCTGAGATTATAACAGCAATGTTCCTAATCCCCAAAGCAGAAAATTCAAAAGGCTTGAGATGCAAATTGAACTTGAATCTCCCAACTCTTTCTCCATCTGCTCTGTTAGACTCAGCAGCCTGCATGCTCTCTCTCCTGGGTCCCTATGCAAGGCCCCCAGAATGCTGTCACAGGTTGCAGGAAGCCTGATGTACACCAAGGTTACACCCCTGCTCCACTGCTCCAGTGGACAGGATGTGACTTGAAAGTAGTTCTCCTTTCTTTATCTGCCCATGCAACTCCCAGTCCTTGATCCAGGCATGGCTAGCGCTTTCTAGTACATAAAATGGGGCATCATCATCACCAACAGTGTAGGGCTCACCAAATACAACATTAGAGTGCCAACTGGTAGCCATCCAGTCCACAAATGGAATTGCTTGTTTGTTTGTTTGTTTGTTTGTTTGTTTGTTTGTTTGTTTGTTTGAACTTTTGATGCAGGTTCTCAATCTGTCGCCCTGGCTAGGCTGGAGCTATGTGGACCAGCTGTCCTCCACCTGACAGAGATCCACCTGCCTCTGCCTTCTGAGGGCTTAGATTAAAGGTATGTGTACCACAGCCAGTGGCACATGTGTTTTTACTAAGAAACAATCTGTGGGCAAAAGCTTGTTAGTGTCTTACTCAAACAGAACTTCTACTCTTAATGTTATCTTAAATCTTATGCTCCCACATGAGAACATGGCTAAGAGGATATGAAGCTAGGGGGATAGCGTGGTGGGGAGTTAGGGGTGGATCTGGGAGGAATTAGGGGAGAAGTAGATGATGGGTGCAATCAAAGCGCATTGTATGAATGTGGTGGTTTAAAAAAGAGCTCCCACCCTACCCCCCACCACCACCCAGCATGCTTTGGGGCATTTGAATACCTGGTACCCACTTGCTGGCAATTTGGGAAGTTTTAAGAGGTTGGGACCTTACTGAAGGGATTATGTCACTGGGGACAGGCTTTGAGGTTTCAAAATCCATGGACTGGTACAGTACACTCCCTGTGCTTCCTGCTTTCTGACCAAGATGTAAGCTCTCAGCTTGCTGCTCCAGCCACATTGGTTGCCTGCTGCAATGCCCCTCTGGTGTGATCGTACTGGACTCCTGTGATCTGAATAAAAATGGCTTCAGTAGGCTTTTATATTTGAATGCTTAGTGACAGGCTGTGGAACTGTGTGGAAGAATAAGGATTAGGGGGTGTGGCTTTGTTGGAGTGGGTGTGGATTTGTTGAAAGTAGTGTGTCCCTAAGGGTGGGCTTTGAGTTTTCAAAAGCTCATTCCAGGACCAGTCTCCCTCTCTCTACCTATCGCCCATGGATCAGAATGTAAAGCTCTCAGCTGCTGCTCCAGCATCTGCATGCATGCCACCATGCTCCCCACAGTGTTGATAATGGACTATGCCTCTGAAACTGTAAGCAAGCCCCCAGTTAATACTTTTCTTTATGAGGCTTTCCTTGGTTGTGTGTCTCTTCACAGCAATAGAATGGTGAGTAAAGACAGACTCTTATCCCTTTAGAACCACAAGCTCAAATAAACCCTTTCTGATGTAAGATGCTTTGGTCTTGATGTCTTGTCACAGCACCAGAAAAGTAACTAATGCAATGAAATTCTCCAAGAATTAATATAAATATTACAAGAATTCTTATAAGGAATATGGTTAGGAACATGGGGACTTGAGCCAGGAGTGTAGGTCTCTAATAGACCACTTGCCTAGCATGCACAAGACCGTGGGCTACATCTTCAACACCAATGGATGGATGGATGGATGGATGGATGGATGGATGGATGGATGGATGG
>NC_022009.1:120308413-120335670 GCF_000317375.1 Microtus ochrogaster
GATGGATGATAGATGGGTGGGTGGATGGATGGGTGAATGGATGAATAGATGGGTAGGTAGGTGAGTAGATGGATGGATGGGTGGGTGGGTGAATGTGTGGATGGAAGAATGAATGGGTGAGTGGATGGGTAGATGGATGGACAGATGGATAGGCAGACAGATGGATGGGTAAATAAATAAATAATAAATACAAAAGCTGGGGGTGATCCAAAAGCAAAGTCAATTAGTCAGTCACACTACTACTATGAGGGCCCTCAGCAATAGCCTTTTTAGTTTTCAGTAGATTTTAGCAGTGTTGCAGTCCATGGTTAAAGAAACCTAAAGATTAACTTTTGTGTCCAGGAACCTAAAAATGCCTACTTTATGCACCAAGTGCCCAATAGAGGCTTTCTCTAAAACCTCTCAGAGACTTCGCTCTTCTGTTACCATTTCTTTAATTATTTCCATCCCTGTCTCCTCCAGGTTTTTCCACTAACTAAGGCCCCACTGCTAAAGAACAGACATCAGTGAAAGAACAAGAGTGTCCCGATCGCCCTGTCCCCCAGCATTCCAGCCACTGTGACCGTCACCCTGGCCCCCACCCATGCTTTCCCGCCCACTGTGACCACTTCCTATGCTTTACTCCCACTTCATCTGTATCACAGACTCATGTAGCCTCTTCCTGGCTACCCCCTCCATCGGTCCTCCAGGTGGCCCAGGAAGTGTGTACAGATGTGACTGACTCTGTGTCCCCAGCCACCTGTGGCTACGGGAGTGTGAGCCACAGCATCCATAGGAGAAAGATGCAGGGAGTGAAATTTCAGAAATGATTGCAGATTGCAGGTTCTGGGTGTTTGGGGTTTTCTGACAACATGAAGCCATGCTGCTCCCTAACAGTAAATCATACCTCCCAGTTTCATCACACAAAATCCCGCTGAGACTTTAGAGGGTCTAAAGAGGCATGAAGAGGAGAGGCAGAGTTAGGAGTCAGTTAATATTGAAAAATATTGGTTCCTTTTTTGCCAAGGCCACTAAGAACTCCAAACTTGAGCCAGTCACTTCAATGCCAGGGTCCTTTTTTTATATATATATCACATAAAAGGGCTGGTCTGAGTGCCTGCCAAGGACCCTTTCAGTCACAGCAATTTATTTCAGTAATAATATAATGGCTCTCTAACCAACCTGAAAAGGGAGCTAGCCATAAATAAAACAGCGAACAGGAGCCCGCCGCAGTGGGTAAGAGGATTGTACCAGCAGGGGATTTGGGCAGAGGCAAACTGCTTTACAGAGCTGACAGCGAGTAGTGGAAAGAGGGAGGCAAAGCCACTGCCACTTCAATGCAGGATTTACATGGAAAGCGTGAAAACGGGAAGCCTGTCCAAACAGTGGTGTTTCACCTGGTACGATAAATTCAAATCAGATAAGAGCACCTTCTCAGAAACCTAAAATACCATATATATATCAAAATTGCCTCCACGAGTAGCATCCCATGTGTGGGTTTTGTTGTTGTTGTTTTTGCTCTTCTCCTTTTCTTTTTTTAAGGCTAACGGGAAACTAACAAATTCCACTTAATCAACAGAAAAAAAATAAAATTGACTTCCTGTAGTTTCCTATTTGGTTTAAGATATTCTTTTTAAGATGTCATCTTTTAGGCAATGACGTTTTCACTTAATCCCTGGGAAAGCCACCAGATCAGCAGCTGCCAAGGACAGCCTTTTGTGGCGGAAAGCAACAGTTTAAGCACAGGAGAATCGACCCTTTTCTATGTAGTGCTTGGGAGGTTTTATGGGGGAAACAGAATACATTCCATAGGTTTTACAGATTGGAAAGACACACAGGCAGACATTCACACATGCACATACAACACACACACCATTCCCAGTGAGATTTCTTTTTCTGTTTGATTGATTGTTTTTTCTTCAAGGAATCTAAACATATTTCCTGGGTTTAAGCTAGAAGTATTTGAAACCGAAGAAGGCATAATCAGACCACAGGCAGAAGAGCTGAAAGTAGACTACTCATCTCTGTAATCTCAAAAGGGTGTCAGGCTGGGCTAGAGCTTTACAGTAATGTGTTTATAAACACCAAAATGAGGAGCCAGAGACAGCAGTGATTCCAGTGGTGAGGCTTGTTCTTACCACCCTGCACTTAACAGTTTAAGAAAGAAAAAGATAGAATTCAAATGTGAATTCCTTGTTGAAACTATAAGGACCCATTCCATGTCCCTGCTTTAATTCTGCATAGAGAGGGCAGGAAAGTCCTGGGGAAGGGAAGAGTCCCAAAGCTGGATGCTGCCTGGGCTCCTCTACCAACTGCTTCTCTCAGTTTGCACAAATCATCTTGTTCTCAGAACCTCGGCTTTCTCATTTGTGAGCTGTGGGTAACTGGATCAGACGGATGAAAGTCTGTGATCACCACGGTCAGGTGCTGCTGCACATCCTGTACCAATAGAGGCTCTGAGCAAGTTATCAGATGCTCTCATGTAACAGGGAACAGCACTTCATTACCACCACCCCTCCCTGGGGGCGGAGTGAGCCCGAAAAGCCCAAACACTCCGTGTATTACACACCCAGTTGATCACAATTTATCCACAGAATATCTTTTTTGACATTTAAGAAAGGTCAAAATTCTCTCTTGCTTAATAAGAACGTTAACGTCCTTGGAAATGGTACGGCCACTTGGTTACGTCCGAGCCTTCAAAGGTTCCTGGGACTGTAAAGTGAATGACAATGGCCTAGCACATCCGCTTCACTCTTATCCAGAGAGCTAAGATAGGGGAAGGCAACAATGCTATTCATCTCTGAGAAACGCGTGTAGCCGCTGTTAGTAACGACGCAAATGCTCACTTCGCAGCTTCTTTACCTGTCTATGTGCACACTGGTACCCAATTTTATTACACTGAAAGATTTATGTGCAGCATTCCTCTGTTCTGCTCAGGTGGGAAGATGCAGGATTGTAATTATAATGAACATCAGCCAGCATGCCGCCCGCTTGAAATATAACAAATGAAAAAGGCAAACACACGCAATTAGACTTTTGAGCATGCACAGTGCGCACTGAGATAATGCTCACTTCCGCAGCTAGGAGTTCTGTGGTTTTATTTTGAAAAGAACAATTATGCAGCCTCCTTACCCAGCATCCATTTTGTTCCACTCAGGAATATAATATGCCTCTGCCATGTAGAAATACAGAGAATCGGATGCCTAGCTTTCCGCTGATTTACACCTAGCAAAGTAAATAAGTAATTTTTCAATTAATAAGTAATAATAAACGGTAAGTAATCTTTTTCAATCAATATGTATGATTATTTTTCTTATCTGTTGTTGAATATCTTACTTGAAAGCAGCAAAGAATTTCATAAGTCAGGAACATTTTCCACACCCTAAATGCTACAAAATCCATGGGTACTTAGAGAAATGCCTTGGCTCCTTTCTTTTTCCCAATCCTGTGCCTGTTCTCACTTCATAAATGGTAAATGAAAGCCAATGGAGAGTGTATTACTACAGAGACCCTGAGAAGGAGTCAATGAAGTAACAAATGAAATACTTAATGCAGACACATAGACATGAACTTCAGCTTGGTCATTATTGAGATGCTAAGGATTAAGGATCTTCTGACTCACTTCCGTGAACTTCTGACCAAGACAAAAGTGTTTAACGTGGAGACTATTTCCCCAGGAAATAGTCTCACCTGCAAGGTTGAGAGAAAGTAGCCTGAAACAGCAGTTTCTGGTCCTGGTGCATCGAAGGAGTGCTATGTTCCTGCCACAGAGCTGTCTGCCACATGACAAAGCTTTCCTCCTTACATCCACCAACACAGTTAACCAGACACCATCTTAGTAAGTGTTCAACATAAACACTCAGAATACTCAGCCACAGCCTCGCCATGCAGTTGAGAAACAAGAAAGACAGCCTAATTGCCTGGTCTAGAAGTTAGGAACCAAGGGCTTTGGATCAGGACTTCCTGGATTGTTCTTTTTTTCTTTTTCTAAGAATAAAAAACAAAGGATATCAAATAAATGTGAGTTTCATTATGTGTTATTAAGCTACTGTGATGATGATGGTTTGCACAGTCTCCTCAATGCTGGAAACCGAGGCACTGTGGGAAGACATGTGTCAGATGAAAGCGTTGGCCCAAGCATGCATGTCCATAATAACTGCCTCCCACATGAGTGTTCGAGCTGTTCCTTTTTCCACCTCAAACACTGAAGTGAGTTTATAGTAGTCAACCACTTTATTTGAAATATAGATCTATCCACAATACCCACAAGGCTGAGAAAGAAGAAAAGCATTTAAAGGAAGATGATCCATGGTGTTGCAGAAATGAATCCAGTTGATTTTTATTTATTAATTTTTTTTTTTGGCCAAAAATCTCTTTACTGGTTTCTTGTATTTTTTCTTACCCTCCAAACAAGATATTAAACTCAGTTAAATGGAACAGAGTAATGGCTCCCATGTCTCCTGGAAACCTTCCTGTTATAGTTTTATTAACCTACATTTTTTATTTGAGCCTTTAGGGGGAAATGTGATTCCAAAAGAGTCCATGAATGGCCTCTGAATTCAGAACCATTGTGGGTAAATGAGTCCTGCTCCTTTAGCTCAAAGATGTGACCCCTAGATCTTCCACTGCAATAGACACCCCACAGGGGATCTTGACAGTCCCAAAGGCCTTCCGCATCCACCACCAATATCAACAGGAAACATTGACCTTTTCAACAGTGTTATTCAACTCTCCCTCAAAGCCCTCAGCAATCCTGCACCGCAGTTCTAGCCCCCTGTTTAAAGTAGCCTATTCTTCTTACCTCGCTGAATCAAATTGTGAATGAGATTGTGTTGGAGTTTGATGTGCCCTCGTTACTCTCATGTCATTTAAACTCAATGTAATTCTTATATTGTTCATGAGAGTTTGCTAAAGACATTTGGGGAAGGAAAACTTTTTCCATCCTTAGGACCATGGCACAATTTCATTTTTATTGAAAATATTAGTATTTTTTTTCCTCTTTCCTAAATGTCCCCCTAAGTTCCCCACCAGTAAAAGATAAACAAATAGAAAATCGGCATCTACTTCTTTCAATAAGCCAGAAGACTAAACCTAATATTATTTGCTTATTATTTGCTAACAAAGCAAAATTATCTCGGAGGACCAGGCACTAAGTAAGTGAGAGAGCTAAGTTGGGTTTTTTTTTTTTTCACATTGCCAGCTGCTATTTGATGCCCTGAAGGGGAAATCCCAAAACCATCACCTATGTCATCTCAAACAGCTTATATAGACATCTAGAAGCCCCAGATTAAAACACTGCTATGTTCCAGTTCTGTCAACACTGGAGCTACAGAATGGAGCCAAGAAATTTCCACTAACAAGAAGTGGACACCCCTCTAGGGAACCTGGTCCTACTGGTGAGTTAGGTATATAACAGGACAAATTAAGGCCCAACATGGGGCAAAATGGTAGCTAATGTTGATGCAAATACAATGCTGAGTAGTCTCACAAGTATTTTGCATGGATTAACTCATTTAAGTTTCAAAACCCAATGGCAATACAGTTACAAGCCCTGTTCTACAGATACAAACCGAAGAAGAAAAAAGAAAGATTACATTATTTGCCAAGATTAGCAACCCTAAGGGTCAGAGGTCTGAGTTTCTGGAATCTGACTCTTGACAGTGCTGCTTGACAGTCAGCAATACTTCTCAGCAAGAGCACAAGTCAGAGAGGTGGCCTCGTGACCAGCTTCAGTCAAAGGTGTGTGATGAGCTATGATGTGGAACTTCCAATGAAGACTCTGGGAGCCAAGCTGCAAACCTCTATTGACATGATTGTAGGTGATATCTATATATTGTCCATGGGCGGCTTCCATCCCTGAATGTATATGTATTTCTGCTCTTGATTAAGGTATTGTGTTTATGCAACTCATTTAAAAATGCAATGTATAATTAAGAAATACAGGTTAATAGATACTCATCTATAATAGTCAATTTCTAGTCATGTTAGTTAGGTTTTCTAGATATATAGAGATATATTTCAGTTAGATAAGTATTCTTCCTCAAACCTTTCTTTGAAAGACTAACAGAATATGGCATTTAGAATGTTTTAAGAACTTAGGACTTTTCATTACAGTGAGACACATTGCTCCTGGCAGTACCAATCTACTTCAAGGGGATGATGGGCACCAAAGAGGCTCCTTATGGTGCTTGTTAGCCATTTGAGCAAGAAACTGCTCTTGCCTTGATTGCTTTATGGTATGCTGTATGAACTGGACATGCAGAACCCACAGAAAAATGACTGCTGAACAACTAAAGGTGAGACAGTCCTTCAGGATTCCTGCTTCATGAAAGAGTCTGCCAGACATTCTGCAGGACACGGACTGCAGAACACAGAATAAAGTGACTGACAAACTGCCAATATAGCCAGAACTGTCTTTGAAATTTCCTGCTTCATGAAAAAGTCTATCATATACTGTAGGCCTGTAGGCTGAAGATTAATGCCCCAATGTTACAGAAGAACTTTGGGTGACTGTCCAGGCAGCGAGTTGTCTCAGTAAATTCTAGAATTTTGGGAGTTTCTTACAATGCACTTCCTGTTAACTTAGTTAATATTATATCCTTCCAGGGCCTTTGATGGAATTGAAGAACAGATAGTTATAGTTTTCCTTAGTTATAAAAGATAAAGTAGATATAAATATTGTAATTGTAATTCTTGGTTAATACCTGTTTTGTTATATGTAATTTTACTATGTTAAAGTTAAAATCTTCCTTTTTATTTAGACAGAAAAGGGGAGGTGATGTAGGATTCCTCTCTGTATGCTGTGAATATGTTTTTATTACCATTGGTTAATAAAGATTCTTCTTTGGGCATATGGTAGCGCAAAAAAGAACAAGGCAGGGATTCCAAGCAGAGAGAGAAGAAAGAAGAAGGCAGTGTCAAGGAGAAGCCATGTAGCTGCTAAAGGAGAAAGATGCCCTGGAACCTTAGAGGTAAACCACGAGCCTCATGGTAAAATATAAAATAATAGGAATGGGGTAATTTAGTTGTAAGAGTTAGTTAATAAGAAGCCTGTCCTAATAAGCTGAGCAGTGTTGCAATTAATATAGTTTCTGTGAAATAATTTCGGGTCTGGGCAGTCAGGAAATGAACAAGTGGTCTCCACCTACAGTGAGTGGCTAAGGTCACCTAGCTAGGTCTCCTGATTCTTGGTACATAAATACTCTCTGTGCAATGAAAGGAGTCACATACTGCTAAAACAGTCGGGTCTCTCAATAACTAATCACCTGGGCTTCTGAGCTATGCAATAATTCCAGAAGGAAAGCCTTTCACACATTTGCCTTTCATCGTGTGGCAGGTGGCATAATTATAAAACAGCCTTCATCAGATTCCAAACTCCAGCATCTCCTTATATCTCTTCATAAATTGCCTTTTTAAAACAGAGCATGGCTATTCATTTCTCAATGCTCTTTCTCGGTTACTAGAAATCCTCTATGAATTATTTAGAAAACTTCGTCCAAGTAAACAATCTCTAAACAAACACTGCTCTGAAACGGGGTCGCTCGTGGCAAATTGCCTTGGAAAGCTGTGCTGGGCGTGCGTGTTTACATCAAAAGGGCAGATGTGGTACAAGCGCAAGGAAAGCAGCCAGGCCTGCTCAGCACTGAACCCGGAGGCAGAGAGCTGGGTTGAAATTCCAGTTAAGGTCAGAATCGGAATCTGTCTCAAACGCCCTTGCGTGCGGATCCAGCCTCGAATTGCCTGTCCTCTGCTCCTGCTCTCTTGTAGGATTGCAGAGTTGATGAGATATTGATGGAGGTGGTGTACAAGGAAGAAAAATGTCCCTCAAAATGTGGTGAAAATTGCTATGAATATATAGTCTCTCCCCGCGGGTTTCTTTACGCTATCACTTATTCTCTTAGAAAACTCTTTCGATTCATACTCTTCCTTCACCTCTATCTATCTATCCATCTATCTATCTATCTATCCATCTATCTATCTATCATCTACCTCTATCTCTCTCTCCCTCTCTCTTTATCTGCCTCTATCTCTCTATCTCTCGGCCTCTTATCTCTCTCTTTATCTACCTCTCTTTCTCTTCTCTCTCTTTATATACCACTATCTATCTCTCTTTTTATCTATCTTTCTATATATCTCTCTCCTCTCTATCTACCTCTCTCTATCTCTGTATCTACCTCTATTTACCTCTCTCCTCTCTCTCTCTATCTCTCTGCCCTGCCACACTACACTTTGTATATCACAAAACAATTGCTCTCAATCCCATCTCTTACAAACGCCTCTTTGAACATTTTCGATAAAGCCCATCTGGTCAGGCAGTGCTTTGAAACGCCCATTCAGTTAATTTCCCATCAGTCTGACAGATTCTCCTGGGTTTCAGCTGACTTTCTCCTCAGTCAGCAGTCCCTTACACATGAGTGAGCACCGGCCAGGGACACGAGCTGTGACTGCAGCCCACGCTGAGAAGCCTTCAGCTCTTCATGGGCGCGGGCTTTGTGTCAGCAGCTACAAAATGCTTGTGTCTCTGATACAGTGCGAACTGACCCATTTCTGGTCCTTCTGCTTCCAGATCAAGCAGGAAGCCATTGCCACAGGAAAGAAAGTCAAGCCCATGGATGTCACCTGCCTCATTTGCGCGCATCTCATCAGGGAGAAGAGAATGAATACACCTCCATCAAGCCAGGACTTCTCAGATCTCTTCCCCGACCTGCTTTGGCTTCCTCCTGCCCTGCTCCTTGGTAAAACTCACCTGTCACCAGGAGTTCACTTGAGATGGTCTTAGCCTGGGCACCTAGCGCCTGCTTAGCAATCAGCAGGGCACAACCAATGTATTTTATCAGCACAAAACTGGAAGATGGAAACAGGAAGCCAGGCAGTCAAGGCTTTCCTACCCAGTCCCCCACACTGTACCGTTTTGGACACCAGCTGCGTCCTGTGTTCTGCTGTTCTCCATGTTTCCTTCGTCCAGGTTTCAGTTCTTACTGGATCAATGTTCTCTCCTCACTCAGAACAATGGGCCAGTCTCTGTTGAGGAGGCTGAGGCTAGATACCCAGGCAAGGCAGGCCTGGGCAGTCATAACGGGACCCATACTAAGGTGAAGGAGTGGGAAATGCTGTTTCCAATGTCTGTGTATCTTAAGCCTCCTTGATAGTCCTATTGAGCTTCTTTCACTCCCAGCACACCTCAGTGAGTATTCTTTCTAATAAAAACAAAACAATTCTCTACCGTTTGAGTTGAATTTTCCTTGTTTTAATATAACTTACTTTGTTATTATGTAAATTATAAATGTCATTCAGTATAAACTATTACCAAACAATCAGCACAAAACAATAAAGTAAGAGCCACTTGTCTCTCTAAGAGACAGTCACATGCCCGTGTCCACAGGCAGCATGTGGATGTAAGGAAAGGAGGGAGAGGCCCCTCTCTCTGGAGCCCTGCAATATGGTAATAAGAGTCTATTAGTATTGCGATCTACTGATGGATAAAAAAAAAAATCACACAACACATTAACCATAAATAAAAATGAAATGATTTTACACAAATAGATGAAACTGGAGATCATATTAAGCAAAATAAATGAGATTCGAAAAGAAAAAAACTCTACTTCACAAATAAATGAGATTTCCGTTTAAATATTTTTTTCTCTTGACTATCATATTCTAATATGCTTATAAAAGGAATGATCAGTATACTTCAAAGTCATTTATGGACTAGGCATGGTGGTATATGCCTGCCAGCACTCTGAAGGCTGAGCTGAGATCACAAAATTTAAAGCCAGCCTGGGCTACATAGTGAGACTCTCCCTCAAAAACTATATAAAGATATAGATAGATAGATAGATAGATAGATAGATAGATAGATAGATAGATAGATAGATAGATAGATAGATAGATAGATAGATATATGTATGTATATAAGTGTATAAAATTCTATTTATTTACATATATTTTGTTTTGTTTTGTTTTGTTGTGTTACTTTGAGATAGGGTCTCCCTATGTATTACCAGGCTAGCCTCAGATTTGACATCCTCCTGCCTCAGCCTGCCAAGTGCTAGGATTGCAGACATATACTACCACATCCAGCATTATGTCATTATGCCTTTATTGCCTCATATTCACTGTGCACGTTAATGAAGGTCTCTATATTTCTACCCATGCATTCACTGTGTAGTGATTACATTGGCGTCCCCATTATCTATTCCACGTCACCTACTCTGCAATCACTATTTTACATCCAGGTGGGCACACTTTACCTTCTACATCTGGAAGAGAATGTGTAGTGATGGTTTTCCTGTGTTCCTACATCATTTCAACCTCCTGTCCCACGCATTGTCCTCTATATACAGGAATACTTCTTCAGTGAAATAATAGACCACTGTGAATATGTCCCACATTTTCTTTATCCATGCATAAATTAGTGGACGGACACGTGGGATGGTTTTAGCCGTTATGAGCAATTGCTGCAGTCAACATGAGCTTGTAAGTATTTGTGTGTTGTGCTAATTTTCTCTTTTATGGTCACTGAAGTGATTTGAATGAAAATGGTCCCGATCCACTCATATATTTGAATAAGTAATGATGTGGGATCCCCTCTGTGTGCTGTGATTACCGTTAATGAGTAAAGAAAACTGCCTTGGCCTGCTGGTAGGGCAGAACTTAGGTAGGTGGGGAGGACTGGACTGAATGCTGGGAAGAGAGGCGGAGTCAGGGAGATGCCATGGAGCTGCTGTGGGAGAAACTTTGCTGGTAGGCCACGACTTCGTGGTGATACACAGATTAATAGAAATGGGTTAAATTAAGATGTAGGAGTTAGCCAATAAGAAGCTAGAGCTAATGGGCCAAGAAGTGATTTAAATAATATGGTTTCTGTGTGATTATTTCGGTTCTGGGTGGCTGGGACGAACAAGCAGCTCTCTCCTCCTTTTACACTGTTGGTGCAACTATTTGGGAAGGATTAGGAGGTATGACCTTGTTGAAGAAAGTCTGTCACTGAGGACAGGTTTTAGGGCTTCAAAGACTCCACCCAAAGAACACCATTTCAAGTTGACGAGGATATGGGACCAAGAGCAGAGGTAAGAGCCACAAGGAGTTGCGTTATGTCCAGACCCTAAAAGATCGTGAGATGTTGTCTTAGTCTGTGGTTTTATTGCTGTGAGGAGACACCATGACCATGACAACTCTAATAAGGGAACACATTTAATTGAGGGGGCTCACTTACAGTTTCAGAGGTTCAGTCTTTTATCGACATGGCAACGTGCAGGCACAGGTGGTACCGGAGCTGAGACTACTCTTGCAGACCACAGGAAATCAACTGACTGTCACACCGAGTGAAGCTACAGGAAAAAACCTCAAATCCCTCTTGGCAGATTTGAATCCCTTTCAACAGAAGTTGTGGCCCAGATTAAAGGCGCGTTCTCCAGTCTCAAGGTCTGGATTAAAGGTGTGTGTCCTCCAGGCTCCTCGTAGTCTCAAGGTCTGGATTAAAGGTGTGTGTCCTCCAGCCTCCTCCAAGACTACACTTCCTCCAACAAGGCCACACCTCCTAATGGTGCCAATCCCTATGAGTTTATCAGAGCCAAATACATTCAAACTACCAGAAATGTTTATTCAGCTTGGTTTAGAATCCTATCAAGCAGTCACTTATATTTCCCCTTTGTTCTCTCTGAGCAGAAACATTTTAATAGAGAGTCTGTGTCTACCCAACCCTTGGGCAAGAGGAAAGAGGGGGCAGGTGCTTATCTCTTTGAAGAAGCATGTGTTTCTGGAGAGAGCATGTTTTTCTGGAGGGACCCTGAGGAAGTTGTCCCCAGCTGGCCTGACAGAATGAACTACTCGCATTTGAACTGAACCTAGAATGGGATGGAGTCTTGGTCATGGCAGGCAGCCAGAGGGATAGGCATGAAGTCTCAGAGCCTGGGAATAAACTAGCAAGCTTCTGCTAGGGTTCCCAGGAAACCCTGCCTTCTGATACTAAGATGTGGACTGAAGCTACTGACTCTGAAAATATGGCAGATATGATGGGTTTGAAACTAACTGGGTATTAGGCCCCAAATCCCATGCTCTTTCTCTTATTCGTCCTGCAGGAGCTTTCAAATGTCATCAAAACCTCAGAGAACAGCTTGCCTGTAATTTCAGAGGGACCTAGCACTAGACATCCCCAGGTAAGCATGCCATTCCTGACCCAGATGAGACCATGAAGGAATTGTCAAATCTATCCTTTAAATGTTGAGGTACATTGTTACACGGGAAAAGATGAGTCAAAGGTAGCCCATAAAAATTGAGTCGGTTGCAGTCCATCCTGGAAACAATCAGGAAACGGCACCAGCCCTGCTTATTTGGAAAGACTCCGATAAAATGGTTGCTGGCGACAGCCCTGTGGCTCAGGAATGCAGAGTAGACATGGCGGGGCAAGGATAGTCGCCTTTCACACATCTTCCCTCAGACGTCTAAAAGCCTTTGCTCCCAATCCCCATCTCCTGGGTTTCTTCATTTTATGATCTCAAAATCGCATAGAATTACATGGTATTAGCAACATCTCTAAGCGCATTACCTGAGAAAGTCACTCATTTCGTTCAGTCCTATTGTCATAAAAATAGGGAGCAGCACCTATTTTTATGCTGTCCCAAAAGCAAAAGGAAAAGCGCTCACGGAGAAAAAGGTTCTGTGGCTCTTTGGTGAGAAGTCAATTCAAAGGAAGCGAAATTAAAATTGTCTAAGGGGTCTGACGCTCGGTGAGCTTGTAGAAGAAAAATGTGGAGCATGTGTAAGAACTCAAGGAAGTGGTATTTAGAAACCAAACTGAAAAAAATAACTAAATCAATGTCTTCTAAGTCTGAGCTGATGGGGTCTTGCTTGATTTAGCTTCCCTCATTAAAAAGTCATATAGATTTCTTTGCTCTCTCATTTCGAACAATAGCTTGCATCTACAACCTTGTCAAAAACACAGAAATCAAAGGAAATAGCAAGGCCCAGAGGACCAGGTAAAACTTTAGGACTTGGAGGAATTTAATCTAAGTACCACCACTCACCTTCTGGAGGTTCCAGGAACTCTTCTGAGCTAATTAAAACTATCTGTGGAGGGAAAGTCAATGCAGTCATGCACCTCAGAGGGCTGTGCTGGGACTAACAACTAAAATGGACTGTAAGGCACTTAACCAAATAGAAGCAGCCGTCCGGGAACAGTGTGCTGTGCTAACAACACTGGTGCGTCCTCATTTAACCCCTAGAAATTGAAAAACTCTGACTACAGACCTCAGCATACAGAGATGGCAAGCGGTGGCTGACTGTTGGCAAAGCAAAGGTCTCACTTGAAGAAAGTGTCAAAGGTTTACCGTTCCAGTATAATTAAAATGAAAAACTGTTTCCCTGACAGAAAGATGGCAAGAAATGAAAATAACAGCCATGATAACCCAACCACCTCTGTGACTTGTTGGGGGCTAGCTAGATGCTTGGCATCGGATAATCCCATTATTAATTCACTCATCACAGTGCTGTCACTAATTGGGGATGTTTAAATGTATTGCACAAAGGGGTGTTTAGTAATGAACAGGTCACTCCGTGAAGAGCTGAGCTAATATCCAAACAAGAACTTTTAAGTCTAAAAACGTCTAGAAGATACACCACTGTCCTGGCAACACAAATGTCCTGCATTGGGAAGTGTTTGAGTTTGTTTGCTTGTTGTTTGTTGTTTTTGTTTGTTTGTTGTTACTGAAGAGAAAGAGTTCAAGTTCATTTTGAGAACCACTCCAATGTTCTCCCCATGCCTGGCTCTTTGGAGGGCTCTCCAGTCTATCATACTGACAGGACCAAGGACAACATCTGTCCCAAGCATGGCAGTCCATGGGCTGGCATTGTTCAATAGGAAATATGGAAAATTCCATCTTAACAAAAAGTTTGGGTGTTGGCCACGCCAGTCAGACCATCTCTACACCCCGTTTGAGCATATATGTTAATAAATTGACAAGTGGAGGCAAGAGGCCAGAAGCCAAGACTCAAACTTCAGTGCTAATTCCTATTGATGCCAAATATCTGAAACAAAAATCAATCCCTCTACTTCCAGGAGCCAGCTGGGCATGCGTACAGCTCCGTTATGGTTGTCTGGCTTCCTGGCTCCGTAGCATGCAGTCTTTATGTCTGAATTCTGTATGGTCCTGAAACACTGCTAGGGCAGGGTCAGCTGCGGAAGAATACAATCTGCTGGAGGTCCGGGGAGAAGATCCTTACTGAAGAACGCAGTAGGGAAATATTACTGCTGAAGAAGTGAAAGAAGCAGGAAGTAGGTGGAGTCAGAGGCCCAGAGCATCCTTGTAGGTGCTCTCGCTGGGATGGCCATTCTGAAATGATCTGAATCCACACGAAAGAACCTTTGCCCTTCCACGCCTCCGCAGGCTAGGCATTGGGCAGGGATTTCACAGTGAGGGGAGATGTTGGAGAGTCCCCTGCTTGCTCAGAGAGAAGCTCAACCGCCAACAAACCCGAGGAGCCATGCTTCCTAGGAGCCAGGCAACTCATGCCCCTCCCTTAAAAGAAATGCTGGGAAGCTCACGAAACCCAGCCTTTGTGCACCTGCCTTTGCTCCACTTGCATCTTGCCTCAGGCAGGTTTTTGCCCCTTCCGGAAAGAACCGCTTCAGATTTTGAATTGTTCTTTTTTCCTGGGGGAAACTTACAGAAGAACAAAGTTGGTGTTGGGGAACACCCGAGGTCAACTGGATATCTAATAATTCATCTCGCTGTGTAATCTAAAAAGCTTATTCCTCAAAGCAAACTAGGCCTTCGTCCTCCAGGGACCTAAACCCCTGCACAAGCCCCTTTTCCGTCCTGGGTGACTGCATTTGTGCAATTGTCACTGCACAATTAACATTGAGCAGCGGAGTGTCAAATGGTGCCCTGGGCATGCTCTGCCTATGTATGCAGTTCTTCAGCTTGCTGCCAGGTCGTAGCCACTCAGCCTTATTTTACGGACTGATGATCCCTGCCCATCAGTTGGCTCCCTTCTTCTGTTCTCTTCAAACATGACGTCCGCAGTGGCCAGGAAGGAGCTAGAGCAGAAAATGCGAAGGAGTTTCTCTGTGTCTTCTAAGGGAAACGATCAGCATGTATACTTACAGAAGCTGGAAGAATAAATGATCTTTTTTGGAAGCTGGGCATGGTACATGCCTATAATCCAAGCACTCGGGGTGGAGGCGGGAGGACAGAGAGTTCAAAGCCAGCCCAGACTATGTAGGTAGACCCTGTGGTTGAAAAGACCAGAGAGGCCTCCATAATGAGGTCACAACAACCCACAGCCTGCTTTAGGTCTTGAGTCTAAAAGGATGGGCTTGGAGAAGAATTTAGGGGAAAGTTCTTCAGAAAGACTTATTCTCAGCATAGAAGGGAGGGATCTGGCCTCTGAGTGGACTGAAGAGGAAAGGGTAAAACAAAGAGATGGGACGGGAGTAACATGGGGCAGCTAGATAGGTAACGGGCTAAAGACTTTGTAAGATGTTGTGGCCACTGAGAAATCCCTAGGCGGTGAGACAGCCCAAATAACTTTGTAGAACAATCCAGAAATGGGATGTCAAGTTGTGTGCTGTATGCTGTAATCTCTTCCCCCGTGACCCGCCAACTTTCAATCAATGTTCCGCTTGTTCTACTAAAAATAAAGAGAGAGGGATGGGAGAAAAGATGAGAGATGTAGGATTTAACAGAACGACCAGGAGTTATCCTAAGCAGGGGTATTGCTGTTTCCAAGGTCAGTCATTAACATGCGGTATACGACATAACCCAACACAAGGATTCACATCTTGCCAAGAACAAAGCCAAAACTCAGCACAGGCGAGATGTAAGAGAGCGGGAAATATTGGTGGCTGGAGCAGGTAAGGCCAGCACAGGCATCCCTCCTAAAGCAACACGGGGCCTCTGTCCCATGTCTGCTGAGCGCTGGGGAGGGACGGAGTGTCGTGCTCAGCACCACACCATCCAATAAAGTAAAAGAAGAAGTCACTGTAGCAAAAGTCTCCCGCATTCTCGGCTTCCTTGTTAGAGCCAGAATTTCCCCGGCCCAGGCCTCAGCTACTTCCTGGTTTGTGTTTTAGTCACAAAGGCAGTTTGGTTCTTTTTCTCATTCTTAGACTTCCCAAGCCTTCTTCTAAAACCTGTTTCTCACAGCCAAGTCTATTCCAAAGGAAAAAAAAAAAATCTGCCACTTTCTCGGGACTCAGCTGTGCCTAGTGTCTGCTGGGATTTAAAATAACAAATTGCTTCCCTTATACATAAAGACCAGTCAGGTACAATAAACTCTTAAGGGGTTTTCTGTCTCAAAAGGCTTCCACTCTCTGGAAGACTTTCAGCCCGTGGGAAGGTTGAACAATGGCCATAAATCAAACCGTGTGACTCCCTCAACCTCCCTCACAGTTGACAGGTCCTCAAGGGACTCCCTGCTCCAAAACTGGAGCACTCTGGTGCCTGTCCCAGGAGTGTGAGTCAGAAGCTAGACACGAACACCTAAAATTAGAATCACGTTATGGTTCACATACAAACTCCTACCATATGGGTCCCTGGTAATGTGGATCTCATCCTCTTCAGCAGTGGGACAGTCACCCTTTCCCCATTTTTAGACAATATCAGTCTCTTCACTGCTTAAACTAGGAGGGGATCATTTTTAGTACTTTTCCCTTCGAATTCCTATATTGAAGAGAGGCTTTGGAAGACCCCACATGAAAGCCATGAAGATTCTCAAGCCAGAAGACTTAACAATTTCTTCAGAGAGCCCAGGTTAGTTTGTGTCCTCTGATCAAGAAGCTGCTCAGCCATTGTTGTCAGGAAATTAAATGATTGTGAACTCCCTTATATCCAGATGAATTTATTTAACACAGCAATCAGGAATCTGTGAAACACAGATAGGGAAATCACAGACAAGGAGAATTTCTTTTTTTTTCTTTTTTTCTTTTTTTTTTTTTTTTTTTTTTTGGTTTTGGTTTTTCAAGACAGGATTTCTCTGTAGCTTTGGAGCCTGTCCTGGAACTAGCTCTTGTAGACCAGGCTGGCTGGCCTCAAACTCACAGAGATTTGCCTGCCTCTGCCTCCTAAGTATTGGGATTAAAGGCGTGCGCCACCACTACCCGACAGACAGGGAGGATTTCAAAGACAGCAGGGGCATCAGCTACTCGGACCAGGATTTACTCATCATTACAGAACACCAAAGGACAGATCTAGGAACTCTACACAGACACAATGTTATGTTAAGAAACTGCGGTGGAAAGGGGCCTGAAATTTTTTTCCTTACAAAAGAAAGAAAGAAAGAAAGAAAGAAAGAAAGAAAGAAAGAAAGAAAGAGGAGGAGGAGGAGGAGGAGGAGGAGGAGGAGGAGGAGAAAAAAAACACTTCACCCATTCCTCAGATTCTGCCATTTCCAGGAATTACAATAACGAGCTTGGCGAGCATGACCGGCTGTGCGCATGAGCTGCTCCTCTCTTAACAGAGACATCCCTCCCTCCGCACCCTTGGATTCCAAAGGAAATGTATAAATAATCTGACCTGAGCATTTAAACACACACTCTTCTTCTACCTCCTTGGGGTAATGAGCAGCCTACCCTGCTTGGGTTTCCTTTTCCGAATTGCTCGAAAATTTACATTGAAAGCTTCCTGCCTCCGTTCTGCTCCTCTGTGGCAACAGGATAAAATACGACTGATTTGTGAGCCAGCCGGGCATCTTCCTCCCTCCTTATCAGCACTTCTGTAACCCCCTCCAAACAGCCCGACTTCCCTCTGTATCTCTGCAGGAATCAGAAGGCAATAGTTCAAAATGCAGAGAACATCTCCTTGGATTAGGAAAAGATTGTCTTCCATCTTGTAGTCAGGAAGGCTTTGTTTTGTTTTGTTTCTTTAATGCAACACTGGAGAAGTCAGGGGAGGGGACTGGCATCATTGCACTACTTATGCCACGATGTCTAATTTCAAACTTTGCCCTTAACAGTCCATTACGTCAGCTGCCGTCTCTTTCCTCTCCCTCGTTTTCTGCTGAAAATTGATCTCATTGTTCTTGTCCACATGAAAAGGCCCAGGCTCAGGCATTTCAACTGGCTTCAGCTCAAGAATAAAAGATCCCTTTTTAAAGTGAAAATCATGACTTTTTGCCAATTCAAATCACATTACTCATTTTCGCTCCCAGACCAGACAAGAATGCCAAGCGGTGCCCTCGTCAGGGTGTGTGCGTACTACTGAGAGGTCTGGCAGCCTGCCATTTCCCCGACAATGTGCTGGCCGCCATGACCTGTGGGCTGATGGGGAGACCCCAGAAAGGCACTCAGACAGGTCTGCAATCATTCACAGCTCCCAGAACCCTGGTACTCAGTCCCACACGGTGTCCCAGAGGGGTATGTTACCGTCTGACTGGATTTTTGGCATCGCTTACGAGCCATTAAAAAGAAACTCTGCTGTTTATCGGCAGCCTGCAAACAGAAGTGGGTGAGATCTTATTTGTAAAGGCAGGCACTCTGAAGGGTTCGGAGGTGACCGGTGTGGCTGGAGCACTGTTTTCAGAGCTCTATGGAAACAGCTGCATAGCTGAGATACCAGGGCTGTAGAGACTCCTTACTTTCCGCCAGTAATGAATGACCTTTGGCTGTAGACAGGTCCCAGGACTCATTAGTCTCCAGGCAGACAGGAGTTTAGGTCTCCATTCTCATCTCTGTGTTCTTAGCGGGTACAGAAGGAGCAAGGACTCAGAAAAGGGGAAATGTCATTTCTGTTAGCATCGGGCACAGATATGAGATAGGAAGCCAAATGAGGAAAAAAGTACATAGGAGTTTATTGTTTTATCCTTGTAGGTTCCTATAATTGTGAAACTAATTTTTAAATAAAATATTACTAACAACAGCATCCTATTCAAAGCATATGATAAACTGGGCTTGGGTGTGCATGCCTATAATCCCAACATCCAGAAGCCTAAGGCAGGAAGACTAGTCTTGAACTTGGGGTTAGCCTGAGTTACAGAGGAAGACCCTGTCAGAAAGAGATGGGGGAGCATGGTGATAAAACGTTGAACTCACCGAAATCTAACAAAGTTGGTATTTGTAGAGGTCAGGAGATCACCATGGGAAAAAGGAATGAGAAATATTCAAGACTGAAGTAATGGGGGGGGGGGAACCTTCTTGGTATCGATGCATATAAATAGATTAAAGGTTTTGCCATACAAATGCATTCCCTGCCTTGGTTTATGAGTCTAGTTTGAACACAATAGCCACAGGGAAACTGTCACTGTGTTCTGTTTGCAAGTCTGGAGGCTTGTCCATATATTTGCAGACACTTTTTGTGTCAGTCACAAAGAGCCCCCGGAGGGTCCTCAATCTTTTGCATTAGCATCAGGCAAACACAACCCAGGGATGAGTTAAAACACAGTAAGGGTAAAACAGGGCTGCGAGACAGATTAAAAGGAGCCAAGTTTTTGCAGCATGAAACGGAGGTGGCAAAGTTTAATCAATAATGATAATGAGCTCCTTATCAAGGAAATTATTCACAAAGATGAAGGAGGTGGGGAGGCTGTCAGTGAGCGAAAGGAAAGAGAACTCTGTGTCTCGGCGAGGGTACCTAACAGATTACCCAGGTGGAATATAGTGCTTCGTCGGGAGACACAAAGGGACAAAGATTAGAATCACAATTCTTACATTAAATGCCAAAGCCCTTGTCTTTCTTTTGCTCTCTACAATGCAGAGCTGGCATGGGTGAAATATCTTTTCAATATTCCAAATTCTTTCAGTTCTTCAAAACTCACTTTTATATCACTAATCCTTTTTGAAGATTTTTGCCAAACTAAATAAATCTCTGCAGCACAGCACAGGTGCACAGGAGAGAGCCTGGCTATTTTTCAAACTGCAAACGACCCCTTTGGGACCCTATAGAATTTGTTGCTTCCCACGGCAGAACTCGGGGTAGAGTCTTTGGGGAAAATGTTTCCAAATAGGAAATATTTGAGACAATTTGGGAGTTCATTTTTAGGCTGCCCCTGGGATAAATACATCCAAAAATTCAAAGCCTCTGGGCCCCAAATGGATTGTACGTAGAGAAATCTCAAAGTCTTTGTAATTCTTCTCTTAGCTGTAGCTGAGATACAATGGGTGAGAAAATAGATAATTCTATTGCCACAGAAAATTAAGTAGATAAAATAACTATCATCCTAAAAGAAAATAAATGCCCCGGACAAACTGAATGGGTCCTACAGAAACAGTTCACGGCTTCTGTGGGAACTCAATATACCACAGCACGGTTTCAGAGGCAGGATTTCAACCTCTCTCTCATGCCTAAGGGCTCTGTGAACTTCAGTGAGCTACTAAGCAACTCTGTCTCAGCTTCCTCAAATTTAAAAAGCAGCAGTAAATGCCTTACTTGGATCCTGAGTGGCCCAATGCCAATGTATTGAGGGTTCAGTCCAGCAAGTGAACCAAAGGCAAACTTAGGAATGAAAGGGTTTACTCTGGCTCAGAGTTCAAGGGTACAGCCCATCGTGGGAGAGAAGTCATGGCCAAGGACTTAGGGAATTGGCCACATTGCACCCACAGTCTGAAAGCCAAGTGTGATGAGTGCTTGTACCCAGCTCCTTTTCTCCTTTCTCAATTCAGTTCAGAACAGTAGCCTATGCAATGGTGCCAGGCATGGTTAAGATGGATGGGTCTTCCCACATGAGTTAATCTAATCTACAAGATCTGTCACAGACTTGCCCAGGGTCTAACCTAATCTACATGACCCTCACAGGCTTGACCAGTCTTCTATATGATTTTACATCCCATTGATCAACAAAATTACTCACTACAGAGCTCAGCCCTCTACTCTCTCCATTTTGCCCCTTGACCACAAAGTGAACAATTTTGCTACTTTTCGCATTCCCAAAATGATGTGCAAAATGATATACTTCCCACAGGTCAGACAACAGAGCCATCTGGTGATGGCCTGAACCTCCAAAACCATGGGCCAGAACAAAACTCTTTTCTTTATATGTCAATTATCTTCAGTATTTCTTTATAGTGACAGAAACATAACAGAAGTATGTAGCTCAATAAATTGTAAGATCCATTAATCTAAATTACGTAAGGCCGGTGGAATTAGGCCCAGCATATGGCATCACTAGCATTGTTAGCCATGATTAGAAGAGTCCTAAATTAAACCCTTTCTAATTTGAATAATTAGATGAGGTGAATAAAAACACTCCTGATTTAATTCTTTTTAGCACCATGGAGGACTGGATTCAAGTCCTTCTTCCACCATTAATCCTGTATGATCTGAAACAACTAAGTCAATAATAAGCATCTTCTCAGAGTCCAGACTGGGCCAGGGATGTCATAGATAAAGCGACTGTCACACGGTTCAAGTGAGAGATCAGCCTGATTTGGATCGTTCTCGTAGCTGTTTGAAGAAACCAATACTGAGACTTGTCTACGGTTAGGGCAAAGAACATGAAGGAGAAAGAGAAGTTGGACATATACCCTAGGTATATGTCAAGAACAGCCAGTTGAGAGGCACTGCCATGAAGGATGGCAGGAGAGCCTGCATGGTTGAGCAGAGAATTCAGAAGAGCAGTCTGGGGTATGCTTGTCTGAAAACTCTGATTCACTGTCGGTCTACAGTCAGGTATTCAGGTATCTATCTCAGTCCAAAAGATCAAGGCAGTGTCAGGGGTCAACATTAAAAATTGAAGAGATCAATGTTTAATGATCTTCCAATATTTAATGAGAGACGGCTCAGAAAGAAAAGAGAGTGAAGGACCAGGCACCGACACAACCCATCCAAAATTTAGAGATCCAGCAGAAGCCTGCACAAAGAAACAGAAACAGGCAAGGAGACAGACAAAGGACCAAGAGGATGGTGTCATGGAAACCGGGCCAAGACTGCTTCCAGAAGCAGTTATGTTCTGGTTTTGGAGAACAGGCCAGCAGCCCATCTTCAATACAAAAATAACATTGTTCTTCATCCTAATTTTAAATCAGTTAACTTCATATCGTATAGGTAATTCAAACTCCATTTTAAAAGTGAATGAGACCTGTTGTTGAAGGGAAAGAAGGAAGAGAGGGAGGAAGGCAGAGAAGAAAGAAAGACCATTTTGGCTATAACCAGTCTCCCTTTTGTATGCCAAGGATTGATTGAATAGCATCCCACTAAAAAAAAAAGGCTTTTATTTTTCAGTCAGTATCATTATAAAATCTAAAACTTCACACAAGCCCACCCAGCTGCCCAAAGTCACTATGAGATAGGACTGAAGTAAGGAAGAGGCCATAACACGAACCCCCAAATTCCCCCCACAACAAACAGGATTGCCTGGCTTCTGCTGTGTACTTCCCCGCTTTCCAGCAGTTTGCAGGCTCACTTCGGAGCTGATGGCAGTCAGCAGCTTCCCAGATCTGTCTGAATCCGGCTGAGCTAAAACAACCACTCTAATTTGCATCTCCGGTGCACTATTTTTTTCTCTTTTTTTCAGATTTTTTTTATTGCTTTATAAATAATACCATTCAAAATTTCCACCTCCTCCCCTCCTCCCATTTTCTTCCTGCTCCTCCACTCACCCTCCTCCTCCCCCTCCAGTCCTAAGAGCAGTCAGGGTAACCCTGCCCTGTGGGAAGTTCAAGGCCCTCCCCCCTCCATCCAGGTCTAGGAAGGTGTGCATCCAAACAGACTAGGATCCCAAAAAGCCAGTACATGCAGTAGAATCAAATCCCAGTGCCATTATCATTGGTTTCTCAGTCAGCCCCCATTGTCAGCCACATTCAGAGAGTCCAGTTTGATCACATGTTCATTTAGTCCCAGTCCAGCTGGCCTTGGTGATGATCTCCCATTAGATCAGGCACACTGTCTCAGTGGGTGGACCAACCCCTCATAGTCCTGACTTCCTTGCTCATGTTCTCCCTCCTTTTGCTCTTCAACTGGACCTTGGGAGCTCAGTCCAGTGCTCCGCTGTGGGTCTCTGTCTCTATAGTGCTCCGCTGTGGGTCTCTGTCTCTATAGTGCTCCGCTGTGGGTCTCTGTCTCTATCTCCATCCATCGCCGGATGAAGGCTCTATGGTGATATTCAAGATATTCATCAGTGTGGCTATGGGTCAAGGCCAGTTCAGGTACCCTCTCCTCTACTGCCCAAGGACCTAGCTTGGGACAACCCCTTGGACACCTGGGAATCCCTATTTCTTGGGGAATCAAATTTTCTTAGAAATCTAAAGGCTGGGTAAGCTTTGCCATCTGAAGAAGGGGTTTGCAGGAGCAGGCACTGACTCTCGTGTGATCTGCTGCAGATCCCAGAGCCCCAAAAACTGGGTTAGTGAAGATTGTTCATTCCCACCCGCCTTCATTTGTCTACCCTTCCTGAAGGAATACTCCCTGACATGATTGCTTTGTTATTTAACTGTGTTTCCACCTGAACACTGTCCTGTGGCCCTGGGTCTGTCGAGCTAAAGCAGATTTAGCAGAGGGAAGAGGCAGGCCACTGTCCACCAGGGGGTTAATGGCATTTGCTTAGCATTTGTGTTGAGCTCACATTCATGGTTATTGGCCATTTCTCCTAAAATCCCTGGGAATAAGGGCCCCCTGCTGTCGACAGGGTTCAGTAAAGGGGGACAACTTGCTGGGAGTTTCACAATGTGAAGAGAGGCCTTGCCAGAGCTCCTGGGTGCTGTCCAGCCCCCGAGACATACAGCTCCATTATGAGCAATTCATCAACAGACAGCCATGGAGCTGAACAGGAGCCATGAAGTTCATACTGTAACTAAAGGGACAGATCCAGCCACCACTACCACTACCACCACCACCACCCCTGTTCCTGATATATTTCCCACACTGCTCTCTCCCCAACAGTCAGGCCAAGGACAGAGTGCACTGGGCAGTGGCCAGTAACAGAGGGAGAATGGGCATTATCCCCCCTTCACCCTGCCACCTCAACACCACACCGCACCCCAAACACCAAAGCTATGGAAGCTGCAATCTGCTGCTGCTTCTTATCAGACAAGAGCTCAGTCTATTTAAATGCCCCTCATTCCCCCAACACACATACACACACTCTGTATGTGTGTGTATACCACATCATGTCTTTAATTCAGATTGTTTATATCCCTGTATCTTTGAAAGCCCTCATCAATTCGGTTGCTTTTCACTTGATTTCTCCTGCTCGACGCATATGGCAAGCTGTGCTCCTGAAGTATTGTTTTCCCTAGGACACATTTTCCTCCCTCAGCTCTTCAATAGTACCAACAGGATTAATTATCAAGCAAGAGCATCTTGGACTCATTCAAATAGGATTAGAACCAATACGGCTTAATAGCAAGTCTGTCTCACAAGGCAGCCCTATTTTAATAGCAATCGCTTGGTGACAAAGAGTCCGTCTTCATTTCTGTGCTCCCCGGCTATGTGATCCTGGAAATCAAATAACATCTTTGAGCCACCACTGGCTCAGCAACAGATCAGGATAACGGTAATGTATCTCATGGTACAGTCATGTATGCAGACAACATGTCACAGATGAGGCACTCCGTGGGGGAAAGAGAATGCTGTTTTTAACAAATGTCTCAGGTATAATGAATTTCGGTTTCTTGGAAAAGCCCAACTTCAATGTGACCTGTGAGTCTGAATGTAAAATGCCTCTTCCCCTGACCACCACACTCCAGTGCTGATGATGGCAGTGCACTGTTGATAAACAGTGTTCTCAACCAACGGGAGGATTCCGGGAACCCTCCACAGCATCATGGGAGGAAACTAAGGCCCCTTCTCAATCATCTAAGATGACACATTGTCATAAGCTGTTCTCAAGACTGTCTCCTTTCCCACCCTCCTGAAACTCCATGGCGCTTTGAGTTTGTTCAAGAAAAGCCTTTGATGTGAAGGCTCAGTAGAAGGAGCAGCGACTGGGCTGAATGGATAATGGAGTAACGACTGACAGCTGATTGGTATGTACCACGCACCAAGCTCTGTTCTCTAGATTTACATATACTAAGTTCTTTAATTAAAAAATCATGCTGTTTTAAACCACAGCAGCTGTGGTGCTGGTCATACCTCTGTCCCTGCCGGCAACCACGGTCCACGCACAGGTGACTGTGTAGTGTGTGACCTGTGGTTCTCAGTCAAGATAAAGTTTTGGACCAGAGCCCTAGAATAGCAGCATCGACATCCCCTGCTCTGCGGGTTCTGCCTCCAGGGCCTTATCCTGAAGGAAGAGCTCTCTACCAGGAGATACGATCTGTTCACAAAGCCACAGGAAGGGGCTTTTCCATATTGGAGAAATTGAGAGGTGAAATTTCGCCAGAAGCAAAAGGCTCTGGTTGGCTGTGATTCTTTCCAGTGCATATCTGTCTTGGTCCTTCAGACTCATCCCCATCCCTGCAAGACCTCTCTAGCCAAAAAATCAATCATGCACACACTCCCATTCACACAGGGGGAGGAGTATGGTTCTGACTCCTTCTGGCATCAACTCTGGACCCGCTTCATTAGGCTAACCATCTGGGTCATTTCAATTCCGTTTCTAGCCCTGACATAATTGAAGCATCCAAATCAGCCATTTTCCACCTCCACTGCTTCCCACCCCCACCCCAGCTGCACCAGTGGGAAAGTCTGAAAGCAGACAGTTTCGTTCATGCTTAGGGAACATTGCATCCTACGGTCTCTGTTGCAAGAGCAAAAGAAAGCCTGTCCTGCCAGGGTCCATGCATTCCTTCAGAGGATGCACCTTCTTCCTCCTCCTCTGCTGTCTCTGAACTCACTGAAGTGACTACGATCGTAATTGGGACAGCATCCAATGGATAAAATGTGACTCTGTAATTTCATCTGCATCCATCCAAACTGTACAGGAATGGCTGCTGGGCCTTTGGCCTCCTGCTAACGGCTTAATTTTATTTATGCTGAAGGAAATGATGATGGTTTGGGTTAATATAGTGAATTGCAGGCCCTAATAATTCCCAAGATTACAAAGGGTAAGTGGCTAATGTATACAGAAATACAGTTATTGGAAGACACCATCTATTTAAGTCCTTGAGATGCTGTGTTTTAAACTGTGAAATCTAAAGGGTCGCAGGAAGTGGAGGGAAATCATATGAATTCATCAGTAAAACCCCTCCACCACAGAGAAGCGGTCTTTAAAGACTTAAGCATGCCTGTTGCCAAGAGCCATATCTGGGTCCCTGGTCCTGATGCAGCTGGGTCTATGATGATGTCCATGGTGGGGTTAGCACAGGGGTCATTGGAACCATAGTGTGCTGAGCCAGCCCCGCCCTTTTCTGAACCTGGGATTGCCAGCCCTGCCCCTTGCTGGATACTGTAGCAAGGGGAGAGCATGCCCTGCCCCTCAGGAGAGAACTGGCCCCACCACTCACCATGAGTGTGCACCTCACCTGGGCAGCACCCTAGAGCTGACCCTATGGCAGGGGATGCAAATGAGCCAACTCTTTCTCCCCCTTGTCTGCCATGTAGTATCATGGGTGAAAGAACCCCCATCAACCCATTACCGTCTGAGGCAGCTGAGGGAGCTGGCCCAGGGGTCACAAGGATGGGGGAGCTAGCCCTGCCCCTCCCTTGCTGCAGCACACAAGAGAGCGGGCTCTGCACCCCTGAGAAGCATACTAAAGCTGACCCTGCTGTCAGGGTTCAGGTGAGGCAGCCCTAAAGGCATGTGAGGAGGAGAACTGACCCTGCCCACCTCCCTCATATGTCCCCTGAAGGCCCTGCACCTCACCTGGACGAGACAGTAGAGGTGGCCCTGGTGGCATGAGTGTGGGTGAACAGGATCTAAGGACCTGAGAACCGGAGAACGAGCCTGATCCATGCCCCAGTTTACCTTAGGCCGAGGCAGTGCTGGAGAGCTCCCCTGAGTAGTAAGGATGAGGGAAAGCTGGCAGGTTGAGCAACCCAGCTACCACCCAGGCCCAGAACCAAGCCTTTGAGTTGGCCCATACCAACATCCAACCCATCTGTGGACTGCTGGACCGTATGAAAGGGATGAACCTGCAGATCCAAAAGAGCAGGAGCCCCAGTGAGAGCGACCCTTTTATCGGTGGTGCAGCAGAAGCCAGAGGCCTTGGGCCAGGCCAGTGACTCTTGGCAATGAGCCCTTGCAAGTAAAGATGAATGGGCTGAAGGCAAAACTGTGTGACTCAGCAGCCCACACTGCAGCTTCCAGGCCAAGAGTCTTCTCTCTCTGTTGTTATTGTTTTGTTTTGCTTTTGTTTCTGTTTTTGTTTTGCTTTGTTTCTTTGTTTTATTTGGTTTTTGATTTTTCTTTTAAATTTGGTTTGTTTTTGCTTTTTGGTTGGTGTGTGTGTGTGTGTGTGTGTGTGTGTGTGT
>NC_022009.1:120336490-120349723 GCF_000317375.1 Microtus ochrogaster
TGCGTGTGTATCTGTGTGTGTTGTTTTGTTTTGAGAGGAGACTGTAAGGGCAGAGTGTGGGTTTGAGGAAACGGAGGTAACTGGAATCAGAGCACATGAGATGAAATCCACAAAGAATCAAAATTTTTTTAAAAAATTAAGCATGCCAAACTAAAAAAAGAAAAATCACTAATAATATAAATAAAAAGTTTGCTTTGTTGATTTTGTTGGCTGAACTGACTTCTTAAATGTTTCTGCCTTCCCATGATACCTTATTTATTCATTTATCAGGCAACATGCATTAATAATAACACCACCACCTACTAAAATACAAAGCTGTCATCAAGCTAACCACAATTCCTGCCCTCATAGAGCGTGTGGTCAAGTAGAAGGCATCATACAGAAAATTAAGAGCTCAGAGTTCAGTATTGGAGCCACAGAAAAAGTAAGGTGCAAGGTGACAAGGAGATGCTTAGGGGAACGGTCCATTGCAGGGACTCCTAGGGGAAGTTACTAGAAATGAATCAAGAAATTGCTTACCAGGGAAAGACTCAACCCAGGAATCATGGGGAGGGAAGTCTGTATTTCAGGCAGGGAAAGAATAAATGAACAATATCCATGGGGTTGCAGCAATCTAGTCCCCTTCTGAGCATTAGAAGCAACATGGTACAGCTAGGTTTTGCAGTATGAAGGAGAAAAAAATGGGAAAGCAGTTGGGTCAGTGAGGAGCCTTTACCCCAAAATTCAAGCCCACATTCCTAACACAGAGAAGAGCCTTAGTTAGGCTTTGGGGGTTGAGACATTGTTCTTTAAGTTATGTGGGAAAAGAGTTGGATGGACACACATTAAAAACATGTAGTACAATCCAAGACAAAGTCTGAGAACTCCTGAAAAGGAAGGCTTGGCACACACAGGTTGCTTTTACACTGATGTGCTCAAACTCAGTTTCAATACAGTGTGCTGGAAATGCGAGACTGGGCATGTTCAGCATGTGTCTCACTGGTTGGTGGCCACGGTGACCGTCTATCTGCCTACAAGAAGTTCTGCTACACTTTGGACAAACCACTACCAAATTTCACCTTCCCTGGTCACCACAACCAGGAACCTGCACACAATGAGTGACCTCTCATGCTTGCAAAAGGCCCTGGCTCTGCTAACTGAGCCCAGCATCTGGCTTCCAAGGAGTATTCCTGAAAAGGCCTCACAGGCTTCCCACAAACGACCCAACCTTCAGGCATCCCACAGGCAGAGCCTGTGGGGAGGGGGTCTTCTTTTCTCCTTTCCGTCCTTCCTTTCTTGTTTTCTTTCTTTCTTTTATGCTAAACCCAAAACAATCACCATCTCTGCCTGCATTGAGATTGCCCATATTTTGTTAGCCTCTGAGCCAATCTTTATGCTTGTGGTAGGAGATCGGTAAGCTAGTAGTGTTTTGGTTCTATTCTCTGTGCTATAATTTGAATGTCCCCTCCAAAGCTCATGCTGAAATATGCCACAGTGACACTCTTGAGACACAGGCATTTGCTCTCAGGAGTGATTTAACGCTATTAGCCATATAGGACATGGCTAATTATCAGGTGAAGAGGAAGACTCTACAAAGAATGTTTTAATGTGGTATGTACACAAAAGAATGTCACTTGGCCATTAAAAAAAAAAAAAGCGAAATCTTTCCTGTCATTTGCAGCAATGGAAACAGAACTGTAGGAGATTCAGTAGCATAAGTCAGGGACAGAACAACAATTGCAGTGGAGGACACCAAGGACCTCAGCACTCAGGAGGCTGAGGCAGGAAGATTACAAGTCCAAGGCCAACCTGAGGTATATAGGAGTTCTAGGCCAGGTGAGCAGCAGGTGGAGACCCTGTTTTAACAGAACAATGGAAAAGAAAATATTGAGTGTGACTGCAAATGAGTTATTGCTCATTTGTGGAGACTAAAAATTCCATAAATAGAAAGTAGCATAAATTTCAACTAGAGACTCAAAGGGAAAAAAAAAAGATGAGGGAACAGAAAATGAACAGCGAACCCCAGCTAGATGCGGAGCTGTTCTAATGTACGGTAGAGCAGAATGACCACGGTGTACCACTTACTACACACTTCAAAGCAGCTAGAAAAGTTGGACATTTTCTGATACATCAAAATGATAACATTCAAAAACAGGTGAGGTGGTTCACCTGTAATCCCAGCACTTGCAATGTTGAGGCTGAAGAATGTCCATGAGTTTAAGTCATCCTAGGCTACAAAGTAAGTAGCAGGCCTGCCTAGGCTACAGAGTGCAATTCCTGTCTCCAAAAACCAGGGAAGGGGGGCTAGAGAGACAGCTCAGTCGTTAACACACACACTGCTCTTGCAAGGACCTAAGTTCAGTTCCCAGAAGCCAAGTTGGGCAGCTCACGATCACCTATAACTACACCTCCAGGGTATCTGATGCCCTTTTCTGGACTCTGTGGGCACCCACACCCACAGGGGGAGATACCCATATCCGTATACATGTGATTTAAAATAAAATAAATATTTTTAAAAGGATAATGCTTAAGACTAGATCTATAGCCTGGTGCTCAATTCGTCTCCTAGAATGCAAAAGTTTGGGGTTTATCCAGTTATCTGCGCTAGGGAGGAAAGAATACAAATGTGGATACTTGAGGAGATTAAAAGGGTAATTCCTTCTATCTTTATTTGATCGATTCACATACTATCATGTATCACACTTCAACACCATATCTTTTTAATAAGAATAAATAATACATCAACTGAAATCTTTGAAATTTATATTTTTAAATGAACACTTGGCCACTGTGTCAGTCAGATTTCTTTAATGGTGACAGAAGCCTGAAATAATAAAGTTTTAAAGATCCCCGGAACTCACATGAAAGCTGGGCATGGAAGCAGTCATCTGTCACCCCTGCCCTGGGGAGGGCAGAGACAGACAGCTCCCAGGATCTTGACAGTCTGTCAACCTAGCCTAACCAGTGAGCTGCAGATTCAGGAGACAGCTCACAGAGCTTCAGGTAGACAATAAATAAGGAAGACATCTAAAGCCGGCCTCTTCCACCTACACACGTGAGTGCGTGCATCTATATACACACACAATTTTTAAATGCAAAATAAAAATCAGTGAAAACATATTTATTGTGGCTCACTCTTCTGGAGGTTATTATGATCCCTTGGCCCATTGTTTTTGGGGTCTACAATGAAGAAACACATCACTGTGAGAATACCAGGCAAGAAAGACCCTCAATGTCCAAGGAGCAAAGAGACAGAAAAGCAGAAGTCCCACTATCCCCTTCAAAACATAGACCCCATGACCTAAGACCTCCCACTAGATAGCCTCCTTCTAAAGGACCTCTCGCTTCCTGGAATGCCTCAGACTGGCAAGCAAACCTTTAATCTTTAATAGGCCAACAGGTGAAAACCTTATCCTCTGATTCTCAAGGCCAAGACAACCCGTGCTCGTGAAGCAGAGCTGGTAAGCAACTTTGACACAGCTTTCAGTAACTCAAATCAGAAGGAAAGTAAAGATCTCTAGCAGGGAAGAGCAGCAGGTGTCCAGGACTCCAAATGGTCCCAACACTTAAGAATAATCTATCTTCATTTTTTTTTCTCACATACCACAAACTAGATGATTTAGAATGAGCAAAAATATACTGTCTTGTGGTTCTGAAATCCAAAAAAGTTCCAAAATTAAAAAAAAAAAAACTGGAATAGTCAAGGTACTTTTGCCCTTGTCCCCTTGAGAGTGAAAGTCAAAGAGAGGTAACTGAGAACGAGAGAGGCTCACAGTCTCCGGCCCATCATCTTCATCATGGTTCATTCAGGAGGATGGAGCCTGCACGACCTCTTTTTGCGTTCCTCATCCCAGCACCATGGCACTGGGAGACATGTCCTAATACCCTGATTAGAGCTGTGGGGGTCTCCTCTCTGGATTCCAAATGGGCCTAGGTCCCTATTTTGTTTGGATGCCTTCTCAAATTTTCTCCAATAGAACTGTGTCTAAGCTGGTCTTAAGATGTTTAGGTATCAGAAGTGACCCCCTCCTTCCCCTCCCCCGTCCTCTTCCAGCCCTCCTTTATGAGCAGGGACTGTCTCACAGATCAGGTTCTCTGTCTTCTGCTGTTCTGTGGCTTACACGTCTTAATCATTCTAAGTACCGACCCAGTGGCTTTCAAGTGAAGGCCCCAAGAAGATCTCATTTACCTTGGATCAGTAGAAGGTCTAAGAGTCAAGCTAAGATCTTGAATTCTATGATTTATCACGAAGTCAAGCAGGAAATATCTCTCTTTATCAGAAGCCACTGGATAACGGGAGAAACTGAAGTAGAAATTCTCGCAATAAGCTAACTGCTTTCTATCTTGGCGTACATTCGGTTTAATCATATTAATATTTTATGCAATCTATATGCAACTATTTCATGAGTAAATTTTGTACACTTGTGAAAACTGAGCTAAAATATTGCAAAGGATCTTTTTAAGCCTGTTAAGCAGTCTGAGTGACTTTGACTTGACATTGTACGCATCCTTGGCTTGTACTGCTTGCATATAATATTCTAAGAGTCCCTGGGAAAGAAAACAAAAACGTTAACTCCGTTAACCACTTTGCATGATGTTTAATTCTGTTTTCCAGCTCGTTCAAAACACTCTCTTGGGATAGCTGAGCCATTATAAAATTTATACTTAACTGGTCATAAGAAGGCAATGACTAGCGTATTATGTTTATGGTATATACATCTAAGTGTGTTTAAATATGCGTATTCATAAAAATAGAGAATTAGCTGAGAATTTAATGGTGAATTCTCAAGCTAGGAATGAACATACAATAAGCTTATCATTTCAGCTCAGCCTGATTGACATCATTCACAAAGCCCTGTGGGCATCTGATTGCATGAAAGTCAATAGTTTTGTGAACGGGAGTCCTCACTTTGTCTAGCCTCCAAACGGAATGCTGAAGAAATATGTTTGCTTTGGACATATACTATCACTTTTTTCACCATATGCTTGCATAGATTTTGTCTGATTAGAAAGGCTCTGTGGAGAATATCACTTTTGGGGAGGGGGGAAAAAGTACCCATGAATTAAGTGCTTCTGAGAAAGATGTCAGAACCGAAATCTGGAAATTTGAGAATAAGGAGTTCAAGCTAGTCACCACCCTCTGTCCAGGTACTACAGGCTAGAACATGGAGAAAAGATACCACACCTTTAAAATAATAATAATAATAATAATAATAATAGCCTCAGGGAGTCTGTTAAAGAAATGAACTGAAGAATCTGGGCAGAGTTATAATTACACTTAAGATTCTTTCAAAGCAACGTTGAAATCTGTCTCCTCCTTGACCAAGAAGTGTAGAGCACACTCACAAATGGAACAGACTAGCGTCAAGACGGAGCAGACTGGCGGCCTTTTCTCAAGACACCTTAAGGCAGAACTCTGCAGTGAGGACTGACAAAGGCAGAATGAGGACCCAAGTCCCTATCACAGCTACGGAGAGAGCACTCGGCCAGCTTTAGGAGAAACCAGAAAACCGTCTCCAGCTTGCTAGGACTTGAGAATGTTGACTTCTGTGTCTTATATTCTCTTCTGGCCTGAAAGACAGCCGAACACAAAAGAGTTTACACATTTGCAACCAGAACCCCAAGGTTCTTTTGCTCTGTGTGGCATTTCCTTTGGCCATCCTTACAACGATGCATGTCTGCATGGCTGAGTCCTTTACAGACGTTGGATGTGTACATTTGATGAGCGGCTGGGGCAGTGCATGGCAGTACTCTCCATAATGCTGGCTTCTGGCTTCGGCACTAATGCCTGCCCTCGGGGCGCTCTGACACATGGACTCAGGAACCCCCCAGCTGGAAGTGCCTGGTGTTTATTACAGACGCTGATAGCTGAAAAGCCACCTGGTGAACTCCGCTGTTGGGTGTGTTCTTTAAAAGGTATTTTGCAACATTCTTTGAAAGGTAAGGGTTCAGAACCCTTTTTAATCTTCTGTACTTGAAGGTGAGAAGAATGTCTGCAAGCTGAGCTCTGGGTCTCTGGATTTAGAGGAGCATAGCTCCTGAACTCAGTCTGCCTCCCTCTCTCTCTCAGCTACTCCGCTATGCAGACTCTGTGACTCCATTCGCACCCCCTAAAGGCAGCAGAGCCCGGGTGCTGGCGCTGGGGTCTTCTCCTTTCATCCAGAGGAGACCACGAAGCGTTGCAAGTGAAGCGCACTTTTCTGGGGTATGTGTTAGGCTGAGTTCTATGAGGGCTTCTGCTTCATTTCCTGGCCGCGAAAAGGACCCGGCCTCCTGTTTCTTTCCTGGTGGCCGGGTGCCCCCTGCTGGTCACATGGGAACATTACTGTCTCTCTAATTCTGTATTAGTCAGCATTTAATTCCAGTTACCAAGCTGCAGGTGTTGCATCCGGGAACGCCTTTACTTGGTTGAGATGGCTTAAATTAACACCCGTTTGTGCTTGTGTTTTATTGCGTTTAAACTCGACGCTTTTTAAAAACTCTCTCTGTAAGATTATACCCCGAGTCAAGGAAAGCATCGTTTTGCTCTAGTCTGTGCTCACAAATGTTGATTCAGTAGGCTCAGACTGACAGAGAGGATGACAGTTTTTATATTTTTTTTGAAAAAATACTAGTTGGCCGTAGCATGGGGCTTCCACATCTCGAAGGCCAGCTGACAGCACAAAGCAAGGTTTGCTTAACTCCTCGGCCGAGTGCTCTCGTCGACGGAACATACATAGCTACCCAACCATGGCACAAAGCAATCTACGGCTCACACAGCCAGAAAGCCTTTTAAATAAAGTTAGAAACATTTCTCCATCTCAGGAATCAGCAGCCTGTCTTTGCACTGCCCCATCCCTAAAACAACCGGCATTTACACATTGGATAACCCTTTAATCGACAGATGTGCTATGCAGAAGGCTTGAAGCTGTGTAGGGAAGATAGCAGTCAGGCAGTAACGCTAAATGGGAGGAAATTGTCTCCTCTAGGCTGCAGCAATATTAAATCTATATATTTAGAGCCTCTTACCTGTTCCTGTGTATTATATAATTATCCCCGTGGTTCTATTCCCTTCGCTCAGTCTCCTCTATGTCGTTGAAGTCACCCATCCACGATCCCCTCGACTGCATAGACCAAACTACAATCTTTCCTCCACCACTGTCCCTCTCAGTGACTCACAGCCAGCAGAGCGGAGCCTTTGGGACGACCATGTCAGGTATCTCTGCGGATTTTACAGCAGTTGACTTTAGCGGAACAGGGATTGGAAGCCTTGGGTTCAGCCAAGCAAGGGACGTCCTTCAGAGACACATGGTGGAAGGTACAGACTTCAAATGTCTGCTGACAGAGAAGCCACATAGAAGGTACAAAGCCTCGGATTCAATCACCAGGATAGAAAAACAAAACATCAACAGGGACAATGTGAGCAAATGCAGGGGGAGGGAAGGAAAGGACTGGCGTGTGTGTGTGTGTGTGTGTGTGTGTGTGTGTGTGTGCGCGCGCGCGCGTGTGTGTGCGTGTGTGTGCGTGTGTATGTGTATGTGTGTATGCGTGCGTGTGTGCGTGTAGAGGCTTTTAAATGCTTCACATAGACAGAACACCAAGAAACGAATGTCCATACCATTATGTGAACTGAGGAGCCACCCTGATCGCTGAGTAAGTCCGTGAGATGTAAATGAGGCAGGACTTGCTACTTTGTGGCTTTCCGGTTAAGTTTTAAGACACATATTGAATTGTGTCTCCTCTCTTTAGACTTTGCCGAACAAGCTCTTATTTATTCTATTTATTCATACTTTCCCTTGGAAAGTCAGCCCTCCCTAGTCCCTGAACTATTTTTGTTGTGTGTGTTTTTAAACTCTGAATTCCCATCACTGTTTGCCTTCATCTTCCTAGCAGTGCAATGCCTCAAACTGAATACAATATCCTGGGCTTTTGAAAAGGGTCTCTGTGAATTGCTAATAGTGAAGACCTCGCCTGGGTTTTGAAAATTGAGCTGTTGGAAACAGTGAACTCACAGCGTTACCCATTTAAAGTCTCATCGCAACTGCCCGTTTTATTTTTCTTGAGATGCATCTTCCCCTCGCCAAGTCTCCCGGACGTGATTCTTGTAACACCGTGACCCTTGCAGTAGACTAATTTCATTGAATTTTTCTGTTTATCTTCTCTTAAAGCTTTTACTTTCAATATTTTTTACTTTCAGTATTTTTTTCCTTTTAATTTTTCCTGTCTCTCACTTTCCCATGTTCAGTGACCCTTAGACCTTTGAGAAAATATTTGCAGATCCATAATGACTTCTTGCCCCATTTCAGCAATGTTTTCTTTGCAAAGAGCTCAAAGCCACGAAAAAAACTAAGGTCATATGAAACACATCTCTGGTCGTAACTAAAGAGAAAAGGGAGAATGGAAACAGAAACATGTTCTTAAGAATCCTAAAGACACCGAGCGCTGATTGAGGGTGCGTATCAGCAGGTTCTTCATCCTCTCAATGAACGTGGGCGGGGCAGGGGGCCTTTTGGCAACATCTTTCCTATCCAACTTGAGATTTTAAAGTTTATCCAAGTTCACAAAGAGTAAAATGTCTAAATATTGTAGAATTTGTCTTACTAAAAATATTTTCTTAAATCCTGGCTCAGTTGCTCTGTTTCCCAGTTCCCTCCCTGGGGGGATCAGTAAAGTTCGTTTAATAAGCCCATCTCAGTTACACACTTGCCTGGGCCTGGATAGCTGCTAAGCTTCACTGCCATTTTTAAATCTTCAGCTTTTCCTCTCTTCTGATCATGGAATAGATATTTCCTAATCTTAATGTTAGCCATGCTCTACACAGTCTGGACCATAAAGTTTTCATATTTGATGGAAAACCATCACATGGTTGATTTTTAAAAAAGCCTGCATGTTTTTTCTTGCTGTACAGATAAACTGCAGGGTCCAAGATATCTCTCTCTCTCTCTCTCTCTCTCTCTCTCTCTCTCTCTCTCTCTCTCTCTCTCTCTCATGTGTATGTGTATGTGTGATACACACACACACACACCTCACTCACACTTTCAGATCCTGAGAGAGGAGCACACAGCTCCTCCTACCTCCCACAGATGCTGTCAGGATATGGGTGGCCATATCCACAGCATCCTTAAGGTCTTGCTATGAATTCCACACACAAGGATATAAAATGATAGAGTGACCAATGGGAAAGGGCTTGGTGTCACTATAGAAGTGAAGAGTCTCATTAGCAATCAAAAAGTTGGTTGATAACATAGCTACAATAACACCAATAGCCAAGTTCCTGGACAAATAAATGCCCATGCTTTTCTGCAGACCAGAGACAGTCTGAACCTTTCAACCATCTCTGAAGCAAATATTCTTATATTATTTCAAAGATGAAGAAACACGCACAAAGAGATTAAGAACTTGCTAGAGGTCTGTAGCATGCAGAAAGAGCACAGAGCTGAAGCTCAGGCCTCCAGCCCAAGTGTGTGCCCTTGGCTGCTGTGCGCTCTCTTTGATGCATGCCAGCAACCATCATCAAAGCCGGCGCCTGTTCTAGCAGATGCACAGATTGCTTCAAGACTGCCTAGGTATGCTCTCCACTGCCAATCTACATGTCCTGGTTTCCAAAACTGTCCTCACATTGGAAACGTGCACATTATCTCTGCATATTCACCCCCAGAGCCAGGGTCGGCTCTATCTGAGGATGAACTCCTGTGTGTGAAGAAATATAAACTCCCTATCTCGGGGAAACAATAACAGAACCAGAAGGCTAATACAGATTTTTTTTTAAATCCCTTCACTCTCTCTGCTTTGCTCTCCTGAGTGTCTGTGAGTTGCCTTCTGTTCCCTGGTGGGATTTGAGCATCTCTCAACCCAGGATGCAAAGTAAACATCTTTGCCTTTAACAGATTTATTCTGCTTCTTGTTGGCCTGTGGCTGCCTTTGCTTCTCAAAAGTCTCTGATATTGAGACATCATGACAAACAGCTGAGGCAAGGCACACAGTATATTCAAGCTGCAATCCTACCATGTGTGCCTGCCCTTGTCTGGGTCTTCTCGACCTGTCTCACAGTGGCTTCCCACAGACAGCTCGCAAGACCACCGGGACCCTGAAAAGAATGGTTCTCGTAGCATCTTGTGATAACACAGGATAACTGAGTAAGTCCACAGTAACCATGGAGGTGCACAAAAGCCCTTAGCACTGGGGTCATGCACCCCATCACCTTAGACTTTCATTATATCAGAAACTGTGCCTTCAGGGACACATCATAGCAGAGGAATCAGCTTCTATGATTGGCCCATTACCTTAATTAATTTTCCTTATCATGTGTGAGGAAAAAGGAGTTAATATTGTCTTCCCCTAAAAACCCACCAGTCCCACCAATTTAACAGGAGCAAACATTGATGCTATCTAACGTGTGCTGGCCCTGAAAAGCCTGATGTGGTCTAAGGAGATACATGCCACAGACCACAAAGGATACTAAAGGAAGCAGATATCAGAATTTAATTGTCAGCCTCTACATACCACCAGAGAAGGAGGACCGAGCAATGATGATTTCCTTCCAGAGAGCTGTGGATAAACCTCCCATGGATTTTAAGAGAAGAGGGCATATTTAAAAAATAAACGCATCACCCATCGTGTATGTCACAGAATCTGAAATACTGAGAGAAACCCAAATAAGTTAAAGATAGCTCTATAATACAATGTACAATGGCTGAAATTTAAAAAAAAAAATGTATGCCCTGCCAATGCTGAAGCATGCATGGGCAGCCTATATATAGCAGTTCTGCTGAAATTTGTCCATATTGGGTTCCATGGTCTAAGCTGATAAGGTACAACTGACCAGGTCTCTTCCTCAAGAGGGCACCAGATCCCTTTACAGATGGTTGTGAGCCACCATGTGGTTGCTGGGAATTGAACTCAGGACCTTTGGAAGAGCAGGCAGTGCTCTTAACCGCTGAGCTCTCTAAAATTCATATATTGAAACTGTACTGTCACTGGAATGAAATGCTAGAAGCATGCTCCTTTACAAGTAGTGGTATTTGACTGTCAGTGTTTGGAGGCTCAAAATCTAAAGGGCCCACCTAGGCAGTGTCCGGTGAGGGCTGCATGACAAAGCAGAGAGAACAAACGGGGCCACCCTTGCTCCCACAACAACCCTCTCAGAAGATTCAAGGAGTCTCAGAACTGTCTTCTCAGGGCACATCCCCTAACATCTTTGGTCTAAGACCTCCCACTAAGCCCTTTGAATGTTCCACAACAGCTCTCAGTACTGTCACTCTGGAAACCAAGCCTCTAATTATACAAATACCTAGGGGACACAGATAACCATCCAAACCATGACACCCAGTGTGATTGTGTTAGGTGATACTGTCTTTGGTAAATATTAAGTAGTGAAGGCAGAGCCCTTCTAAATGGGATTCATGACCTCCTTTGTGGAGGCCCAAAAATGTGAGCCTAATTCCACCTTGTCTGAAGGTCAGAGAGTTTGAGTTTGCTCAGAATTGTTTACAAGCAGGGCTACACATCCTGACCAGGATGTGGCTACTTGGTTCTTTTGACATTAAGATGGCCCATACGGGTAGATCCATTCCCCCCTGGCATACTTAGGATCCTTCTTTTGAAATAGGAGGTTTGACCTTAGGAGTGATTGCCTTCAGGATACTTGGTCTATGGGGTAATGTGATAGAAGCAATCCCTCAGTTGAACTTTGTCTTCCCGGATGGCTCTAGCTTGTATCAAGTTAAAAATAAAAAAAAAAAATTTAAAAAAAAAACCTAACCATCACAATGCCTGCGATGTTAATCCTCAAAGGAAGATCCCAAAGGCCATCCTGGGCTACACAGCAAGAACTTGTCTGAAAGGCAAAAGCCCTCTTCACTACAGAGAAACAGGGAGGATGCCCACCCTCGTCTGAGGAAATCATTCTCTTACTCTTAAAATGGTAGCCAGGTAATTTAATTAAACATGACTAATCCCAGTTAAGCTTCCATGCACTTCCAAGCATGAATTCACAAGACTGGAATTATATGGCCTCCTATTGCTACATGCTAAATTTATCAAAACCCCATAAATACTGCCTCACAAGTTGGGTCAAAGGGGGATTTGAGAGTGCCTTACTGGGTGATTCTGTCCTACAGTCTCTTCTGGAATACTGGTCAGATTTCTCCCAATTATCTCAAGGTGAACTGGGCCTAGGGTGGCAGTGAATGGTTCAAGCTGTCACAGGAGGCTTGGGTGCCTGTCCCCAGCCCTCTGAGCATGGTTCCTTCAGGGTTCCAGAACCATGGCTCCTGGCTTGCCTTAGCTGAGGAAACCAAGCTCGACCTGGTCTTGGAAGTTACTCTTTGGAAATCCTGCCATTTCCGTGCTCAGAAGTGAGTCACAAGGATGTTTTCATTCATAGGAGGGGAAGAAACTGACTTTACCCTTTCTTAAGGAAGACTAACAAAAAATGTGTGGATTTTAAAGTCACCACAGTCTCTGTCCCCGTTTCTTTGGTATCTGTTTATTACATACTCTATAGAGTAGATATTATATTGAGTAAACATTAAGATGCTATTTATATTCTTATATTTCAGATGTTCCATAGCAATATAGCAATATATAGTTTCCAATTTTTGTTACTGATCCATTTCTTCAGTTCTTTGTGAACTTTCTTCACTTCAGTTACACAGCATGGAATAAATATAAATCTTCTGGGTAATCCGGGGTCCTATCACACAGCACTAAGGCTCCTGAAATAGCATCTATAAAGTCAATTTTAATTCAATTTGTATGTAGCTAAGCAAAATATTTTATGGGACGCTAGATCAAACATCTGTTCTGTTTCTTCGGACTACTACTTTAGTAATTGAATTATTTACAGAAAAGGCAATCAAATTAGTTTCTCATAATTAGAGACTTTTTATTGTTCATATTTCATGTCCCTTGCAACACCTAAATGAGAGTGGTTCTTTTTCCACAAAGCCCTTGTTCCATTATTTTAGCAGAAGCTAAGCAATCTTATTTACTCAAGCAATCTAACTGGCAATTGGAGCCCATTTCTTGGAAACAATGACAAACAGAATGTTTATTCTGTTGTCCTGGAGCTGACGATAGATTTCTCTTCTGCTTTATTGATCTGTGCTGCTCAGAAACCACGGCGTGAACTTGCAAGAAATGTTAGTTTAAGCAAGCCAAGCAAAACCCATGCAGTGGGCTCAGACACCCTCGCTTCCTGCTCTCTGGCCCGTAAACTGTGCTAACAGACGACTAACTTAAACAATGCGTGTAGTAATAGGAGCAGCGGGGCTG
>NC_022009.1:120350102-120359931 GCF_000317375.1 Microtus ochrogaster
CTGACCTCACTTCCTCTTCCTCCCAGCATTCTGTTCTCTTTACTCCTCCCACCTGTTTTAACCTATCAGGGCAAGCAGCTTCTTTATTTAATTAACCAATGACCTTCCTCCATCAAATGCGCATCTCTCCTTGGCTCGGAGAGGCTCTGTCGGTAGAACAGCTGTGACAGCGTGCTTTAATTGTTTACTCTCCCAAGCATGTACCACACATGTGCGGTGCAACCATAGTCGGACTGAGATCTCAGATCCTCTAAGTTCTGAAAGGACTGTGATCTTCATATACCCTTTTCAAGATAAAATTAACATCAATGTCCAACATGGCAGAACCCTGCTGACCTGCTCTTCCTGTGCCTGGTAAGCGTGGGAGAAATGAAACAGAATAATGACCGGAGGAAGTTGAGAAGACACAATCCCTGAGGGAAATATTACAAGAACTCTTTCGTGCCTGGGATGCAATTCAACTTCTAGAGCTTTACATTTGAGGCCCACGAGAGTGGAGCAAGATGAGGTGACACGCTCTGAGAGGAACTCGCTTATGTCGGGTCAGTGCGCATGGCAACCGGAGATGTGAGGAAGGAGGACAGACACAGAAAGAAAACAAGAGGGGAAGAACACGCTGTGGTGTGATGTGCTCCGGGTGTCTCCCCTAACGTCACACCTGGGCACTAACTCTCCAGTGTGTGATGAGGGGGTTGGGGAAGTCTTTAGGAGGTGTGGTCTTCCATAAAGTAGCGAGATCACTGTGTCTGTGGACTGATGTAAGGAAGCCCAGCTAATGTCCATGACAGTCAGTCACATGAAACAGAATCAAAGCAAAAATCACAGAGCAGCAGAGAGAGGAGCGAACAAGGACAAACCCTTCAAGGGCATGCCCTCAGGGACCTGTCTCCTCCAGTGAAGCCCGATCTCAAAAGGGGTTCCACCACCTCCCAGTCGGGTCACCGGCCTGGAACACCTGTGCCTCTGGAGGATACACAGGACCAAAGCTGCCGCAGCTGCCACCAAAAAGAGCTGTCAATTACGGATACAGCTCTCCTAACTGGAGCGTAGCTGAGTCGTGGGTTTAGATAAAGTATGAACCACGTCTAAGATAATTCTCAAAACTGACCACTATACAGAAAAGACAACCGTAGCGTCTGCTGGCAAGATGACCGAGTGGGGCAATGAGTAGGTGGGGGCTGTAAATTGACTGTAATCATTATGTCCAACAAATCAAATGACATGCAATTTCAGTCCTGAATGCAAGCAATGAAAGAGAAGTAAACGGCTAGGTGTACCCTGTAATCTCAATGTTCTGGAGATTTAGGCAAGAGGATTAGGAGTTCAAGACCAGCCTAGTCTGCATAGCAGGACCCGGGCTCAGAAGAAAAGCCAGGCTAGCAAATATACAACAGGGAACTCTGGGTCCAGACACGTCTGAGCCAGACAGCTGAGAAGTAGAAAGAGAAACGGCAGAGCAGGCAGAGGGAAGCAACTTAATCACACACAGGAAGCCCAGCCTGGATTAAGGATTTAGCAACAGAAACTCCAGCAAACAGATTTCAAGGAACTATATTTTAGACACTGAAAGAAAAACGCTTTCGTCCGAGAAGTCTGTGTCTAGTGAAAACATCCTTCAAATGTGAACGTGAAATAAGAACATCTTTTTAAAATGTGCTAAGAGAAGCTCATGGCAGAAGAGCATCACTAGGAGAAACGGTTCACAGTTTGCTCAAGCTGAGAGAGAATGTTTCCTGACAAGACTGAAACCTGGGTCTCCTAGAGAGAAGAAGCATTAAAGATGGAAGCAATCTGGGAAATACAAAGGACCGTGCTCATACATGCGAGTAGCAAAACATAAATAAACAGATAACCCTACAAAGATCCAAGATATTACCATCCTAGAAAGTTCTTCCAAGCCTCCTTTGTCCACTCTCCAAGAAGAAACCAGTTTTCTGGGATTTCCCCGCCGCAGACAAGTCGAGCCAGTTATGGAGAGAGTAAGATTGATGGGAAAATTAGAAGCCTCTAGAAGCAGCAGGTTCGGGGCCTCGGGAGACTTCTACTTCGGCTAATTGGCAATTAGTGCAGTCACAGGGGCAGAACCGGAAGATCCAGTGGACCAGACAATCCCTTGACAAGAGACATGATTTGAAGACCTTTCCCAATAAACCCTGCTAAACTGACCAGGCAACTATTGCCAGCCCTAGAAAGTACCACAGGCACTGTTCTGTTTAAGTTGACTTGGGTGCTATGGGGGTGGTCATGGCTGAAATCTGGGAAGCTGAAAATGCACTAATACCTTTCCCGAATAGAGCATCCTAGCTCAGCCTAGTCCACCTTGGAAGCACTCTGGATACTTGCCTACATTAGTCCATGGTCAGGCAACATCACCCAAGACAAAACCTCCGTTTTATAAAGAAGTGGAGGTGTGCTCCTGGTTGAACCCTTCCCTGATGAAGGGAGGAGGGAGCCTCCTGAGATTCATAAGGTTGCTACTGTAGCTCGCAAGGCTGAGAAAGGTTAAAGAGCTACAAACCCCCTCCAGGATTACATAAGCAGCAAACCATCCCTGAGAAGAGAGGGCTCCTTCAGCTGGAGTTGTGCAGGATGCTCCAGGGATGCAGCTCCCATGAGTCACCATCCACTCTGGGATGAGTTTTGGGTAATGCAGCTGCCTTTGGGTCTCCCATGCTCCTGTAAGTCAGTCCAGTAAACTCAATGGTTTGCCTAGACAAGCGAGACCATTTCTTTGGTATGTCGTCAGTGCTGTGTCTGTGGTGAATAGGCACTTTTACCCACCTTCCTAGGAGAAGTCACACAACAGGTAGATTTCCTCCTGTAACATATTGAATCTTCTGTATCTAAGATCTCCTGGCAGCACAGTCTCCTGCAAAGTCCTGGGTTTTTTCCCTCATGATAATGTGGTCAGTTGTTAAGTCATAACATAGATAAAAGTTTCTGTCCTGCCAAGTACCATAGCCATTCAGTCCCAAAGAAATACAGAGGCTTATATTAATTAAAAACTGTTTGTTCTATTAGCTCAGGCTTATTATTAACTAGCTCTTGCAGCTTAAATTGAGCCATAATTCTTATCTACAGTTAGCCACATGACTTGATACCTTAGTGAGACATTTTCATCTTGCTTCCTCCATGTCTGTGTGGTGACTGCAGACTGAGCCTTTCCTCTTCCAAGAATTCTCCTCGTCTGGTCACGCCACCTATACTTCTTTCCTGGCTACAGGCCACTCAGTGTTTTCTTAAACCGATATGAGTGACAAATCTTTACAGGGTACAAGAGCATTATCCCACAGCACCATAACTCACTCACACAGTCCAGAATCACAAAAGAGTATTGCGCTTGGCAGGGCTGCAGGTGGGGGTGATACAGTGGCAGAATGCTTGCCTAAAATATGTGGGGCCCTGGCTTCAAAACACCACCACTACCATGAAAGGGAGGGGAACAAAGGGATAAAGGAAGGGAGGGAGTAAAGGCAGAAGAGGGGAGATAAAAATTCAGATTTTGCTAGGTATGTATCAGTTTTGCACCTAGTAAAGTTGCAGATTCATTAAGACAAACCATCATTAAGTTAGGTGCAGTCTGGATGATAGAATAATGCTAGAACCACTGTTCACTCTTTAAGGGAAAATGTCACCAGCACCACAGAAGGACAACGGTAAAATAACTCCTGCAATGCTGCTCATTCCTTTTCAGAACTAAAATGGATGATGATCACGCATGGACAATGCTTTTGACCAGGTTCCAGTTTAGCTAATTTCCAAGTGAACAGAAAAATCAATTGTCTAAGTCCTCAGATCTGGGCTAAATCACTGAACTTTCAGGTGCTTACACAATGCTACTAATGTAGCCCAGTGCACGGCTCTGAATTCAGAAGAACAGAGCAATGTGCACTGTGTGAGCAGAGAAAGTGAGGGCTGTGAGCCTCTCTCCCTCCAGTTTGTATCCTCTACATGCTAAGAAAGAAAGGCAAGGCCCAACGCTGCTTTCAATTCCAGCCTGTAACTGCTAGGAACGATTGGAAGCTCTCAGAGCATCCAGACATTGGGCCACATGGGATGCGTTGTTTGCTTTTGTGGTAATTATTCTTGGTTGTCAACTTGAATACTTCTGGAATTAACTAGCACCCAAGAATAGAGGGTACACCTGTGAGGCAGTTTTCCTTAATATGAAGTATCCATACTTAATAGGAATATCCACTTCTACTCTGAATCTTTGAGATAGGAAAGCACACTTTTAATCCAGATTTTGAACTGGGAAAAGACAAACCTTTAATCCAGATCTATTCTGGGCCACACCTCTTGTGCTGGAAGTCCTAGGACATGGGAGAAGGCAGCTTTTGTTCTTTGCCTACTTGCTCTCATTTTGATAACAAGTCCGTTCCTTCACTGGCACTAGGGCCAACTTCTTCGGGATTTCGGTGGATACTGAAGACCAGCTACCACATCCAACCTCATGAACTGAGCAACTACTGGGTTCTCTGACTTTCCATTCACAGCCAGGCATTATTGGATTAGCTGGACCACAGCCTGAAAGCCATTCTAATAAACCTGCTTTCTATTTTACGTACAGAGATTCATTCTGTAAGTTCTGTTCCTCTAGAGAACCCTGACTAACACAGCTATGTTGTTAGGCTTTTTGTAGGAACTGCTGAAGGGAGGTTATGGTAAAAACTGGGGTTTACCTCTAGGTGGAGACAACCTCGGCTCCTCCCTTCAGAGTTAACTCATTTCAGCAGGGCCTGAATAACTGGAAAACTGGACTACTTAACCACAGGGCCAACCTCAGCATCCACAGGTCCTGTATTTACTTCTTTACTGCTTAGCCTCAGAGTGCTATCTGAGAATGACAGGTGCCCTCTCCAACACTATGAGAGCAAGGGGATGCTGGCCTGCTATCATTCACCTCACCACAGCTTGTTCTTTGGTTTCTAGCATATGCCCACTGCCTTGTTAAAGAGGACATAAGCCCATGTGATAATTGCTTTTTTTTCCCCAGATTTTCTTTTTCCAGATAAGAATCCTCTCTCTATTCTGTTGACTCACAGAGTACACACATAGGTACCTACCCAAGCACAGCAGCCCAGGGGCGTACGGAGATCATACATAACGGTCAGTTCTTCAATCCTTGTTTTAGTTTCCTCCCCAGTGATCAAAAGTTCAGACCAAAAGTGAACTTGAAATCCCTTTACCTGCGTTAGGTAATAACAGTCCGTCTGAGCAGACCACTATCTGGAGACAACTCTTTATGCACTATTAATTCCTGAGGAATCGTTTCCAGCCCACCACATTAAGTTGAGAGAGTTGGTACAGTTCTACAGAAGGCATACAAGCCCCATGACCCTGAAATAGCAGTCAAAACAGTGCAGATTCTCCTGGTTTACCAAAGTCATAGCAAATGAGAAAGGGGTGGGGCCATAGGAAGGTCTGACTTGGATATCTCACAAAAATTTAAAGCGGGAAGTTATTCAAAGTCTTTGACCCCATAAGTAATCAATGACACAAAGGGTCATGTGATCTCATGCCACCCAAGGGTGGCCTTATGGATCATCACATGGGATTTGTGCTCTGAAGCTCAGTTCTTAAATGGTTCAATTCCAAAACTTCTAAATATTTTTTTACTAAGAGCCCACATCTTTCTGCACTGAGAACCACAAAGTATGCTGTCTATCGCATTGCCATGTTGTCCTCTTTGTAAATGTTGTGCAATTGACAATCAAAAAAAAAATAAATGAAAGGCAAGCGGGAGTAATTGAGGACCAGTGATGGGCCACACTCACTAGATTCTTCCTTCACCCTCGGTCACCTTGCTAGCCAGAGTCATACAGCACATTTGAAAATTGTGCCCTCTGACGTTCCAGTGAGCATCTGCTGCGATTTTAAATATGAATCTGAACAGTACCAAAAGATATCCTCCTGCCTGTCCTCCTGTCTCCTCAAAGGCGTCTTTTCTATAGTAGGACTACATGAAGGGAGCATGTACAGTGTCAGGTCCTTGAGGGAGACTGATGAGCGACAGGGGCTGGTTCCACACAGAAACGACCAGGAAGAACAAAGAAAAGGCAGGACGACAGCCCCAGAGAACCATCTCTTCCCCACCTACTGGCAGAACTAGCCCAGAGTCCCATGACACAGCGATGAGCCCACTAGTGTGCCTCCGAGGACAGCCATGACAACAGCCGTAACAACCGTGAGGCTTACCTTGCATCCACAGAGGAGACTGCCATTGAGCTAAGGCAACACTGGTTTTTCTGAACTCTGCTCTAGGTGCATGCAGTGGCAAACCCAGGGGAAAATAGGGAGAGCTACTGACTTCTGAGGACGGAGCCCAGAGTGGAGTGAGTAATGGGGATGGAAACCCAACAAACCCAGGAGGGTAAACACAGAGGCAAGGCACTTGCTCCCTGTGTCTCAGGGACAGGGATAAAGACACAGCATTATGACACCTACAGATGCCAGGGATGGGCTCCACAGTCTCAGGTGATTCAGGGGTGCTCATGACCTCTGTTCGCAAACTGCATTGAAGTTTGATGTAGGCTACATGGTATTTTCTCTTAATTAACCTTCTTAATTAAACTTTATGGCAAAACACTTGTCTTTTATCTCAACTATCCCCAGGAGCACTGAAAAAGAGAAAGTACCACCAGGACTTATTCCATAAAAGCAATTACCTGGAGGACTTTGTGAAATAAATTCAGGTGTTAGGCATCCTATTAATTGCATCTGAAAAATTTTAGGGCGAACAGAATTGTTTTACCCTCTGAAGCCACCAGCAGCCCTGAGGAAGTCATTTCAATGCCAAAGTAATGACTGCTGGGCTGCCATGTTGGGAAGTGGGATGTCAATCCCTGCTGTTAATGCTGAATATAGGACACTGGCCAGTCACTCCTAGAATAGCCCAAATTGTGTTGGCCACCCCATAACATTAGTGTTCCTTAGGAACTTACCAGCAATGCAAATTCTCCAATTCCACTCAAGACCAACCACATCATCAACTACGATACCACCCAGCAACCTGAGATGTAAGAAGCCCTCAGTGCAGTCCGGCTACATGCTAAACTTTGCTTCTCTTTCTTTCTTTTCTTGAAGGTTTATTTATTTTTCTTTTATGTGTATAAGAGTATTACTTGCTGGTATGTATGTGCACTGTGTATATGCCTCCTGCCCACAGAGGCCAGAAAGAACTGGATCTTCTCAAATTGGAGTTTAAAGATGGCTGGGAGCTGTCATGTGGGTGAGGGGAACCAAACTGGGTCCTCTACAAGAGCAGCAGGTGCTATTAACCACTGAGCCAGCTCTCAACCACCTCTCCAATTCTTGAAAGCTTGATAATTCTATGGCATTTTCATCACTATCACCATTATCATCATCAGTAATATATATCAAGAGCTTAGTTGGGTCAACAAGATGGCTCAGAAAGTGAGGGCAATTGCTGCTAATCCAGACATCCTGAGTTTGATTCCCAGAACCTACATAGTGGGGAGGAAAACAAGAATCTATTCCTGCAAGTTTACCTCTGACCTCCACACATGCACCATAGCACATGTATGCAGACATACACACATAAGTAAGAAAAAAATAAAGAGCTTGATCCAGCCAGACATAGGGATAGAAACCTGTGCTCCTAGCACTCAGAAGGTTAACTCAGACTGAGTTCCAAAGCAGCCCGGACTTCAGATCAAGCTTCAGGTAAGCCTGAGACACATAATATATCTTTCAAAAAAGACAAAAGGAATTCCAGATACTTGTAAGTAATAATCTGTAATCCATATAATCGTAACAACACCCTGAAAAGTAAATTCTTTTTACTGGAAAATGAGGAACCTACGCCCTGAAAAGGTCAGATAGCTATGATGGAAGTGCCCTCCAAGATGCCTCTCCAAGAACGGACTTATTCTTTCCAACTCTTGGCTCCCTCAAAGTTTTCTTTAGCCTCACAGCAATCAGGACAAGCAAGGGGGCTCCCAGGGTAAAGGCACTTGCCTCGCAAGCCTGGTGACTTGAGCTTGATCCCCAGGATGCACAAAAAGGTGGAAGGAGAACGGGACTCCACAGAGCTGTCCTCTGATCTCTACACGTATGCCCTGGCATGCATGCGCTACTCCCACACCCGTGACCACCTTCTCTCCCACCCTCACCTTCACACACAAAATGTATAAAGGTGTCTACTGCAGAGTTCCCTATAGACTGGCTAAGACTGTCTGGCCTGCACCACAGCTTAATCCTCTCTTTTCCCATGTTTGTTTCATCTTCTATTATGTTGATTTCTAACTGTTTTGTGTCAAGTTTACTCTCATTGTCTGCTTCCAGAAAATCCACTTTATAGTGGTATCTATGAGAGTCAGAGGTCAGTCATTGGTGGAGCCAGGACTCGGGCAGATGGACCTCAAAGTCTTTGGCTTCTTGGCGAGGGTGTTCTGTTCCTTCTACAATTCGTCCCCCATATGAACCTTTGAAACCATGGTGCGGGTATTTGAGAATGGGACACTAGAAACAATTTATCTGCCAGGCAGTAGTGGCACATACTTTTAATCCCAGCACACAGGAGACAGAGGCAGGGGGATTTCTGAGTTCAAGCCAACCTGGTCTACAGGGTGAGTTCCAGCAAGGATTACACAGAGACAGAAAGAAAAAAATAAAAAAAAAAGAGGGGGAAAGAAAGGAGGGAGGAAGATGAAAGAGAGAAAGAAAGGAGTTATTTCTAGAAGGGAGAATACAGTTGGAGGGGACTGCCAGTTGTCCCTGGTTAGGAACAGCTCTGACTGATTAGGCACCTGACCCACAGCATCCTGCTATATCATGAAACCTCAAATCTAAAGGAGCACATTCAAATATCATAATCCCCGGAATGGGGTCCTTAGGTTGATCATGATCTACTAGATCATTTGGCACAAAGCCCAGTTTCAAATAATCTGTTTCTAAATTCAAACCAATCAATGACTGGTAGCAAAGAGTTTTTGGAGAAAAAGAAAAGCAAAACTGGCCATGGTGGTGCTTCTAAAAGCACTTCCTAAGCAGTTTCTAGTTCTTCCCAAGTCCTTTAAAGCCAACATCAGGAAGGCTCCAAAATTCCCTGAGAGGTGCTGAATCTCAACTCTCCACCCAGTGTGGCTAGGAGGACCGTCATCTCTCACCCAGTGTGGCTAGGAGGACCGTCATCTCTCACCCAGTGTGGCTAGGAGGACCGTCATCCCTCCACTGCTCCCAGGAAACCTGCAGGTCAACTGAGGACTTGTGTTCACAGTTAGGGTTGTTGATGTGTATGGTCACTTCCCCAAGGTGTGGAAAGGAATGTTATGAGTATCAGCGTCGCTTCTGATTGATAAAGGTGGCCTGGGGATCTTCTGTCCAGAGGATTGGAGCACTGGGGCTGCAGAGATTTCGTTGACAGGACCCATGAGAATGCCAGAGGCAGTGGGGCCACAGACAGAAACTCAACCAATCAGAGAGCTCGCCTTCCAGTCAATCTCTCCAGGGCTACAAATGACTTTTCCAGTCATGAGAAATTAGACAATGAGTTTATGTGCAAGATGCATGTGAGCCACAGAATAACTCTAGAGCCTGCCTTTCCTCTCCTCGAGAAAGCCCTGATTCCAGCACAAGACCAAGACCAAGGCTAAAAATCATTTGACACTTCATGTTCTCCACAGGAGGGAAATGCAGTAAGACCAAAGTGATGCCCTTGGCTCAATAGCTGCTCTTTCTATTTTTAGATTAGTATAAGTGTATGTGTGCGTGTGTGTGTATGTGTGTGTGCGTGTGTGTGCGTGTGTGCGCGTGTGCGTGCGTGTGCGTGTGTGCGTGTGTGTGCGCATGTGTGGGCGTGTGTGTG
>NC_022009.1:120367714-120389482 GCF_000317375.1 Microtus ochrogaster
TAAATAAATAAATAAATAAATAAATAAATAAATAAATAAATAGAAAGTGAGGCATTGGGATTCTCCATGGCACTCCCTGCCAGGTAATGCAGGACCAGGGCATGAGAGAATCTACAATCCTTCTGCTGAGGTTGATCGTCAAACAATGATTCTTGCCTAGCAGAATGAAGAACCCATGTCCTCTAGGTTCCTAGCGGATTGCTCTGGAAGCTGCAGCTATTTCACCATGATCATGAATTAGAACTTACAGAAACGGACTCGGAGTAACTAAAAAAGAAAACAACCACAACAACAAAACCAATGCTCCTAAAGACAGCTGGCTATCAGAGACTTAGCAAGAGGACTGAGAACTAGTCTGCAGCCCGGTGAGAATCATGGCTCCCCAAGATTGAGACAGAGATGAATCCTTGTCATCTCTGCCTGCAAAGGCACTAGCATGAAACAATGAACCCTTATCTCCAGTCCAAGGCTAGGTTCGGGACATCTGGTATACCCAGCTTGAGTTGTATACACGCCACTTGATTATTGGACAACAGAGACATAGAAGATGAACTTCATCAAGTTGCAAGGGACAAAGGGAACTTCTTAGCATGTTGTCACTTATTCCCTGAAGGAATATGGGTACTCTGGGGAAATTAGAAACTATTTTAAAAGAAGCAAGAATATCCTAAAGACAAGACATTACACAATGGGGCTGAGCCTTCTGGAGAATGGAATCCATGAGGGAAACAAAATATAGCTTAACTCTGGTTATGGAATGTTCCGGCTATTGTGATATTGGGTAAGTACAAAATCATAGAGATTATGGCCATTTAGGGACTCGAATAAAATCACAGTTTCTAAAAGACAGAAAGGAGATAGGAATCTTGGCAAAGAATATGATTCGCATGTTTCAGGAAAACATCTCCCTCTCGGAGCCTTGCTCTCCAGAGAGGAGTCATAAAAGGGTAAGTAGGCAGGAGCTGGTGCTGTAAAAGAGTGTAGTTTTTGCTCTCTTCACAGGAGTAGAGGCTAAAAAATAAAGACAAATGCTTAAAAAGAAAAGAAACACAACCTCACAGGGCAGCCAGTCTCCCAAAAGAAGTGATCTTGCCAGTAAAAGAGAGAGAAGACTAATGTAGACATTGGAAGGAAAATGTCAAGAAGAGTCAGGTCAAGCACTCAGAATCAAAGGGCTCTCTTCAAAGCGGGACATGTCTAAAGGATGTCCTCATGGGCCAGCCTTGTAAAAGCTTTCTGCAGGATGACCCTTAGACATATGGTTAAGCCATCCTCACTTAGTAGATCTAGCAATCTAGACGTGGAGATTGTTTTTAAGGCCCCAGGTGAGTAACACTCAGTGATGACCAATATGTCAGAGAAGACTCTATTTTCATCACACAGCACTCCAGGAGAGAGAGAGAGAGAGAGAGAGAGAGAGAGAGAGAGAGAGAGAGAGAGAGAGAGTCCTCAGAAAGAAAGCACACTAGTTCTCGGTGATACAATTGGTAAATAGCCCATTTCATAAGGTGAGTAACTTAGTAGATTTGATAGCATACAGGGATTTGCCTAGATAATGGTGAATTTTTAAGTGCACTTCTGTTGTAAAGGAGAAGAGATAGTTGAGAGCACTCACTGCCACTGTCTCTCTTCTATCCCCGAGAGTCTACAGGACTGCTCTGGTACCCATGAGCACGCACCATGCAAAGAATAAATTAACAGCTCTGCACACAAATGTGGTTCTGAAGTGAATAAGGCAGAAGACAGGCGGCTAGAGGGGAGGCATGTGCCATCACGGAGAAGAAATGGTGACAATGGAACAATCCACTCAGAGCCAGTCCTAGCTCGAAGCCAAGTGTGATGGCACATGCCTGTAATGCCAGAACTAAAGGACTTGAGGCAGGAAAAATGTGAGTTCAAATCTAGCATGGGTCATATCAGTTATGTTCAGCTTCATGCCTGTAAAATACAGGCAGTTGGACCCTTCCTCTCTGGACTTTTCATGTGACCCAAAAAGGACATGAATGTGGAGTTATACTCCATGAGTATGTGCCCAAGATAAGGACAAATGCTCAAGGACTTTACTCAAGAAGTATTTGCAGCTGTGAACCAGGTTCTAAAGGGCCCTGGAGGGGGTGGGGGTTAAAAGCACAGGGTGAACACTGACCTTAAAGACATTGACAGTCTCACGGAGAACCTAAGAGTAAGTACAACTCTGGCCTCAGTTAGTATGCAGAGTTATGGAAAAAAATTCAAGGACAATTCAGATTAAAGAAACTGCTTCTAGCTATACAAATATGTACAGGATTGGTGGTCAAGAAGAGAAAACAGAATAAAACACCAAAAAATCTGTAAAAGGATTAATTCAAAAAGTAAGCAGAGGGAAGGGGAGGGTAGAGGAGAAAGTGAAGGAGAGGGGATCAAAAAAAAAAAAAACAGAGGTTGAGAGGGGCTGTCTGGTAACCTCTGACCTAGGGAATCAACAAGAAAGAGCCTATTTTAAATAATGTGGCATGATCCATGCAAGAGAATCACTTCTGTTTTGTTGGACAAGGGCAAGAGAAAACAGCACAGGAAAAGCTTCAGGAGAGGCCGTGAAAAACCAGATGTGTCTGGCTAATGAACCTGAACTCTAGGCACTGCCCACCTCGCTTAGCCAGCAAATGGCATGGGCAGAACTCCCCCTTAGGTTCACAGTGACAAGGAAGCACAAGCAGGAGGCTCCACGGAGACACAGAGGCTTCCAGCGTGACCAAGTATGACCAGCAGCCTACACTTGAGAGTGCATGACTTTACCCACCCAGATCCGTGGCCTCTCTGCCTGCAGATTCAAACCATCTTGGGTAGAAGATGGAGGGTCGGTGATTGCTTCGCTCCTGAATATGTGGAGCCTTTTTATTATCATAATTCTCTAGCCTGTTTTCTGGGTCTAATGACTATAGATAGAACGAGATTGTGTTGAGTGTGATGAGCCATCTGGAGTCTATCGGAAATACATGAGAGGGTGATGCGGGCCTGTGCAAAGAAACTGTCATTATGTTAGCGCCGTTTGTCACTATGACAAAACACCTGACAGCTTAAAGTGACGACAGATCTATTTGGGCCTCTGCTTTTAGATATTCCAGTCTGTTGTCATGGTTCCACCACCGAGGGTCTGAGGTAACTCAGAGCACCATGGTGGCAGAAGAATGCGCATACCAGGGAGGCATAGAGTGACCAGAAAAGCTACAACCCTGAATTACACACCCCTAGAGACCGCCTGCCTCCAGCTAGGCTTGCTGATATTCCCAGAGCCTCCAAAGGAGCACCACAAGCTGGGGGCCAAGCCCTAAACTCACAAACCTTTTGGAAGCAAGCCATATACAAATCACAAGTCATTTTATATAAAAGGTGTCCGTGCCCACAGATAGTTGTGCATCTGTGGAACATTCTGGAATCAGCTCCCTAAAGACACCAAGTACCATTCGAGAAACCAGCTTATTCTGTGCGTCAGGGCCATTGGAAATGAGGCAAGACAGAGAAGCAAGGTCAGAATCAATAAAGCCGGAGCAGCCAAACAGAGAAGAGGTTTCAAGGCTCCCCACTACTCATCTCGATGGCTGGGAAACCCACAGGGCCTCTCCAGATCATGAACTCCTGGCCTATTGAAAGGAGTGAAACGGTTGGGATGTTTCCCCAGGCTGCCACTGTGCAGTCATGGAACTTAACGTGATTGCCCTAGTAGGAGCCATGCTATGTTCTTCAGTAGGGGAACAACGAGATGAAAGATTACAAGACAAGTCAGAAAGTCAATCTCTATTAGCAGTGTTAACTCTGCACAGAGCATCTGTCCTGAGATATTTCAGATTCTTTAGGAAGCCTGTGATGCACACTGGCCATACGTCATGCATGATGGACTAAAAAGGACCTGGTGACTCCCTTTTAGAAAACAGGGCAGTTTGATTGCACAATGATTTCTGATGAGAGTTCCAAAAGAGGCGCTTGGAGTGGAGAGGAGAGCTGATGACCACCCTCGGATGCAGGACAAGACTGCCCTCGGATGCAGGACGAGACTGCCCTCAGATGCAGGACAAGACTGCCCTCGGATGCAGGACAAGACTGCCTCAGATGCAGGACAAGACTGTCCTCGGATGCAGGACAAGACCACCCTCGGATGCAGGACAAGACTGTCCTCAGATGCAGGACGAGACTGCCCTCGGATGCAGGACGAGACTGTCCTCGGATGCAGGACAAGACTGCCCTCGGATTCAGGACAAGACTGCCCTCGGATGCAGGACGAGCCTGTCCTCGGATGCAGGACGAGACTGTCCTCAGATGCAGGACAAGACTGTCCTCCGATGCAGAACAAGACTGCCCTCGGATGCAGAACAAGACTGCCCTTGGATGCAGGACAAGCCTGTCCTCTGATGCAGGACAAGACTGTCCTTGGATACAGGATGAGACTGCCCTCGGATGCAGGACGACACTGCCCTCGGATTCAGGACAAGACTGTCCTCTGATGCAGGACAAGCCTGTCCTCCGATGCAGGTCAAGACCACTCTTGGATGCAGGACAAGACTGTCCTCCGATGCAGGTCAAGACCACTCTTGGATGCAGGTCAAGTCCTACAGGCTCCGCGACTTCTCATTCACTGCCTGCACTACTGAGCATTGCAGTGGGTGAGGCAGAGCGTGAGGGAAGCAAACCCCTTGGGAGTCAAGCTGATGTGGGCTTTGCCTTCTCGGAATTTCCAGTGTAGCAGAAGGGACAGGTGAGAACACACGTTCTAATTGCCAGCAGCACCCTGAAGGAAACTTCCCAGCAATTCTAAGCAATTTTTGCCTGAGTACCTGATTCAGACCAGAGAAGAAAGAACTGAAAAGTCTTCTGCAAGAACTGTGCAAGCTGAGACCTGTCCAGTGAGAGACAAGCTATACCCACCATGAGGGGAATTCTGGGCACCAAGGGTATCTTTGTCTGTATCTTTCTGTTCAGAGCTAGGTGAAGTCTAACAGGAAGCCTGCCACTGCCTGGATGACCAGAAACTGGAGGTTAGATAGAACACAGACCAAGAAGAGAGAAAATAAAATCAGTGAAATGATTCCCAGTGATATCCTGTTATACTCATAAACTGGTGCCTAACCAATTGTCATCAGAGAGTTTCCCCCAGGAGCTGATGGGAATAGATGCACAGACCCACAGCCAGATGCCAAGTAGAGAGAGGACCCTAATTAGAGATCTCCCTCAGGTCACTCCCCTTGGAGCCAGGGGAACCCCAAGGAAGAAGGGGTCACTGTGGGATAATATTTCTTTACACTGTGACTATGTATTACTCTCATTGGTTAATAAAGAACTGACTGTCCTATAGCTGGGCAGGAAGAGATTGGGAGAACCAAACTAGAAGGATGCTGGGAAGGAGGAGAGTGGAGTCTGGACTAGAGAGCAGATGCAGAGAGAAGATGGGCATGCTGTATTGAGAAAAAGTACCACACCATGTGGCAAAGCATAGATAAGAAATATGGGTCAATTTAAATGTAAATAGTTAGGTGGTAAGAAGCCTGAGCTATTGGTGGAGCATTTATAATTAATATTAAGCCTTTGTGTGGTTACTTGAGAGTAGCTTGTGGGACAGAAACTTCTTCTGACTGGGGAGGAAGAATTGTAGGAGCCAGAGGAGTCAAGGACACCGTGAGACCAAAGGCCCACAGAATCAACTAAAGAGGGCTCATAGAGTCTCACAAGACTTAAGCAACAATCACAGAGCCTGCATGGGTCTGAGATTGGTCCTCTGTATATATGTTATGGTTGTTAGCTTGGCGGTTTTGTGTAACTCCTGACTGGTGTGGGAGAATGGTCGATTATATTTTAAATAAATGCTGATTGGCCCATAGCCAGGCAAGAATTATAGGCAGGCAGGACAACCAGACAGGAAGTAGAGGCGGGTCAATGAGCACCTGGGAAGGAGAGCACAGACTGAAGCCAGAAGCTCACAGTGTGCCATGAGCACTGCAGACAGACATGTGGCCAACATTCTCAAGGATGAGTTGCTCAAAGAAGCAAGAGAAAAAAAAAAACATTTGGGGAAACGGTGCAGCCTGTAGGATGACAAACAATGATTTACCGTCTGCTATTAGTGAGGAAAAACTGTGGACCGAAGAACTGGTCTAAATGTCATCAGAAAATACTAGGTTACGCCAAGCATGCTAAGGCAAGGGTATCACAAGTTCCAGGCCACCAAAGTCAACATAGACAGGCCCCCCCAATAAATATCACAATCATAAATCAGCTCATTATTCAAGCATCTCAAGCAAATAAGTTGTTACTGACAAATTAAGTTCATAGATGAGAAGCACCTGAGCACACAGAATCTTATGTGCTTCTTCAACTCTTTCTCCAAACGACCCTCCTTTTAAATTCCTGTTGTCTGAGAAAAGTGGAATTGCCCTGCAGCCTTGTCAAGCCCACAGCCTCACTGATTGTTACAGAAACCAGGCAACGCCACTTTGAAAGTGTTCAGTGATGAGAAGGGTGTTTCTTGCAAATAGTTGTTGTTTCTCCTTGAAAATAGAAGGCCTTTCCGTGGACTTCACAAAGAGCACATGCACGGAACCAAAAGCCTAGAGCACTTACGTCAACGAGTGAAATTATCTGCAGTTGCAATAAGTTACCACCAGAGGGAGGCGATGAGCCATGAGCAAGGAGAGTTAGGGAAAAACTTAAAACGGTTTCTAAAAAGATTTGGAAAGAAAACTCTTATTAACATACTTTTGAAACAAATAATTTATAAACTAATGTTTAATATATACAAATAAGATACAAAGAGCAAAGGGAAACACTTATGTCCCTACACCCCATCCCGTCCAGCAGAATATGAACAGGGGTCCCTGATAAACCTGGAGGGAAGGAACGGAAGGCAAGAGACCCGAGAAATGACAGCAAGACAGGCTTTCTTATCAAGCTTCCCATTTTATTATTCCTCAGAAGCTGTTATAAAGCAAACGGGGGGGGGAGGGGAATGTAGGATGCTGGAATTTAGGTCTGGAGGCATCCCTAGCTGATAAGAAAATACTGAGGTCTGTTAAGTGTTAACTAACAAAGGAAATGCTAATTACTTCTAAAGCCTGGAGCCTGCAGGTCTTGCAGGGAGACAAGATACTAGGTTAATTTCCTAGGTCTGGAACTAGCCCCGCAAAGGTGAATATTTTACTGAACTTGTGAGCTTAAGATGGCTATAAAGAAAATGTAGGTCTCAAAATACAGGTCTTTGCTTCCTGCAACATCCGGCTTAGAAATAAGACATGAGAACCAGGCATGGTGGCCAAGGCCATGATCCCAGACAAGTTTCTTAGGGGCTTCTCTGGCTGCATCGAGGAACCATTCAAGCTGCCAAGTCTTTCTACCAGCCAAGTGGGGGGGGGGGGTGGTGTCAGGGGCCACTCACAGCCTGGACATCACTGGAGCTCTGGATAGAACAACCCTGAGGCTTCTCTGAGGTGAGGCTACACACAACAGTAGGTCTTGGGTCAGTCCCTGTCTTGGGACAGCAACTCTGTCTTAGTGAGGGTGACGATTGCTCTGATAAAACACCATGACTAAAAGCAGGTTGGAGAGGAAATGGCTTACACCTCTATACATTTGCTCTTTGTCAAAGGAAGGCTGGATCAGACTCAAACAGGGCAGGAACCTGGAGACAGGAGCTGATGCAGAGGCCATGGAGGGGTGCTGCTCACCAGCCTGCTCCTCATGACTTGCCCAGCCTGCTTCCTTATAGAACCAGGACCACCAGCCCCGGGATGGCACAACCCACCACAGGCTGGGCCCTCCCCCAGCAATAATTAATGAAGAAAATGCCCCAGGTGCCCACAGTCCAATCTTATGAAGACGTTTTCTTAATTGAGGTTCCATCCTCTCAGGAGACTTCGGTTTGTGCCAAGTTGACATAAAACTAGACAACATAGTGCTTGAAGTGCCCAGTCTGGTGAAGAAGGAAAGAGACAGGAAGAGTCCCTGGGGATAAGAATATAGGCTTGGAAGGCAGATGATGGAGGGAAAGTGCTATCTGATATTGTGATGTTCTCGAGCAGAGGATTCCTGTTTTTTCTAGATTACTGGGACTTTGTACCCTCAGTATATGGTGCCTTTTCTTAGATGCCTTTTCTGCCTCTATGGACATGGTCCTGAGGATTTTCTCGTGCAGGATTCCTAGATCACGTGCTGGTTTTATTTTTAGCTCTCTGAGGAAGTTCCACACTGTTTTTCAAATGGCTGAGCTAATCCGCATTCTCACCAACAGTTATCACGGGTTTCTTTTTTCTTCCTCTTCATATTCTTACCAACAATTTTAGAAGAAAATAAATAAACTTCTGCTCTAACAGGGACCAGGTGATAGCTCACTGTGGTTTTAATATATGTCTCCCTAACAATTTTAGTGACATTAAGAGTTTTTCGTGAACCTGTTGGACATTTGTGCATTTTTTTTAGAAATGTCTATTTTTATCCCTTTCCAACTTTTGATTCAATTATATTCTTGCAGTCGTTGTTTGGCTTCTTTATATATTGTGAATGCTAACCCCTTATGAAATGTATGGTTTACAAATACTTTCTCACACTGTGTGGTTGTTTCTTTACTTTATGATTTATATGTTATATAAGCTTTTCAGTTTGATACAATCCCAACGGTCTGCTTTTGCTTCCATTGTCATTGCTTTGGGTTTATATGCCCCAAGCATTGCCTAGATCAATGCCATAGTTTTACTTTGCCTTAGTTAGGGCTTCTATTGCTATGATAAAGCTCTGTGACCAAAAGCAACTTGGGGAGGAAATGGTTTATTTTATCTTACACCCTGTCACCATTCAGGAGAGTCGGAGCAGGACCCTGGAGGCAGGAACTGGTTGGTGCAGAGGCTTTGGGAGAATACTGCTTGCTGGCTTGCTTGCCATGCCTTGCTCAGCCTGCTTTTTTATAGCACCCAGGACCACCATCCCAGAGGTAGCACCGCCCACAATGGGCAGGATCTTCCCACATCAGTCAATGATTTTAAAATGCCCTACAGCATTGCCTACTGCCCAATCTTATGGAGGAATTCTCGCAACTGATGCTTTTGTCCTCTAAGATAACCCTAGTTTGTGTCAAGTTGACATAAAAAGCAGCTGGCACACATCTTGTGTATTCTTCTAGCTTCGCGGTTTCAAATCTATATTGACATTTTAATCGTTCTGAGTTAATTTTTGTTCATAGTATAAAAATTCTACTTTATTCTTCTCCATATATATATATTCAGCTTCCCAATCCCACTCTTACTAAGGAGACTCTTTTCCTTTGTTGTGTGTTCTTGGCAGCTTAGTTGAATAGAATCCTGGGTTTCCTTCAAAGCTCTTCAGTGGGTTGCATTGATCTATGAGTCCATTTGTACAACGGCAACGCAGGATCTTCATTACACAAGCTTCATATTTTGAAGCTAGGAGCATGAAATCACTCACTTTGCTCTTTTTGCACAAGAATGTTTGAACAATTCTGGGCCTTTTGTGTCTCCATACATGTTTAGAAACTGTTTTTCCTATCTCAATAGGAGACTGACATTGGAATTTTGGTAAGGATTGTGTTGAATCTGTAGATCACTTTGGGTTGGCAATATTAATCTTTTCAATCTGCAGACATGTGATAATTTTCTACTTAGTTTTATTTCTTTTGTCAGTGCCTTATAATCCTCCACTCAAAGATTCTTTCTCTTTCTGATTAACTTTATTCCTAAATACTTCACTTATTTATTTTACTATAATTAATGGGACTATTTTCATTCCTTCTCAGCTTATTGTCAATGTATAAAAATTCCACTGATTTTTGTATGGTGGCTTTGTGCCCTAGAAGCTTCCTGGATTAGTGAATTTATCAATGCGAAGGTTTTCGGTAGACATTGCATGCTTAGAACTGTGATTATTTTCTCAACTTTACTTGTTGAAAAGATTGAGTTTTTACACAGTTGCTGAAACTTTGACTAATTTTCTTGAGTACTTTCATTCCATCATGTAATCAATTACAAGCAATTCTGCTGTCCTTGCTTTCATGCTGGATTCCAAAATTCCCTGTAGCCTTTTTGAATCTTGGATGTCTCAACTTTTTGAGTTTATGTGAGTTATTCAGCTTTACTAGGTCTCCGTTTTCTCATCTTTTAAATTGGTGATACCTGTCTTGTATTAGAGAAGCAAATAAGAGTCTGGTTCAGTTCCTGACATCATCAGCCCCAGTGTGCTCAAGGGGTAGTGGACTCCAGCGTTTCCCATGCAGAGCTACACAAGGCAGTCACTCATTGTAGAATCTGCTTCTTGGGTATAGGGAAACTCCAATGTAAAGACCAGGAATTAGCTCACATCCTACTGCAAAATGATATGTTTCTGCAACCTAGCCCCTGACTCGTAAACAGAAATGAGCTGTCCCTTCAGCTCCTAAGTGACCCTACATCCCTCCCAGGAGGTATGAGGGTTTTCCGGGAATGGGTTGTTGTTGGTTGGTTGGTTGTTTTTGCTATTGTTTTTACCTCACCCCCATCAAACAGCTTCCTGTCAGTCAGGCCTCATGCAGAATTCGCACGTCAATGAATGCTAAGCTGCAGAAATCAGCGTCTTCTTGTGCTTCTCAAGAACAGTCCTGGAAACACGCAGATGTGAGAACAACCCAGCATCAGAGACTCAATCACAGTTAAAGCAATTCAGACCACGTCGTTGAGGTCGGGCAATGTCTCCTGCTGAACACGAGGGGGTGCTCTGTACATTTCTATCCGAAATGCTTAGCCCGGAACCATGGGCTTTCTCACCAGAAATCATGGAAACAAGAGGCACCATGAGCATCCATGTCAAAGCTACATCACTCACACAATACACAGCTCTACACTATTGTCATATATGTATATGAGCACACAAACAAGGCCCACTTCGACAAGTAAACACAGGGATGTTCAGACGTGCACACAGCCAAAGACACGAAACTAGACACAGCTACAGACTCTTCCACACTCATAGCCTCATCCTGGGATGCGGCTGTTGTTTAAAACAAGGGATGAGGGTCAGGGAACTCATATGCTCTGCATCCTAGCAGAGAGTAAAGTGAAGTCTCAAGTGAGACTCCAGGAAGAACCGTTATTTCCGAAGAGTGAAACTGTTATTTGTATTTACTTTAGCCATCTGAAGAGTATTACCAGCAACCACGGCTAACGCCAACATTAACAGACCAATAAATAAGCAAATACATTTGTTGGTCTTTTAAGTGATCATTGATTTTGAAAATGCATTGTGATGGAATATATAGTCTCAAATGAATCATCAGTTTGCACTTGAGCCCACTAAAAAACCAAATTTTATTTTCTTAGCCAGTGTTGTATAGCAGTTTCCTCTGAGATAAAACCCTGTGACTTGGAGGGAAACTTGTTAAGATGTGGGATGTTTCAAGAGAAGGTGAAACATTCTGTCCTGCAGGGAAGCTCCTGGATCTGGGAAAGTAAAGTTTTCAAAGACTTCACTGAGGCCACTGCATGGAAGGGAATTCTGCCCGCTCTTGAAATGGGCCAGGAAGTAGACACATTTCACAGCTCAACTTCACAAACACGACCCAAAAGGAGGAGCCTTCTCCCCACCCCCACCCCAGCCCCCCTCCACCCCCAGCTGAGAACACAGCTAGCCTGCCTGGGTTTGCCATCCCCAGAAACAGAAGTATAAATGGGCATTATTTAAACTGCGACATGAAGCAGGCATGTTAAAGCCGGACTGCAAGTCCTGACTCTAGAAAAACAACGAACCCACAGGCTGCCTCGTGGGTGGCGATTTGTTCTGCGACAACAGAAAGCTTTACATGGCTCAGGAATGCAAGCTAGAGACCAAGGGAGAACCCATGTGTACCTTGTCTGACAGGGAAATATGCTGTGTGAGCGAGATTATGGAAAACAGGCATTCTCATCCATTGCAAGGGGTAGCTCAGTCGGTATAATTTCTATGAAGGCTGATTTAAAAAAAATATCTAGCAAAATTTAAAATCACATCCCTGTCTACTTGTAATTTACCTGGAGAGACATTCTCTAGCAGGAATAGGCTAAGGCACAAACGCAGAAGCATGGCTTGAAATAACAGCAGAATAGTAACAATCATTCTGTCAGTAAGCAAGTGCCTGGTAAGGTGACTGAGAGGCATTCTTGCCTGCCAAGTTGACTACATCTGGAATGAACTGAAACCCAAGTGGTGCACACACCCGTGAGGGATTTCTCTTAGTTCAATCATTTGAGGTGGGAAGATCCACCTTTCATCTGGGCCACACCTTCTCCTGGCAGCCTAGATAAAGGACACAGAGAAGGACGCTTCTGCTCTTTGCCAGCTTGCTCTAGCTGGCAAGTCCATTCCTTCACAGGCCTTAGAGCCTACTTCTTTGGGATTCTTGTGTGTACTGAAGAACAGGTGAGAATCCAGACTCATGGACTGAACAGCCACTGGACTCCTGACCTTTCCAATGATAGATAGCTGTTATTGAACTAACTGAACCACAGCCCGTAAGCCACAGTAATAAATCGTGTGTGTGTGTGTGTGTGTGTGTGTGTGTGTGTGTGTGTGTGTTCTTATTTATTCTATCAGTTCTGCTTCTCTAGATAGAGAACTCTAAGTTACAGAAAATTACAGTCTTTCATAAGCTATAAGCTTTTGGACCATCAAACATGAAAAAATTAAATATTATCTTAAAGATATTGGAGATATATTTTTAGAGACAATAAAAATGTAGGGGTCCTTCATAGTCTTTATCAACTTGATACAAACCTAGACATACCAAGGAAGAGGTCATTGCCTCCATCTAATTGACCTGTAGAATGACTGTGGGCATTTTCTGTTTGCTTACTGGTATAGGAGGGCCCAGGCCACTGTCGCACTTAGGCAGGTAGACCTGAGTTGTATAAGGAAGGTAACTGAGCAAGCCAGTAAACCGCATGTTGCTGATGGTCTCTTCTTCAGTTTCTGCCTCCGAGTTCCTACCTGGAGGTCCATAAACCCTTTCCTCCCCAAGTTGCTTTGTTCATGGTGCATATCACAGCAATAGAGACGTGAACTAGGTTACCATGCATAGTGTATATAGTAAGCGACTCCCTAGGGAAATATGATCTCCAAGGAAGGGAAATGGATGTCATTTAAGACACCAAAGAGGATGCCTGACTTAGAGAACACATTGATGAGACAGAGACGCTAGAGGCGCGCCGTGTGACGTGACCCTAGTGAAGACATCAGGGAAAGAGACTCACGTATCCGGCATGAAGTGACCTGCTGCAGCAGAAAGCCACAACCTGGGTCTTGGGAACAGCTGGTGAGAGTTCCACATCATGAGGAGAGCCTCTGCGAACCCCGAGAAAGGAACCGTGAGAAAAGAGAAGCAGTTTCCAATCAGACCACACCAGGGGCCACAGGGTAAGTTTGGACCTTTCCTCTTCCCATTTACTGACCACATCCCTTTGACCTAGCAGGAAAAGCTTTATAAAAGCAGATCCGAACTGGAGTGTCCACTACTTACAAGTCTGAGCATCTGAATGACTGACCAGAAAAGTGTGTGGCCTGTGTGTGAGCACATCAGTAAAACCTTTGTCCTCAATTTCGTTGATAAACAGCTCAGTGGATAAACAGCTTCCACTGAGAAAATTCCACCTGTGGGGAACAGAGCTAAGTTGATTTTCGGGGGAAGTTTCCAAGAACTGTAGGAATGACAAAGAAATGGCATTTTGAGCTGGAGCAGGCAACAAGTAAGGGCTTCTGTCTACATGATAAACGCCACAGTGCCAATGACGAAACTCACTTGAGCAAACAAAACACTGAGTGATTGGTTAACTGTAGTGGGTCTTCGCTCCGCCCATGAGCTTGGGATATCTGGTCCAGAGAGATGGTGCTTCTTTTTTTAAAAAAAAAGATTTATTTATTAATTATGTATACAGCATTTTTCCTACACATATGCTACAGACCAGAAGAGGGCACCAGATCTCACCACAGATGGTTGTGAGCCACCATGTGATTGCTAGGAATTGAACTCAGGACCTCTGGAAGAGCAGTCAGTGCTATTAACCTCTGAGCCATTTCTCCAGCCCCCAAGATGGTGCTTCTTGACTGCCTATGGGAAATTTTATAAGCAAGGAGGGAGGATGGTGGTCATTCTCTCTTGGATTGTGAAGAAAGTCAGGTGGTCACTCTCTTAGGTGGTGAAGATCGAATCAGGAAGCTTGAAGCAGTGTATGATCTGTCACCAGCTTCCCAAGGACTCTGCGACTGGAATTACCTACCGTATCCTATATCCATGAATGTATTTCCCCTTTTTCATATTTTAATAAATCCTTGATACCCCTGAAACAGATGCTCGTGGATTTCTCTTAACAGGTTAGCACTTGGAAAGTGCCAAGAATAAAACTGAAAACAATGTCCTCAGGCACTGGAAGGGGAGAAAGAGAGAGCTGCCATGACACAGGCCCTCTCCAGCATGGCGGGCACTTTATGCTGTATTAACACGTATCTGGCCTTACACAGGCAAACTCCGTCAAAGAGCTGTACCCTAAGGACTGTCACACCATGGTTTGACATGGATGGGTTGGTCTGGTTATGGTTTGATTCAAGATTTCACCATGTAGCCCAGGCTCCCTTGGAACTCGCTGTTCTCCTGCCTCAGTTTCCCAAGTGCTAGGCCTACAGGCATATGTCACCACTCCCAGCAGCTCCCCAGCACCACACAGCTCCCATCTCCTGTGGTACAGACACTGACCCCCAGGAACATATGGGGTGAGTCAGTTTTCAGGAGGCAAGAGAGGAAATAATCTCCTCTTCCACCACTGAAAAATCCCTCCTCACTCTCCAGACCTTTTTCATTCCAATAGATAAGGCTGCAGTGACTAGTTGAACGGATCAGTTTAGTCATGACAAGCCAGCACACTGATTTCTCCCTGCTTTACAAATAGGAGGTAGCTGGAACTGGACACCCTCGCCTTGCTACGACATGCAGGACATTTCTGAAGCAGAAAGAAGGTAACAGATTTTATATATATATACATATATATATGTGTGTGTGTATATATATGTTTTGATTATGTAAACATTGGTTCACCGAGTACATGATGCATCTGGTTATAATCATGTGCACATCCACTTATGGATAGGCATAAGATGACTGACAGTTACCAGCTGAAAGACTTCACTTCCCAGCCTCCTTTGAGCTGCTGGGAGTGGTGACATATGCCTGTAGGCCTCAAAGGACCCTATAATGGGTCATAACTCATCTTCTTTTGTAGGCATTTTGGCCATCAGCACACGTGGGTAACAAAAGTATCAACTTATTGTGAATAAGGACAGACCAAGTCTTTCTTTCCCCCTTCCTTCCCTCTACAGTTGCCTTTAATATTATATGTGATACTGAATCCTGGGATGGGTAAACTTGTGGCTTAAGCCCACCCACAGACAAACTTTCTCGCAGTTCTCACACAGTCCCCAGCCAGGGCCCAATAAGGCCCCCTAGGGCCACCTGTTTCTCTCAAGCAGACTTTTTATTTTTTTCACTCACTGTCTCCTCCCTTTCTCTCTCTCCTTACTCTCTTGCCCTGACACTGTCTGACCTTCTAGGTGGGAGGCGACACTATATTTCACTAGAGCGTACATGCAACGTAGAAAAACGCTGGGACAAGGCAATCCATCAGACCTAACTCAGAGGTGCCCTAGTTAAGTCTGGGAGGCCACTGGAGTTTTCTTCTGCCTTAAAACCTGCTCGGTCAAAGCCACAGGAGACTTTTTCCACAGCATGCAAGAAAGCTTGGCTGAGAATTGTAATTGTGGGAATACTCTAACGGCTTACCACCGGATCAGCCTAAAGCCCTGAGAGCCTCCCGCTGGCCCTGAAGTTTCTTAACCTTGGAATTGAAGAGGTTGGGGGAATCCCATTACTCTCCAGGAACATTTGAGGAGTTCTACACTTAAAGGACACGGTAACTGAACAGTAACCCCTGTTTTTACCTTGATCCTGGTCCTCATCATGGGTTCCAAGATCTCCATCCCAAAGTATACATTCTTAGTCTGGCTGAAGGGTAATCTGAAAAGCTCCAACTGGGAGACCTCAACCTCATATCGAGTTCACTTGTTCAGCTCTTGGTCCAAATCTGGTCTTAGTATACATTGGGAAAATGATTACTGCTGACCTAAATTCAGAACTTTGGATTATTTCTGATACTTCAACCTAATTAGGCAACACTGCTGTTGGCTGTTTTATTTGACCCTTTGTCTATTTTAGGGGTTCTGCCACCCACCTCCCAAATAAATCGCACATGGAGGCTTATTTTTTTCTTATAAATGCCCGGCCTTAGCTTGACTTATTTCTAGCCAGCTTTTCTTAACTAAAATGATCCCATCCACCTTTTCCCTTTCTCTTAATTCTGTACATCTTTTCTTTCCTTCTTATTCCATGTTCAGCTGCGAGGCTGGGTGGCTGACCCCCAGAGTCCTTTTTTCTCTTTTCTTCTCTTTTTCTCCTTCTATTTATTCTCTCTGCCTGCCAGCCCCACCTATCCTTTCTCTTGCCTTGCTAATCAGTCATTCAGCTCTTTATTAGGCCAATGGGATGTTTAAGGTAGGCAAAGGAACACAGCTTCACAGAGTTAAGCAAATGTAACATAAAAAAAAAATGCCACACATCTTTGCATCACTAAAAAAAAAAATGTTTCACAGCATAAGCAAATGGAACACATCTTTAACTAATATTCTACAACCTAACTCCATGAGACAGAATGGTGCCATTGTCTGAGATTCCCCATAGAGCTCACAGTTCACTTTAACCCTTTCCGTGGCTCTGACCTACAAAGTCACCCAGAGCTAGAATGACTGGCACCGTTGCTGTTGGGCCTCCAAACTTGTACCTCTTCCTAACTAAGATAGCATAAAATTTTTTGCCACATGCTTTCGCCTTGTGCTTTTGGCCTACATGTGTTTCTTCCTCTCCAAGTTTGGAAATCCTGCTTGTATGCATCTCAGACTGTCTGGCCTATTTGCAGACACACACAAACTAGTTATGGATATGTAGATCACTGGGTTCGGTCTTTTACAGATTCGGTCTTTTGAGTATGGATAATATTGAAAAATTGTTTCACGCTGCTCTACTCTACTGAAAAGGCTGGCTTTGGAGTTGAAATTAGGTCCACCTACAGACCCAACCATGCTTGTTTAAAAGTTTCCTCCACTGTCTCTGCTGTGGGTCAGGCAGGCCACCTCATTGAGACAGGGAGAAGAAAAGGAAAAAAAAAATGACAATGCAGAAAAAGACACAATATGCTTAAAAATAGCTAAAAAAAAAAAAAAAACCTATTCCAATAGGGATTACTGTTGCTTATCTCATACTCCTTTTCCTTGATTTTATTTACTTTAAGTCTTTTATTGACACTTTGGGATCTGTAAAAGTTAATTGAATATGATTTTAAAATGATCTGTAAAATTAAAAGTTAGCTTAAAATCTGTGAGGAAAAAGGGTTAAAATGTCTATGTATAGACAATCTTAATTGGCTATAGCATACAATGTATGTAACTTGGGTTACACTCTTGTTTAGGAAAATGGTGCATATGTGGTGGACTCACTTTGGAGTACCATGTGGTTGATCGCCATCTTGGCTGATGGATGACCTAGCAAACACGTGCCTTGCCACCTTCTTGCCTGATGACCTCATTGGGATAAAAGCAACCATATAGCTGGCAGCCATCTATACTGAGGTTAAACAGAGAACATGCCGTGCATCTTCACCACTATCTTGGTTAAGGTGATTACGTGGTATAAACCAACTATGGCACCCATAAAACTTCTTAGTCCTGACACAAGTCTGAGACCACTGAGGGAGTAAGCAGGAACCAGAGACCTCTGTGGGTCCTGGGCATGAATCCAGAACTGCCTTGGGAGTAGGCTTGAGCCAAGGCCTCTGCTGGAGAAGGCCCAGGGCAGCAACCTCAGCAGAAAGAACCCAAGCAAGCAATCTCTGTGGGAGCAGGCCTGAACGACCCCTGGTATTGTAAAGCAAACTCTAGGAGCACTGAGCAACCTCCAGGAACATGGAGTGACCAACAAGATGACTGGAACCATGGCCCTGACTGCACCACGAGGAGCAACCATCTGAGCCTTGGATCCATTGGCACGTGGAAGATTGATCACCAGAGTCACAGACAGCCCCAGCTACACCAATCAGAGGGAAAGATGGGTAGACAAGGTAAGGGCACATTCAACATCACAAAGAGCAACACAACACCAGTAAAAATTAGTGGCCTACAACAGCAAGACTTGAACAACCAAATATAGAAGAAGCAGAAGAAAATAACCTAAAAAATAACCTTAGGAGAATGTTCAAGGCCCTTAAAGAGGAAAAATTCCTTCAAAGAAATGGCAGAAAAGACAAACAAAAATATTGGAAGACATCAACAAATCCCTTAAAAAAAAAACAAGAAAAATAAATTAAACATATGAAAGAAACTATTCAATATTTATTCTCTACAATAAAGAAAACACAAGCCAAGGGAATTATAGAAACGGGAATCATGAGAAAACAATTAGGAACCACAAATACAAGCATAAACACCAGAATACAAGAGAGGGAAGAGATAATCTCAAGTGCTGAAAATACAACAGAGGAAATAGACTCATCAGTCAAAGAAAACATTAATTCTAACAAAAGCTTAACACACACACACACAAAAAAAAGCTTAACACAAAATATTTTGGAAATAAAATCAATTTTAAAAATGTAAAATTAAATAAAAACTTCTTAGTCCTATGCAGCCCTCTGTTTATGACTTCCTTCTCCTTCTAGACGAAGGAGGCAACATTAGGCCTCCAAGATGGTTCTCATTTACTTTCCCTGCTGACTGTTTTCATCTTCCATCTGTTCGTTGAGTGTATGGAATGAAAATTTGGTAGAGAATTTTTTTAAACATTGTGTTAATAGGGTTAATTTTAGAAAACTTCGTAAAATGAATCATTTACTCTTGATAATTCAATGACTGTTTTCTGGGATTATACTTTGTAAACTGGAAATTGAAAATCATTTCTTGCCACAGTTGTGGTGAAAGCCTCCTCCTCCTCCCCCAGAGGCCATGCTGGCCACCAGAAACTCAGGTAAGCCCCTGCCCACGTGTTGACCACCCACACTCCCTCAGTGCCTGTCCAGCCAGCCTATCACCTAACTGCCCCTCCTCTCCTTACCACTGTAGGAAAAGAGAGCCATTTGTTAGTTCCCGCTGCCCAGAATCAAAATAACTACACAGAAACTATATTAATTAAATCACTGCTTGGCCCATTAGCTCTAGCTTCTTATCGGCTAACTTTTACATATTAATTTAACCCATCTTCATTAATCTGTGTATCACCACATGGCTCCGGTTTACCAAGTAAAGTTCCCAACGTCTGTCTTTGGTAAGCTACATGGCTTCTCTCTGACCCGCCGCCCTTCTTTCTCCCAGCATTCAGTTCCATCTTCCCCACCTACCTTTGCCATAGGCTCAAACCAGCTTTCTTTATTAACCAATTGTATTCACAGCATACAGAAGGGAAACCCACATCATACCACCGTATTCCACCTTACAATTCTGGCGGAAACTCTACCAGAGGCCACACTGATCAGCAGAACTCCTGGACGGCTGCCTGCCCACTGACTGCCTCCAGTCTCTCAGTGTCCACCCACCCTTCTCCCCAGTACCTCTCTCCCTTTGTTGTGGTATCCCAACCCCAGACAAACACATGCTCAACCAGAGGCCAAGATGACCACCGGAATTCTAGACAAGCTACCTGCCCACAGACTTTCTTCACTCAGTAGCAACCCAGCCTACTACTCCCAAATGCTCCACTCCTCCCCATCACCATATCCCAGCTATCAGCTCTAGAGGAGGACCCCAGCTAGATCAAAGGCCACACAAGCCACCAGAACTCCAGCCCCCAACATAGGTGAAACCCCCCTGTTCATCCAGAGGCAACCCTAGCCATCAGAAATCAAGCCTCTCTCCAACTGTGGCATCTTTAACACCCCTTTGTCAGCCATAAAGCAGAGCCATAAAGAGAGGTTAATGCCCCCAAGCCCCTGAAAGCAGTTCAGTGGACCTCTAAAGGGGCACTAACAGGCCATGGACCATTCAACTCAGCTCTCTTTTTACCACCCTGGATATTGTTTGGGGTACTTAAAACTAAAACTTCTTTACATCAGTTACCCTCTCTGTCTCACCAGTCCAGATCAGCTTCACATCTTTCCGAACCAGCCAGATTCTTTAACTCCTGCAGTACAAAAAGAACTAGATATGACCTCTACTACAAACGCAATGTGTACCCCCGCACCTGAAAATGATGTCACACACACACACACACACACACACACACACACACACACACACGAAATGTAGTGGCATTTCATTTGTATTCTAATAAATAAAACTTGCCTGAGGGTCAGAAATGTAAAACAGCCATGCTGGCCAGCCTTACAGAACACTCCAGTCAGGATTTGACCATAATCCTAAATTTTCTTTGGGGCCCCATAAGATTATCAGCACCCCCAATCATCAGGAAGTAGCCTAGAAAACTATGCCCACATTCCCAGGAACTGGATTATGGATGTTTCTGTGTGGATGCAGGTCAGGCAAAAAAAGCTAAACAAAAGAAATTAGGTTCAAGGTTCTTGTTTTGAAAAGAGAAAAAGGGGAGGATGTACATGTGATAGGAAAAAGGGGTAGGTTATTGAATTTATTCTGAAAAGAAAAGGGGAAGAGCAAGATAAGATAAAAAGACCTAGATAAGGGGAGATATGGTAAGATGAAAAGTAGATTATTGAATCTCCTCTTAAAAAGCAACTGCTAGTTTTAAATGTTTTACCTTGTATTGGATCTTTGTATATTGTATACAAATTTGGTATATCAATACACATTTGAGATTAATTTTGTTAAAAAATACATTTCTAATCTTGTTCAAGGTATTTACATATGCAACTCATTTAACAATGTAATGCAAATTTCTGGTCCTTGAAAATTGTTATTGCCAACTGTTAAGGATAATAAGGAAATGCAAGTTAATAATTAGTCACCTATTATAATAGAACTTATAGTCACATTGTTTTCAAGGTCAAACAAAGATATATTAGAAAGACAGATTATCTTCAAGCACTTCGGAGATCTATAAAACACGGCATTTAAGATGTTTTAATTTAATAATGTTCTTCTTTTTTATGACAATGAGACATGTCTGCTCCTGACACCACCAATCTACTTCAGAGAAGATAATGGGCATCAAAGAAACACTTTCTTCGTGTCAAAAGTACACCACTGGGCATGAAGATGTGATTGTCTGAACTGCTGACAGTATGCTGTCATAATTGGACAAGCAAGACACAAACATTGTCAAGACAAGGAGGGACAGCCCTTCATAATATCCTGCCTTACAGAAAAGTCTGTCAGATATGCTAGGCCCGTAGGCCAAAGATGGATGCCCCAATGTTGCAGAGGAACTTTGGGTGACTGTCCAGGCAGCCGGCTGTTTCTGTCATCACTCATATTTTTTGGAAGTTACTTGTTTGCTCTTCCTGCTTATTCAGTTAATATTATTTCCTTCTTGGGTCTCTGAGGGAGTTGAAAACTAGATAGTTATAGTTATCCTTGTTTACCTGACGCAGAAAGCAAGCTATGATAGAAAATAAATTAGGTACAAGACTTTGAACTCACCAAGATAGGATGGATATGGAGTATTTTCTCTGAATTTTTTAAATGCAAATGGACTAGACATTGTTGATATAATTATTGCCTGAATATAGTGTATAT